>NC_089584.1:54742851-55342851 GCF_019320115.1 Miscanthus floridulus
CTAGTGGATAAGGACATGTCATCCGTGTGGCCTTCACGCTCATTGTTAGTCTCCATTGTCACCACCTAGTGCTCCAAATCTCCTCGGTCGGCCCCTAGGCCTGCTCCTGCTGTTCCTCCCCCCCTCCCCATCCCCTGGCCCCACCGTTCCTTGACCCCCAACCCACCCCCTACCCCGCCGTCCTCCCCCTCATCTCCTTGGCACACCGGCAGGCCTCCTCCACGTGCTTCTCCAAGCCTCCTCCACGGCCTAGTAAGCTAGATCTGGTACATATTTGTTTCTCTCATTAATATTATCTTCTTGTATTTACCTAATGGATATAGTTTCCTTGATATAAACTAGTTTATTAATTATCTCATAATATAATATTTCTTGTATAATAATATATGTAGATGCAGATTTAGAGATTATTTAAATAATAATGGAATTAGGTAATTAAACCAAATTTTAGGAGCTTTCTTTTTATTATTTTGCATAATTCTATAGATATGTTCTTTAAATTGTTTTAAATGGGTGAATTTGGAGTAACAATATGTGTTACTTTAAATCATTTTTCATAATTAAATGGGTGAATTTATTGCTGCAAACTAGTTCATTAATTAACCAATGAAGTGAGCACATATGTGTCTCTTTGCTAGTGATGTGTCTCTTGCTACTTATTTTTATATGCAGCTAACAAATAACTTTGAATTTTTCTTTCTAATCTAATCTAATATATTTGATAGCTTAGCAAACTATGCTGTGGTATGTTGTGCATCATGGTCGGACCCCTGGTGTCTACTCCAACTGGCATGATGCACATGCTAAAGTGGATAAGTTCAAGGGAGCTTGCACAAAAAATACCAGAAGAAACAAGAGCTTATGCAACCTTCTATGGTCATCAGGATGTTCTCAGACCACCACCACTTGTGCCTACAACACCACCACTTGAGCCTACAACACCTGATTAGAAGATGAGGCGAAGTGTATTTGATGTCCTGCATGTCATTATCTTAGCTCAAGCTTTAGTCATTTCTTTTTTAGTTTGGATAATTTGGAAGTTAATGAAATGTTAGTTATTAGCATTGTTTGTAAGTACAACTCCTGGTACTAGACTTGGTGGTGCCATGCTAACCACTTCATGCAGGAGGTAACTACAACTATTTGGATGCTGCCAACAAAACAAACTTGCTTGCAGTGTACTAAGTCTAATCTCAGTGTTAGTCCTTGTACCTAGAGTAATCTCAAAGTTATGTGCTAGTAACGACAAACTCGATAAGGTTGCGGGGCACACCATAGTGCCTTGGGTGGTATTCCTATTTGTATAAGATCTATAGACACATAAATTGTACACACTAGTGGCAGCGAGTGTCCCTTGGCTCTTGATATTTCATGTGCGAGACATAGGGCTAGCCGGACAACACCACCATAGTCTGGCCTTGTCATTTATAAGGTGGCTGGACTGTCCTATCATGGGCATGATGAGTTCGGCAACTATTCGTCGATCGTGGTTGGTTGGTCTATTGTTAAACTTGTTACTTTGTACTATTAGGACCAAAACCAATACCAACACATCTTTTTCCACGAATGTTTAGTCACCAAACACGCGAAACACAAAACTCTTGTCGCACCATAATCAATTCAACTCTCGATTTATTAAAATGTCAAATGCTTTGAATTATGAGCAAACATACATGAAAGGTTACTAACATTTATGATACGAGGTGGTTACCATCAATTTAATGATATGATATATGTTCATAATATTTTTATTTGGAAACATAAATGTACAAGGTAGTTACCATTAAATGAATCTCATAATATATTTTCATAATAATTTGTTGGGAACATAAATGGTTGATCAATCTTGAGAAATATTGGGTAGCATGAATAGTAGCCATGGTTTAGGTAGACATTAATTATAGAGAAACAGGGCTAGGGAGATGGAAAGCATTTGACCGTATAGTGGACGTGATTTTGAAGTAGTCATGTGACGGAGAGTATTAGGACGTGTAGTGGGGAGGGAGTTCGTGCAGGATCATGCTATGGGTGCATAAGACTAAGTTTATAGTCCACAATGCCATAGCAATGTACGTGCTTATACATATCATGCACATAATGTTCACCTCTAACATGAAGTCATGTGCTAATAACGACAAACTCGATAAGGTTGCGGGGCACACCATAGTGCCTTGGGTGGTATTCCTATCTATATAAGATATACAGACACATAAATTATATACTCTAGTGGCAATGAGTGTCCCTTGGCTCTTGATATTTTATGTGCGAGACATAGGGCTGGCTAGACAACACCACCATAGTCTGGCCTTGTCATTTATTAGGTGGCCGGACTGTCCTATCATGGGCATAAGAAGTTAGAGTACTGCTAAGGCATGGTCCGGCCGTCTCAAATTTTTGATGGTCGGACTATCCAATTATGGCAGAGAAGATTGTTTGGCACATATCACGTTTGGTCACGAAGTGTGAATTGAAAATATAGATTGTTACGAAAACAATGGTGAAAAGTTCAAATGTGATCATATGTTACTTGCAACAAGCACAACTAGCAAGAACAAAAAGGTGATAGTCAATCCATAAATAGTCATACATAATGGTTCTCATAAGTAGAAGCCAAATATCAAGTCTCATAGGCAAAAGCGATATAACAAGTCTTCCTCATCAAAAGTTATCTTAACATCCGTACTTCCATCTCACCCCCTAACTCTCGCGTCATCTCCTATCTATCTATGCTGGCTGCGCATCCGAGGGACCATCCGAAGTACCTGCTGCCGATGAAGGAATAGGAGGGTCGGTGATGTTCTCTTTTACATTGGCATCGATGGGATTGTGAACCTCGTGGGTAGTCTCATCTGAAGGAGCAACAATAGTTTAACATTTATGATACAAAATATTTGCCATTAAATTAATCAGATAATATATCTTGATAATAAATTCATTTGCAAACATAAATAGTAACAAACTATAAATTTGGTCAATCTTGAGCAATTTTGACTGACATGAATCCCATAATTGCATATTTGATACTGAAATAGTCTCACCTATAGCACCTGTTGCCGAAGAAGGCCTAGGAGTGTCGGTGATGTTCTCTATGTGATTGGCAGTCGCTGGCATCATGAACCTTGTTAGTCATCTCATCTGAAGGAGCAACAATAGTTTAACATTTATGATACAAAATATTTACCATTAAATTAATCAGATAATATATCTTGATAATAAATTCATTTGCAAACATAAATAGTAACAAACTATAAATTTGGTCAATCTTGAGCAATTTTGACAGACATGAATCCTATAATTGCACATTTGATACTAAATAGTCTCACCTGTAGCACCTGCTGCTGAAGAAGGCCTAGGAGTGTCGGTGATGTTCTCTATGTAAACGGCGTCGCCGGCATCATGAACCTTGTCAGTCATCTCATTTGAAGGAGCAACAATAGTTTAACATTTGTGATACAAAATATATTCCATTAAATTAATCAGATAATATATCTTGATAATAAATTCATTTGGAAACATAATAGTCCCACTTGAAGGAGGAGATGATGCCAAAAAAGGCATATGAGGGATGATGATGTTCTCTCCAAGATTGGGTTCGACGTCATCATGATCCTTGTCGGTCATTTGACCTATAGGGGCAACAATAGTTTAACATTTATGATACAAAATATTTGCCATTAAATTTATTAGATAATATATTTTCATAATATATATATTTGAAAACATAAATGGTAACACTATGAACTATAAATTTGGTCTCACCTATTGGAGGAACAATAGTCTCTATAGTGGTAGTGGAAGCAGAAGCTAGAGCCTCAGGAGCTTCGAGAGTATCTGTACCTAACTCCATGGTTGTCCTCACTGTACTCTGCTCATGCATCATCCTAGGTGATGACTCGGTGTATACAGGGGCAGCTAGACTAGGAGCTAGAGCAATTGGCCATGCTAGTAGACTTGTTTGAATGTGAGTACTCGATGGGAACAGTCTAGAGTGGTACAGGCAGGAAACCACCGATCCCCTGGCGCTGGCAATATAGCCTGAGACTGACCCTAAGGTGGGGCAAGGACTTGAAAATTAGGGGGTGCAATTCCTATGGCACTGTAAAGCTGATTAAAGCAGCCACTAAACATTGTGTACATATTAGCCACGTGTGCTTGCTGATTTGCTAGGGCTTGAAGAAAGATCCTATGACTATTGCTTTATCTGCTCTTGCATCATGATAAGCGTATCTCAATTCTGTCTCGACTTGGCTAGCCTAATCCTGTATGGCCCAGTGCCATACTTTGATTGGACTCAGTCAACGCTCTAAGTATCTGAGTAAGCTCTGATGGCTGCTGAACAACTGCTGGAGTCACCTGAGGAGGGGCGGAGGACACTATAACATGTGGCTCGACATCTCTATCATCAATGCCAAACACAGACAGTGAGGCCTTGTCATCATGTGCACGGCATGGTGGCGTAGGGAGGTACTCGCTGTCATCTGAGTCTAAATAAGTTGGTTTATCTGCACCAATCACCTCTTCTACATTCACCAGCCCTTCTAGTCTAGCCTCATGCTCTGCCTGCTCTAGGGCTGCATCCTCTTCTTTGTGTCTCTCTATTTCCTTCGTTGAGAACTGCTCCTGAGCAGCTCTGAGGGCATGCTATCCATGACGCCGATCACCACTCAACGCTAGGATGGTAGGTTTGAAGCACATTTTCTATCGCCTCGTACTCCTTCTGACACCAATTTGGACAAGTCTCATTAAGCAGGTAGCAAATAATATGAGGGTACACCTACTGTCATCCAACATTAATAGCATCAACAATGACATCCTCAATCTCACACAACATGAAGTCCAAGAAGTTGAACTGCTCTCCAATCCAAATGGAGAGAAGCCACTGCTGCAAGCTGGTCAGTGACTCCCTGGTTGCCCCCACGAGGGAGGACTGTCTTCCTCATAGCCATGTGTAGAACTTGCACTTCCAGTCATCAGTCAGTCCGGTGTACGTAGAGAGCCATTAGCAAACGGCTGCCTAGAGAGCGGATGTATCTGCTAGTTAGTAGGGAAGGTACCTCCAGCTTTCCCACATCGTGGGGGATCCATGTCACCATAAACTATCTGGTGTAGCTTCCTATCTGAGGTGGCAACTCCAAGATGCCTTCTCATCTCTCCCAAGTAAATTCATGTTATATGTTCATTGACCATCAACTAGATGAACCGACGATGCAGGTCGATGCCACACTATAGCATAAAACTAATGTACCCAACGAGTCCCAACTTGGTCTACCTCGCTAAAAAGGCGAATGAAGCCCTGGAACCTCTTAAATAGGGGGAGGATTGGCATACCTGCTGCTCTCTCAAGCTCATCCCAGCCAAGTGCACCTCTGGTCTGCTATTACAATATTTCTCATCATATAGCTCCTATGGAAGCTCTCCTAAGTAATAGTCTAGAAAGCCCTACTACAATCTTTCTCTCTGACCAGTGAAAACCAGAACGCAACATCATAGAACCTGATGTCCATTATCTTCTTTGAGCTCAATCTCAAAGGTCATAGAATCTAGGCCCCCTTCCCTACTCACTTCTGCTCCTCTTTCTACCACTTAAACCTCCTCCTCGAGTTTTAGGGCCCCTAATGACTGCTTGCATGCAGTGCACACGAGTCCGATGCAAGCACAGAAGTTTGATGTTTCCTGTGGAACGCGTCCATCCACTGAATCTGCTCCTTAGTATACTCTTCCATCTGTACTCCCTCTGGGATAACCTGATGGGTCTTCTCGCCCCTTCGCGCTAGGTGGGATGATTGTCTAGTCTCCCTCTCTGTAATCCTCAATGCACCACCACAGCCTCGACCCCGCCTTGCCTCTTGGGCCAACATAGCCCTGGTGGCTTGTTCCTCTCTTTCTCATTGCTTTTCTATCCTACTCTTCTTCTTCTTTGGCTCAGGTTCAGGAGCCTTCTCCTTCCCCTTTCGTGGCATCTGCATGAGTTCAGGTGGGAGAAAGCCATGAGACTAGGTTAAACAACATAAAAAGCATACAAGCATTTCATTGAACACGTAGCATGCATGATCAGTGGGAGCGAAGGCATCACCTTTCCTTAGCATGAGTTCGGTGGGAGAAAGTTTGGCCCGTGTGGGTTGGAACCCGAGGCTACGGGTAGAGAGAGTAGAGGCTTAACCACTGCGCTAGGATAATGAGTTCGTTAGAATAGCTTTCTTTTTTGCTTTTAGTCTTTGCTTGCTGTAGTACTAAATAATAAAATTAAAAACAAAAAGTTTGGCCTTGCGTGGGTTCGAACCCAGGGCTGCTGGGGAGAGAGAGTAGAGGATTAACCACTACGATAGGATGTTCGATAGAATAGCTTCTTTTTCTCCTTTTAATCTTTATTGCTGCAGTATTAATTAAAAAAATAAAAATAAAAAATTTAGCACGCGTGGGTTTGAAACCAGCGACTGTGTGGATACAGAGTAGAGGCTTAACAGCTGCGCTAGGATAGTATGTTCGATAGAGTAGCTTTTTTTCCTTGTTTTAGTCTTTAGTTGCTGCGCTAGGATAGTAAGGTAGATATGATTTGTTTTTGTTTCTGGTTTTAAGCTTTCATAAGGTAGTATTAACTAGAGAATAAAGTATAATCCATAATAATTTATTAGTACAAACAATTATTGAAGTCACTACAAAGCAATTGTTCAAGTACACAACAATGTTCGTGCAAACATAAGTAAATTACATATTTGGACCACGTCGCATCACGTAGAGGTTGTAGTCCATGTCATTAATTTCATTGGTTAGACCATCAGTGATGTAGAGCAGCGTATTCACTAGTGCACTCTCCCTTGCTTCACAAGATCGAGCACAAGGTCTACCAATGACTGTTAGCAAAGTTCATGGAGATGCTGATAAATTTGTCACACGCACACGTTCCTAGAATCCATGTGTAGTGGCTGTTGGCCTAGCAAATTCCTACTCATAAGGACCCAATTGAGGTATTGCCTGGTTGAGAATTGCTTGCAAAGCTACAAGCTGCAAAGGTTAAGTCATACTCCTCAACCTGAAAGTGTTGAAAAATAGATATGAGAACCATGCATATAGACATACCAATAAATATAGGTATGAGCTATGAGATTCACTTCGAGCTTACCACATCAAATTGGTTATGTTGAGCAACCGTTGTACAAAGACCTGCCACATCATGTCTGACACCCTCATCCAAAGCTCTTATCATCATGGAGGAGAATGAAGGAATATTGTACCCAACATTCCCAAGCGCCCTTAAACAGTTGAGCACAACATATTTTCCGCCATGACCTGGTAGGGTTGGCGTGGGCCCATCTCACTGATATGTACAAGCTCACCTTGGTCATCCCACCTAGATTCGATTAAAAAGGTAATTCGACATTACCAGCCACCCTGTATAGTAGGGAATCTCTCAACATTGATCTCGTCAACACCAAACTTTGAGAGTGTCTGTTCGAACCATTGGAGCAGGTTGAATTGTCTATAATAAATTTAAGAATCATATATATTAGGAAAAAGATATATGCGTAGGTGTCTTTAAAACATATTATTTTACTAAAACCATGTTCCTTACTATGCTTGGATATGGGTGCTCTGCATACGACAAGATTGGTTTGAATCCATTGTCATATATGAAGCCGAGATCCGGGGGAGACAGTTGTCCGGCCATCTCTTCTCCTAAATTTATGTCAACACAAAAATAATAACCTCCTCTATTATTTTTTAAAAATATAATATATTCTTGTCCTACTCCGGCTATCCCATAATACAAAACATTTTTTAAAAATATTATTTATTTTGTCTTAGATTGTGCACGTGCATGATTTGTCTTGTGCTAGTTACACTATCATACCCTATGCACGTGCATGATTTTTTCCAAGATGAATACATGAAATCAGTGAAAAAATAATACCATTCATGTCTTAACTTGATGGTAATAATCTAGATCAGGAAAGAGCAGTCACTTACCAGATAAAGGAAAGGGAAAGAGGAATCCACGTCGCCAGTGCTGCCTCCTTAGACTGCCAGCAAAGCATCAGCTCTCGATCTCCATGAGATGACCGGCAAAGTGTCGCTCTTGTCGGAAAGAGTAACCGTGTGCACGTAGAGAGTAAAGAAGAGAAGTTACCGAGCATGTGTAATGCATGGGTAACTTCAAGAATACATTAGTGGTAGGTTATGTAAAGACAACCAGCCCCTAAAAATAGCAACAGAGGCGGTTATTTAAAGGAAACCGCCCCTGAAAATGTTCATGTGCGAATAGGCGGCTAAACATTTTCAGAGGCAGTTTCCTATAACAACCGCTGCTGAAAATGGATTGTTCGACCAAATAGTATTGTTCGGCCTTTGTGTTTCTGCTCTGGTCGGACTATCCTGCTGCTCCATTTTTAAAATTTAAGTAGCTGACCACTTTGTTCGGCCAAAAAGTATTATCCGGCCTTTGTGTTTCTGCTCTGGCCGGATTGTCCTTCAACTCCATTTTTAAAATTTACATAACTGACCTCTTTGTCTGGCATTTGTGTTTATGTGGTGGCCGAACCGTGCTGCGGCTCCTATTTTCTTTACCCTTCACGTGGCCTACCCCTACCGTAGTAAAATATCGATATGAAATTATCAGTTCATCAATGTGGCATGTGGTCTTAGTAATATTACAAATGTTCTAGACATAAATGAATAATTAAGCTATTACAACTCTACCTTCCATATCAGTGCACAGGTATGGAATGACATTTGATTTTTCCACCTAGTGCTTCTATAAGCTTGATCTTGTTTGGTAGGTCTGTGAATAGTTGGATTTCATAGTACTGATTGTGCTCCTCCAAATCCTCTACGCCGTCTACTCCTAGGATCATCTGTTTCTCAGATATAACAACATGCCTCTTTGGATTCTCAGGATCAGGCATAATATAGGACCTGTGCCACACGAGTAGCAGGCACCCACGTGTGATCCTTGTAACCTACATTGTTGAGGTTGACACGTGTGAGTCCAAATTTCTCGATCTAAATGCCACCCAGCTATTTGACCCATTGGCACCGAAACATGGTGATCTGTATATCTGTTCATAGTCCAATTCCCATATGTCCTCTATGAAACCATAGTGTGTGTGAACTTCCCCAAATGCATCGACATTTTCAATACGAACCCCGCTGTTTTGAGTCACCGACTTCTAGTCCTTTGCTTTGGTGTAGAATGTGTATCCATTTACATCATATGCCTACCAAGATGTGACCTGGGATGATGGCCCCTGAGCCAACCTCCGTAAGGTTTCCCCTTCCAATAAGTCTTGTTCCCCAAGCCACTTGCCAAATAGACGCTTCTACTCACGAATGATCCATTGCTCTGAGCGCCTTGGATTTTTTGCTCTTATGAGTGCAATATGTTTCTCGATAAATGGCTCCATCACCGATAGGTATTGCAACACATAGGAGTGTGCTCCTTCCACTTGAGTGTATTCCTTGTCGATGAATGTTTTCCTACCCTTGCTGCCTTTCCCTGCCAACCTACCTTTATGACGAGTTACAGGCAAACCAAGTGCACGTTTATCCTCTTCCCGCAAGTAATCTTGACAAGCCTCGATGACTTCTTGAACACAATATCTCTCTATCATGGATCCCTTAGGGTGAGCACAATTGTGTACATAGCGGTTTAGAATAGACATGAATCTCTCGTATGGCCACATCTCATTCAAGTACATAGGCCTGAGCCACCTTACCTGGTCAACCATGTGCATCATGAGGTGCGGCATTATATCAAAAAATGATGGTTGGAAGCACTGCTCAATTTGTCCCATAGTCTCCACCATGAAATGCTTTAAGTCACCTAATTCATCCTCATGGATATCCTTCCACGCAATTTGGTTGAAGAAGTAGCACATCCGGGTGATGACCATCCTCACGTATATGGGCTTTATAGCCCTAATAGCAATAGGAAGGAAACATGTCAACATCATATGGCAATCATGAGCATTGAAACTGGTTAGCATCACATCTTTCATCGAGACTAGTCTCTTGATGTTGGAGGAGAAACATGTCGGCACTTTTAAGCCCCTTAGGCTCAGGCAGATTGCTTTTTTCTCATCATTTGTTAGGTTGTAGCTGGCTGCAGGAAGGTAGTGTCTTCCATTCCCTAGGTCTTCTAGGTCAAGCTTCGGTCTAGACTCCAAACATACTAGGTCATTCCATGACTTCAGTCCATCCTTTGTCTTCACCTTAATGTCCATTAATATCCTAATGACGCTCTCAAACAGATGCTTATTGATGTGCATGTCGTCGATGGAATGGCGCACTGGCCAAGTCCTGCCAGTAAGGCAGGTACTTGAAGAAGATTGACATCTTCTTGAACGGCACACCATCAATTGAAGGCATATCTCTCTTATTGATCTTTCCATACTTTTTGTTTTTACCATAGGTGACTTTGATGTTCTTCACCATGTTATACACGTAATGCCTGTCCCGCCTCTCTAGCGCATGCCCTACCTCAATAGTACTACCAATGATGTATTTCATCATCCTCTTGCTTCGGTACCTGTGTCCTTCCACTAAGAAGTGTCGGTGATGCATGTACACTACCTTTCAGGATCCCTTCAGGAACTAAGCTGTAGTGTCAATCAAGCATTTTGTGCATCCCATGAATCCTTTTATCTGTCCTGAAAGGGAAAACTGTCCTGGGTAGTCAGTGATGGTAACAAAAATGATGGCTTTGCATGTGAAGGTACTTTTTGCAAGCTCATCCCACATTTTCACTCCATGCTTCCATAGTGTCTCCATTTCTTGCATCAATGGCTCGAGAAAAACATCTATGTTGATACCTGGTGCTTTGGGCCCTAAAATTATAATGGTCAGCAATAAATACTTCCTCTTCTGACACAACCATGGAGGGAGGTTGTGGATTGACAAGATTATTGGACATGTGTTGTGTGTGCTGGTCCTATCACCAAAAGGATTCATTCCATCAATGCTCAAAGCGAACCCAACGTTTCTAGGATCTTCATGAAATTCTTAGTACTTGGCATCGAAGTCCATCCACTGTTGTGCATCGGATGGGTGACATAGCACTCCATCGTCTTTCTTGCGTTCATCTGAAGCCCACCATCGCATGAGCTCTAAGTCCCTTGGGTTTGAGAACAAACGCCTCAAGCGATCAATCGGTGATAGATACCACATAACCAATGCAGGAATTCTTCTTTGGTTAGTATCATCTACTGCTAAGGTGCTGTTTTCCTCTTCAATGTTCTGAGAAGCGTCATTTTTCTTTCTGCCCTTCTTTCTCTTTTTCCAGTGTTAGTACCCTCACTGTAGTCTTCGTTTACTTTGTATTGACTAGCACCATAGTTTGGACACTTCGTTAAGTATTTGAACACCCCACGATAAAGGATATAATGGTTCGGACACACATGTATGAGTTCCACACCCATCGTCAGTGGACTAATAAGCTTCTTCACTTGATATGTGTTGGTAGGAACAAAGTTTAGCTTAGGAAGCACAGCAGCCAGCAGAGTCAATAGGTCATTGAAGGTCCTGTCAGACCAGCCATACTTAGCCTTCAAGATCAGTATGTCTAGCACAAAACGTAGCAACGACCATTTTTTCTCACAACCCTTTTCCTCTAGGTACAAACGTTCTTCCCTTGCCTTCCGCACTGTCTCCAAGTTATCTAGCTCTTTCAATAGTAATTCTTGTTCTACGTGGCACAACATGTCGTTCAGGAAGTCTTCTTCTTTATCTTCTTTGTTGTCTTCACCATCATCCTCCCCACCATAGCCTTCTCCACCACCATAGCCTTTGCCACCACCACTGCCCCCAGCGTCATCTCCTGGACCATCATGCATCATGACACGGTGGGCATCGTCATACGGTTCTGGCAGTCAACACAGGGACAATATATATCCTTTGTCTGCTTAATTAAAGCATGCCTTTTAGCTACTTCAATAAAACCATTCACATCTTGTATGTAGGAAGCTTCATATCTTCTTTTCATGTACATCCATGACCTATCCATATGTGCCCTTCAAAAATAAAAGGTATATTTGCATGAAGGTATTATTCGCATATAAATGTTGAAGCAATTGATGTCTATTTTTCTATACAAATATAACATTATTCTAGACCTAAAGCTTAAAAAATGATAAAGTAAATATAGAAATTAACTAGAGGTCATGTGAGCCAAAGTAAGTTGGGCAAAATCAGTCTAAATTGCTAGGAAAAATTAAAAAATCTAACATCATGCATGTCTCTCTCTAGATCTCTAAGTGAAAGAAATGAACATGAAAAGTTTGAAAAGAGTTTAGGTATGCCACTATCTCACCTCTCAAACCCAACTCCTTCGAAGGTTCAAAGGCAAAACCTCCCCCCTCTATTTTTGCTATTTCTCGCCCGCCTAGTCAGTTAATGGTGCTCAGTAGGCATACTATTCCGAGGAGGAAGAAGGGGTAATTAGGGGGTCGTTTTTAGGGGCAGTTGACTTAAGAGAACCGCCTCTGCCAATGCATTTGTAGGGGCGGTTCTCTTAACGAACCATCTTTGAAAATAGATCACTTTTAGAGGCAGTTTTGTAAAGAGGACCGCCTCTGAAGATCCATTTTCAGGGGCGGTTCTCTTAACGTAACCGCCCTTGAAAATAGACGTCTATTAGAGGTGGGTTTCTTAATAGAACTGCCCTTGAAGATGTATCTTCAGAGGCGGTCATGGAGCTACAGTGCTCACCGATGCAGTTAGAGGCGGCGTGCTAGTTGAACCACCTCTGATAGAAAAGGGTGGCGTCGCTAAAAATGATTCCAGTAATAGTGAAATGAGGTAATATCTCGTGTTGATACATGTTTTTTCAAGATAGTCAACAATACTTTAGGTTTAAATATTAACAAAATAGCTTATATGCAAGATACTTCCAACTCATTTATGAGAACTACAAGTGACTACATGATTACTGGTGCTTGCCGCGTCAATACCCTTATGATGTTGTTAAGAAAATGTGCTATTATGGTTTGTCAAACGATACACTTAAGAAAGAACTAATCTCTTAGTTACACCTAGTGGTCTCCCCGCCTCTATGTACAACGCATGTACGATGTATTTGTTTTGTTTGTTGCTAATAAATACCTTATGTGCATTGTCGAGCTCGTGCAATATTGATATTCCGAACATCATGCTTGCAATATCTTTTTAGGTAACAGTATAATATATATTCATACATATATCTTGGTATTAATTTTTTCCGTTGCAACGCACGGGCATTTACCTAGTAATATAAAATTTTTGTAACTGGTTATGAAAAACTAAGATGCTTTAGTCACAATATACGAAGGGTTTTCTAAGACCATCCCATTAATGGCTCCCTTTAAACGGAGCCTTACGTTCTTAGGCTCCCTCTGTTCAGGACTATGGCCCTATTCGTTTCGCTAAAAAGCCAGGCTGAAAAGTACTGTTTGTTAATTTGTTGTGAGAGAAAAACACTGTACCATAAGTGATAAACCAGGCTGATAAGTTCAAGTAAATACGGCCTATATAGTTACTGGTTAGCATTCAGATACCCCCTACATTTAAGCCACTATTTTATTTTCTCTCTTGTTTTAATATAATACTAGGTATATGTCTATGCGTTACACCAGGGCTATGAACATCTGTAATCGGATGCAAACGTGAGCTCTGAGGATTTCTTATTGGACACAGAGACGTGGATCTGATTTTCGTATCGAAACTGCGTAGGACACGAACGTATGAGTTCCGAGTAGAGGATGATTTGTATCGCACGCGGAAACGTGAGCAAGGATCGAGATTTGGTATCACCGTATAGCTGATTACGTTATAGTCTTTTTAGGTGTAACTAGATAAATGCCCGTGCATTACACGGAAACATAACAATGATATGGTAATTTAAGTATGAGCGTGTGTTGTATTTATTTTAAAAATAGTATGAACATGTTAAAAAAGTAATTTTCTATAGCAATTAGGAGATTGGGAGGAGGGGCACCGGATGTTGTGATGATTCTGTACACCTGTACGTGCCTTTTGAATAATTAAACTGATGAGCCTAGCCTGTACATCTCTTTGAAATTATAGATAATGTGAGGCTGCCGACCGTCCCAAGATGGCCGCCGTCCAAGACGTGCAAAGGGGCGGCTGTGACAGAACCGTTCAATTTATACAAGCTCAAGCATGGCTGCCCCCGCTTAACACGTTAGCACGCGCACACTTTCTCTTTTATAAACCCAGTAGTCCGCCGAGTGTCATGGAGGACCTCGGTATAAACCCAGTAGTCCGCCGAGTGTCATGGAGAACCTCGGTAAATCCACATCACAACCAATACCATAATAGATTAAGCAAATGCACATCATATACACGGAGTTGTAGCGGAAATAATGTTTGTAATTAAGTTCACAAATAATAATATGTTGCCAAGTTTACCAATATGATAGCTAAAACAACGTAGCTTTAAAATTGTTACAATAAGATGAGTTTTCAAACATACTGCTAGCATGAGTAACATCCTCCAACAATAGCATATAAATGAGAAATAAATGTAGAGTCGCCGAGCCCACTCGCGATTAGCCACCATCCTCAGCAGGCTGAGACTTCACCTGCAACATGGTGGGATAAACTCTGAGTACTCGAATGTACTAAGCTAGACTTACTCGTCATAAACCAAAAATAAAGTGACACCAAGAATCATGCAAGGCTTTATAAGTGGAGCTGGTTTGACAACATTTTGCATAAAAAGCAACTAGTTGAGCTATATATTTTATAATTCAATTCCAAGTTAATTGTAGCTATTTGTCTCTAGATTAGCACCTAACCTGTGCCAAACATGTGATGTATGATTATGTAGCATAACAATAATAACCATAGCCGGTATAACATTCCCATATTCATCATAGCCATCAAATTCCATAGTTCAATTACTATGAATTTTCAAAGTTTCAGCCGATTAATTGCAATAAACAGAAAAGATAAAAGAAAAACACATTTGCATCGGGAACCATGAACTTCCCACTGACACCAATTCCCGCAAGCAGGTCCTTTTAGGTACTATTCCCCTAAGTCATGGATGTTCACTTAACCCCCTGTCTTTTCTTCTATTTGAACCCGAGGCCCTTCTTCTTCTACCTTCAGATCGACAGAATGGACACAGAGCAGGGTCGGTGTAAGGAAAATGGACCCTAGGCCCATTTACTTTGGATTTTGGTGTTTGATGATCAACACAACCAAATTGGACTAATAAATTTGCAAGTAATTGTTTTGTAGTTCAATAGGGTGCAAGACGTGACTTGGACGAAGGCGACATGATGATCCTACGATCAACACCATAAGCAAGACCCTAGAAGCACAAGAGAAGACCCAAGAAATCAAGTATAGTCCAAGCACGAAGATGGGAACCAAGCTGAACGTAAGATCGCAAAGAAACGAGCTCGGCAGAGGTGACCGGACGTGTATGATCAGTTGCTCAGCAACAGCAAGCGTCGGCAGCTGTGACCGGATGCTGAGCGAAGCAGTGACCGAATGCACCGATGACACTATCCTTCATCACGACAATGTCTTTAGCGTGACCGAACGTAGCCGCACTGGACGACCGGACGCACAAAGTACAGCGTCTGATCGAGTCCAGAGAGGTTCCAAAGTGGCGCCAGCGCGACCGGACGCGTTCGATCGAGTGAGACCGAACTTGGCTCAGAGTCCGATCAACGCGCATGCTCTAAAGGTTGGGACGACCGGACGCGTCCGGTCAGGACGACAGTAGCGTTCGGTCAGTAGCAGAAAGCTGGGTTTCGTCCCGAACGGCTACTTTCTCAGTGGAGCTTATAAATAGACCCCCAACCGGCCATTTGACATGTGAAGAGTTGAGAAAACATACCAAGGGTGTTGATATACTATTTTAGTGATCTCCACTTAAATAGTGCTTAGTGATTCATTAGGTGATTAGCGTAGGTGCTTTGCGAAGTGCTTAGGTTGATTAGACCACCGCTTATGCGCTTGCTCTAGATTTAGGCCTAGTGTTTAGTGAGGTTTGCACACCTTTTATCACTCGGTGCTTGCGCGCACCATTGTTGTACATTGGAGGGGCTTATAGTCTTGCGAGATCACACCAATCGCGTTTATGGTGTGTCCGCCACCGTGTACCGAAGGGAACAAGGCCCACGGCGGTTTGGCCAAAAGCTTGATAGTGAAGATGGTGGGGAGCGGTCCAGGAGAGGCTTGCCGGAAGGCACACTAGAGACACACTTGCGCGTGGGGAAGGTCCAGGGCTATCCACGAAGTTACCTGACCGGGAGCTTGGCCCTTGTGACGGGCTCCAACGAGGACTAGGGGAAGCTTGCGCACTTCTCGATACCTTGGTAAAAATACCAGAGTCGTCGATGAGAGTTTGCATATCTCTACCTTACTCTTTAGCTTCTGCATTTACATTATTTGCATAACTCCGTTTTGCTGTAGAGATAGCAATACACTAGCAAAACCATAGTTGCACATTTAGATAGTTTACCTTTTGCATAGGTTTTTGCTAAGGATAGAAAAAGAGGCCATAGTTTAGAGTTAGTGTTTTAAGTTGCCTAATTCACCCCCCTATTAGGTGTCATAGTCCCCTTTCAATTGGTATCAGAGCAGGTTGGCTCAATTTGGACCTTTGGCTTCACCGCTGTTGAGCCGACGCTATTTAAAGTGGTTGGGATGGATACCTCTAGGCCTCCACACTTTGACGGCACTAACTTAACCTACTATAAAGCTAGAATGGTTTTTCACCTTGAGGTGGTAGATTTGGGTGTTTGGAGAGTCACTCATGACAGGATGAAACTCATTAAGAATCTCGATAAACCCACAAAGAGTGAAGAAAAAAGAAATTCATTTCAACGCTGTGGCAGAACCTCCTAAGAAATCGGGCCCACATGCACCTATCGTTGTCTTAACAGACCTCGGATAGCGTACACGAGTTCCCAACAACTCAACAGGTCTGTCGGGTGTCCTCGGGAAACCCGAATCATCCACAATTCTCTTTTTAAACAGGATCCCAATCACAGTCATTGCAGATTACAACAGTTTATTCAAATATATACCAGAGTAAAAGATAGCGGAAGTCTTAAGATAACATAATTACAAACCAGTTGTTTTCAAACTTACAATACCATAAGTGTTATACAACCATAGTGGCGGGATAATATTACATTAACTTTATTTATCAAACAAACTAGTGCCTTGTCCAAAGGCCATTCATTACTCCTCATCATCATCGTTGACTTCAAACACTGACATGCAGCAGGGACCAAAACAAGCCTGCGCATGCGACTCGCCTGCAACAAGGGTTAACAAACCCTGAGTACAAAGGTACTCAACAAGACTAACCCGACGTAACGGGGTGTAATACTTTAGAGATGCAGGGATTTGGGGCAAGGTAAGGATGTAGCAAGATTCAAAAGTTCTTTGCCAAAAGCTTACTATCCTTCATTCTATTTTCAAGTTTACCACTAAGTTCTTTTAGTTCATTATCTCAACTAAATATACATTTCCCATATTCCATTCCTTCCCATTCCATTCTTTTTCTCATATTTTAGTAATTCACCAGTACTACATTGCTTCTGTAATGAATCGAGTCTCCATATCCGCGGAGCACCGGCAATTCGAATTGATTCAAGTCCCAGCTGGGGATTCCTTATCACACGACATATGTAGAACTAAATCTTGCATATATCAACCTTGCTATCGGATCCTCCTATACTAAGCCGTCTCCACGCCACCCGAGAGCACAGCACACCTCAAATCCGGCCACATTCCAGCCACGAGGGTACACGCTACTCCCGCCATCTCTCCACTCCCAGTGCGCGGGCATTCGTCTTAGTATCGGATTAGCCGAAGTAGGCTTACCGGAGTATGTGACCAGTACTACAAAGTGTCTCGTTCAGAAGATCCACAATGAGTGGCCTTTAAGTGACATAGTCGGTAACATTACCCAACGTTCAAGATAAGTCACCCGGCTAGTCTCTAATTCATTCCACATTCTTTCTTTCTTTGGCCAGTATGCCATCTTTGTTTGTATCAAAACTTTTGCTTTGAAAGCCTATCATAAAGCATACTAAGCATTCTACGCCTTTGTAAATAAAAACATCTTCAAGGATGGTAACAAGTAACAAGGTAGGTAATGCATCAAGTAGGTAACATTTGAAGTAATTGACTTAATGCAGTAAGTAACATAAGTGATAAACTTTTCAAAGTAACAAGGTAATGGCTTAATGCATAAACCGGGGCTTGCCTTCGTTGACGATTTCCGGTTCCGGATTAGTACCACAATTATCAAATCCCGTGACAACCGGGGATTCTTCCAGAACTTGCTCAACTAGAATAGTTTCGTTCTCGGGTTCTACACGAAATAATAACATATGCTTTAACATGATGATAATGTAAACATGATGCTTTCACGGTACATGAAATGTAGAAACACCCGCAACGATTTTATTTCGCGGTACAGTTGCAAGCCAACAAAAGCAACCTGTAAGCCTATCATTAAGAAACACACACTTGACTTGACCTAATGGATCTTGGAACCCTACTAGTCACAAAACATGACCAAAACAAGATCCAACACTAATCAACACTTAGGGTTTCGACGAGTTAACTTATTAATGACTTTTGTTATCACATGAAATGTCATTAAGATTTACTAATTACAGATTAGATATTAGTTCAAATACTAATTAAAGTTCTAAGGATCATTATAAGTTAATGACCCAAGGTCAACAATCAAATCTAAAGTCAAACAAATCTTAATTGATTAAACATTGATTAAATGAATAATTAATTAAATACTTAAGTCTATATTAGGTATAAAATAAACTTTGTCCAATTAAGCTCAAATTTTTATGTAAGCTTCCTCATGATAAATTAGTGTACCAAAATAAATTTCATAATTTTTTGGAGTTATATAGTGACCTACAAAAATCATGGAAATTGCATTTTTCAATTAATGGACCAAATATTTGAACATTAAAAATTTATTCAAATTCCAAGTTTCAAATTTTTAAATCATACTAGAACATGTACAGAAGCTACACAAAAATTTTCAGAATTTTTGAATGTGTAAATAAATTCCTACAAAATTGCCAAATCTCTGCACTATTCAAAATCAGAAAATAATCAAGGCTCACTGTTCTTCTTCCTCAGCATCACTGACAGCCTGACCCCACGCGTCAGCGACAGCGAGCAAGGCACGGCGGCGCGGCCAGCTCCGGCCAGCAAAACGCGCCGGTGGTGACTCTCCGACGCTACGGATTGCTCCTACATGATCTTCTACTTCCTACGAATCGAACTCGGCTATCAGAACGGAATAAGGTGCACCGGAGGCACCTCCACACCGGGCATGGCGGGCGGAGCACGTCGGTGAACGGCGTAAACACGGTGATGGTACAGTAGGGACTGAAGCGAAGTGATAAACACGTTCAGGAGCTTACTGCGATCACGATGGCGGACTCGGTGCAGCCGGAGATGGTCTGGAGCAGCCTGGCCACGGTGAGGCAGTCGCGGCGGAGCTCCGACCGGTCACGGGGAAGATGGGTTACGCCGGGCGATTTCGGCCAACACCAGCGACGTGAGTAAGTCGAGGAGGAGCGCAAGACCAATGCGATCACGTTGACGTAGCTGGGAACGACTGACGCGGCTCGACGAGACCAACGGCGAGCGGCGGAGCTATGCGGTGGCGGAGCAGAGCAGAGGGAAGAAATGGGAGCGACGGCGACGACGGTGGCTATTTATAGCCCGGAAGGAGGCGTACGGTGTCGCCAACGCACGGGCGAACTCGCCACGGTGACAACGGCGTGTCACCGCGCGTGAAAGCGGCGAAGAAGGGCGGCGGCAAGCTGACTGCGTGTCGACGGCGGTGAGCAGTGAGGTGGAGGTGAAATTTTGAAAAATTTACAAAACTGCCATTGCGTCCATTTCTCAAATTACTCTCAAATCTTCTAAAGAAGTTGAAAATCTCCAAAAATGAAAGTTGCTCAACTTTTCAAGTACTACAACTTTGATTTAAGAAACATTTTCAAATTCTACCTCCATTTTGAATTTCACATTTGGGGTACATTTAAAGATTTGAATCATTTCAAAATTACTCCAAATTTTGTATGTAAACTTGAAAAACTTTGAATACCAAAGTTGATCCTTATAAAATAATCTCCAACTTTGCTTTTTGCCTCAACCCCAAATTCCTCATGGATTTTGAATTAGTCAAAAGGGGCAAAAAGGACTTTTATAATTTGAATGTGAATTCAAATTTGATTTGTCTTCCTTTTACTTAGATTTTGATTTTTGACCAGTAACATGGCCCATTAGGGTTATTTGAGTCAAATGACACATGGCCTCACATGAACACATGAAATTTGACCCTTGTGGTCATGATCTGTATTTAGGGTTTTTGAAACACATCACATGAAATAACAACATTATGAAATAAACCTTATTTAGTGAATGCACTCAAAACTTTATACTATATGAATGCTTTGCAATGCACATGATGACATGTCACATTTTAGTATTAGGTCAAACACCAGAGGTGTTACAACCCTTCCCCCTTAAAGAAATCTCGTCCCGAGATTTAAAACTTAAGGCTAAGTAATGGAAAAGGAAATGTGTCAAGCTAACACATCATAACTTTATTCAAAAGGCTATTGAGGGGGTTTTCCATTCTGTTAACAGCAGGACAAGTTACAATATAGACAAGGTATTGCAACTAGATAGTAGCGAAGAAGTCAGGAAAATTCTCTTCTAAGTAATCCTCGGACTCCCAAGTAGCTTCATCTTCAGTGTGTTGATTCCATTGTACTTTGTAGAACTTGATCGTACGTCTCCGAGTGACTCGATCTTTCTGATCTAAGACTCTAATGGGGTACTCGGCATAAGTCAAATCAGGTTCTAGTTCTACATTACCAAAGTCGATTTCTTGGTCAGGTACTTGAAGACACTTCTTTAACTGAGATACATGAAAGATATCATGCACCGCTGACATGTGATCTGGTAGCTTGACGCGATAGGCGACTGGTCCACATCGTTGTTGGATCTGAAAAGGACCGACATAACGGGGCGCCAACTTTCCCCGAATCCCGAAACGATGAACTCCTTTCATCGGTGATACCTTGAGGTAGACATAATCTCCCACTTTGAATTCTAGCGGTCGCCTCCTCTTATCAGCATAGCTTTTCTGTCTGGATTGAGCTATCTTCATATTAGTTTGTATGAGTTTAACTTTCTCTTCAGCTTCCTTGACCACATCCGGTCCAAAGAACCAACGTTCTCCAGCTTCTGACCAGTTTAAAGGCGTTTGGCACCTGCGGCCATACAGTGCTTCGAACGGTGCCATTTTAATGCTCTCTTGATGGCTGTTGTTATATGAGAATTCAGCTAAGGGAAGGCATTCATCCCATTTAGTACCAAAGGAAAGAACACATGCTCTCAACATATCTTCAAGAATTTGATTTACTCTTTCAGTCTGTCCGTCTGTTTGCGGATGATAAGCAGAGCTACGGATAAGTTTAGTTCCTAAAGACTCATGTAAACTTTTCCAAAACTTGGATATGAACAATGACCCTCTATCAGAGACAATGGTCTTGGGTGCCCCATGCAGACTGAAAATTCTATCAAGGTAAAGCTTTGCATACTGTTCCGCTCGATATTTATCTTTGACTGGCAAGAAATGAGCTATTTTGGTTAATCGATCAACAATAACCCATATTGAATTGTAGCCTGCAGATGTCCTAGGCAACCCTACTATGAAGTCCATACAAATATCCTCCCACTTCCAAGATGGAACTGGTAAGGAATGTAATGGACCTGCAGTCTTCATATGAACCGCTTTGACCCTCTGACAAATATCACACTTGGCTACATATTGAGCTATTTCTATTTTCATTTTGGTCCACCAATATCTCTTCCTCAGATCATGATACATTTTGTTGCTACCCGGATGAATGGAGTATCTTGTAGAATGAGCTTCATCAAGAATCTGCTTGCGCAGCTCTGGATTTTTGGGTACTACCAACCTATCCTTGAACCATACAACATCTGATTCATCAACCTTGAAACATGTTGGTCTTCCAGATCTGACTTTATCCTTAATATGGGCTATGCCCTTACTTTTCTGTTGAGCAGCAATGATCTGATCCTTGATAGTGGACTCAACTACAATATTGGACAGGGAACCTTGTTCTATGATTTGTAAATCCAGATGCTCCATCTCTTGACACAATGTTTGCTGCATCGGTTCCACAATTAGGCAATGACAATGACTCTTGCGACTCAGGGCATCGGCAACTACATTAGCCTTACCCGGATGATAATGCACTTCTAAGTCATAATCTTTAATAAGTTCTAACCATCTCCTTTGCCTCATATTCAGTTCTGACTGAGTGAAGATGTATTTTAGACTCTTGTGATCCGTATAGATATGACATATATTGCCCAATAAATAATGTCGCCAAATCTTGAGTGAATGGACAACAGCAGCTAATTCAAGATCATGGGTGGGGTAATGTTCTTCATGCTTCTTGAGTTGTCTGGAAGCATATGCTATGACTCTGCCTTCTTGCATAAGAACACAGCCAATACCAATTCCGGATGCATCACAATAGATATCAAATGGTCTCTCGATATCAGGTTGTGCTAATACTGGTGCAGTTGTCAACAACTTCTTCAATGTCTGAAAGGCCTCTTCACATTCGGTTGACCATACAAACTTTGTTTGATTTTTCAACAGTCCAGTAATTGGCTTCGCAATTCTGGAGAAGTCAGGGATAAACCGACGGTAATACCCTGCCAACCCCAGGAAGCTACGAACTTGATGAACAGTGGTAGGTGCCTTCCAATTAAGGACTTCTTCTACTTTGCTCGGATCAACAGCTACACCTTCAGCAGATAGCACATGACCCAGAAATTGTACTTCCTCCAGCCAAAATGCACATTTGCTGAACTTGGCATATAGTTGGTGATCTCTTAATCTTTGTAGAACAATACGGAGATGTTCCGCATGTTCCTCTTTGCTCTTAGAGTAGATAAGAATGTCATCAATAAACACCACGACAAACTTATCCAACTCCGGCATGAAAACTGAGTTCATCAGGTACATGAAATGAGCCGGGGCATTGGTCAGCCCAAAAGACATGACTAGATACTCATATAGTCCATATCGAGTAGTAAATGCTGTCTTTGGCACATCTTCACGTCTGATCTTAATCTGGTGGTAGCCTGATCTTAAGTCTATCTTTGAGAATACCTTAGCTCCCGCAAGTTGATCAAAAAGTAAATCGATTCGGGGTAAGGGATATTTGTTCTTGATGGTGACTTCATTTAGTGGCCTATAGTCAACACATAACCTTAAGGTTTGGTCCTTCTTCTTCACGAAAATAGCAGGACATCCCCAAGGTGATGAACTGGGTTGAATGAAACCCTTATCTAACAACTCTTGTAGTTGCATTTTTAATTCTGCTAATTCTTTCGGTGGCATCCTATATGCTCTTCTGGACACTGGTGCTGTCCCTAGTTTCAGATCAATTCTGAACTCTACGTCTCGGTCTGGTGGCAGACCAGGCAGGTCATTGGGAAAGACATCCGTAAACTCACATACCACTGAGATTCCCTCGGCTCCTTCAACAATAGTTGCACAAACTGTCTCCACTGTGCTCTTAGGAAAAGGAAGTTGGATGAGAAGTTGGGTTTTGCTGTCAGGTGCATTTACCCTTATTGTTCTACGCAGGACATCTATGATAGCCCCGTGGTGAGTTAGCCAGTTCATACCAAGGATCACATCTATATCTTGATCCTTTAATATCAGCATATTGGTAGGGAACTCATAACCTCCCAAATCAATAGGTACATGCTGGACTACCTCCCTTGTACAGATTCGTCCCCCAGGCGACTGTATATGATAGGGTTCTTTTGTTTCCCCAATTGCTATCCCATGCTTCACAACAAATGTACGATTGATGAATGTATGGGATGCACCAGAATCAAATAAGGTAATTGCAGGATGCTTAGCAATGGGAAACATACCCATCATAACTGGTTCTCCTTCTGGAATAGATTCCACTTGCGTATAGAATACCCTTCCAGTTTTCTTCTCAGCCGGACCCTTTTGATGGTTCTGAGCACTGCCCTTGTACTGATTTGGAGCTTGATTAACAGGGGCTTTGGTTGCATCAGAATTGTTTTTCCTAGGATACGGACATTCTCGGGAAAAATGCCCGGGTTTACCACAATTATAGCATGGAAAATTGTGATTCTGAGGAGTAGCATTGCGGTTTGCATTGGCATTGTTCTGCTGCTGTGGTGTTTGATGTGTATAAGGTGTATTAGTTGCAGGGCGAATAAAGATTTGTTGCCTGCTTTGGCCTTGTTGTGGGCGGAATGGCGTACGGCCATGATTCTGAGGATGGTATACTATCTTCTGACGCTTGCCACTTGATGATCCGGAAGCAAATATTTTCCTCTTCTTCGCCTCCTTGTGTCGGCGGTAATTTTCTTCCGAAGCGATAGCAATGTTGATTGTTTCATGGTAAGTTGCATTACCACAGGCTGCCATCATTGTCTGAAGTTTAGTGTTCAAGCCTCGAAGAAAATGATTCTTTTTCTTCCTGTCCGTATTGACATACTCAATAGCATACTGAGACAGGTGGTTGAAACGCCCAACATACTGCATCACTGGGTGCTCCCCTTGCTTAAGAGCCAAGAACTCTTCTAACTTCATGGTCATCACACCATCCGGAATATAATGTGCCCTGAAGGCATCCTTGAACTCCCTCCAGTTGATTTGGTGACCAGCGGGCTGTACTGCTACCAAATTTGCCCACCAGGCACCAGCAGCTCCTCGGAGTTGCTGTGCCGCAAACCTTGGTTTTTGAACCTCAGTACAGTGGATTAGCTCGAACTTTTGCTCTATTGTCCTAAGCCAATCATCAGCTTCTAAAGGTTCGTCTGCCTTAGAGAATACAGGCGGACGTGTGTCAGTAAAATCCACATAAGTTGACTCGTCGTTTCCATTATTGCGACGGCCACGATTAGGGTATGGTGCCTGCTGGTTCTGCGCCAACTCCCTTAGCAGCCTAGCATTCTCTGCCGTTGCGTTGACAAGTGCGGCTATGGCATCTGCCATAGTCGAGGGCATAGGTGGAGGATTTGGGCACTCATCATCGTCGTGCGAGCCACTAGCACCAGTTCGGGTGATAGGACGAGGCATCTGTTAGAGAAACACATTTACTTACATTATTCTTTATTGAAAGCTTTTAAAAGGTTGCATACTACAAAGGGTTCTTATTTAGATTACATGTCTTGCATCCCACAAGACAACCCTGGTTTTCTAGGAAAGCAGTAAAGGAACTACTTCTACTCCAAGCTTTCAGTCTTCGTCATCCGTGCCCGTATCGGACGAAACTTCATCTTCATCTGAGAAGTACACTAACTCCTCAGGATCCTCCTCCTCTTCTTCATTCTCGACTTCCCCTGGAGCTACAATCATTTCTTCATCGGTAACTTCACCATCCCCATGAGGAGGATGAAGTTGAGCATACAGCATATGGACATTCTCGTGAAGAATGGCATTGTCCATCTCCAGGTCCTCTACGTAGAACTCCAACTCATTGACGCGTTCATTGGCCGCATCTTCTCGTGTCCAGGCTTCATTCCGCAGCTCCAATGGTCATGGTGATGCCCCTTTGCATTTCCGCCAGCTCTTCTCGGTCTTTGGCATGAGCTCGACGAAGAGTGTTGAGCTCCTTGTTAAGGTTCTCGACGTTGGCGGGGTTGCTCGAAGATCCTTCCTCTCCTAGGTTCTTGGAACTTCCTTCACCAAGCTCGTGATTTCTTGGTGCCAATTGGTGACGAGGGACTCCATGAGGTCCTGTGGACTTGCGTGCGGTTTTCTTGGTCTTTGCCATAGCCTGTACGATTTAAGGTAGGACTATAAGAATAGCTTGAGGATAATGGAGGTTAGCAAGAATGGGATTGACATTACTTACCCAACCACTATTAAGGGGAATTATTATGCAATGTGCTCAAGCATGATGCATGAATCGATCTTACGAATCTAAGTACACAAGATTATATAATCATAAGTACTAGATTTTTTTAATACATAGGACAAACCTAAGCATATTATCCGCCACAAACTTTTCAAATAAGTTAGGATTGAGTCTAGATCAAAGGTAAGAAGAAAGAAATTGAACTTTCAAAATATCATGTTTACTTTCCTTGATCCAAATCATTTTGAAGGTTTTCCAAAGTAACCTACAATGATCTTAGATGGGAACTGCTCTGATACCAGCTGTGGCAGAACCTCCTAAGAAATCGGGCCCACATGCACCTATCGTTGTCTTAACAGACCTCGGATAGCGTACACGAGTTCCCAACAACTCAACAGGTCTGTCGGGTGTCCTCGGGAAACCCGAATCATCCACAATTCTCTTTTAAACAGGATCCCAATCACAGTCATTGCAGATTACAACAGTTTATTCAAATATATACCAGAGTAAAAGATAGCGGAAGTCTTAAGATAACATAATTACAAACCAGTTGTTTTCAAACTTACAATACCATAAGTGTTATACAACCATAGTAGGCGGGATAATATTACATTAACTTTATTTATCAAACAAACTAGTGCCTTGTCCAAAGGCCATTCATTACTCCTCATCATCATCGTTGACTTCAAACACTGACATGCAGCAGGGACCAAAACAAGCCTGCGCATGCGACTCGCCTGCAACAAGGGTTAACAAACCCTGAGTACAAAGGTACTCAACAAGACTAACCCGACGTAACGGGGTGTAATACTTTAGAGATGCAGGGATTTGGGGCAAGGTAAGGATGTAGCAAGATTCAAAAGTTCTTTGCCAAAAGCTTACTATCCTTCATTCTATTTTCAAGTTTACCACTAAGTTCTTTTAGTTCATTATCTCAACTAAATATACATTTCCCATATTCCATTCCTTCCCATTCCATTCTTTTTCTCATATTTTAGTAATTCACCAGTACTACATTGCTTCTGTAATGAATCGAGTCTCCATATCCGCGGAGCACCGGCAATTCGAATTGATTCAAGTCCCAGCTGGGGATTCCTTATCACACGACATATGTAGAACTAATCTTGCATATATCAACCTTGCTATCGGATCCTCCTATACTAAGCCGTCTCCACGCCACCCGAGAGCACAGCACACCTCAAATCCGGCCACATTCCAGCCACGAGGGTACACGCTACTCCCGCCATCTCTCCACTCCCAGTGCGCGGGCATTCGTCTTAGTATCGGATTAGCCGAAGTAGGCTTACCGGAGTATGTGACCAGTACTACAAAGTGTCTCGTTCAGAAGATCCACAATGAGTGGCCTTTAAGTGACATAGTCGGTAACATTACCCAACGTTCAAGATAAGTCACCCGGCTAGTCTCTAATTCATTCCACATTCTTTCTTTCTTTGGCCAGTATGCCATCTTTGTTTGTATCAAAACTTTTGCTTTGAAAGCCTATCATAAAGCATACTAAGCATTCTACGCCTTTGTAAATAAAAACATCTTCAAGGATGGTAACAAGTAACAAGGTAGGTAATGCATCAAGTAGGTAACATTTGAAGTAATCGACTTAATGCAAGTAAGTAACATAAGTGATAAACTTTTCAAAGTAACAAGGTAATGGCTTAATGCATAAACCGGGGCTTGCCTTCGTTGACGATTTCCGGTTCCGGATTAGTACCACAATTATCAAATCCCGTGACAACCGGGGATTCTTCCAGAACTTGCTCAACTAGAATAGTTTCGTTCTCGGGTTCTACACGAAATAATAACATATGCTTTAACATGATGATAATGTAAACATGATGCTTTCACGGTACATGAAATGTAGAAACACCCGCAACGATTTTATTTCGCGGTACAGTTGCAAGCCAACAAAAGCAACCTGTAAGCCTATCATTAAGAAACACACACTTGACTTGACCTAATGGATCTTGGAACCCTACTAGTCACAAAACATGACCAAAACAAGATCCAACACTAATCAACACTTAGGGTTTCGACGAGTTAACTTATTAATGACTTTTGTTATCACATGAAATGTCATTAAGATTTACTAATTACAGATTAGATATTAGTTCAAATACTAATTAAAGTTCTAAGGATCATTATAAGTTAATGACCCAAGGTCAACAATCAAATCTAAAGTCAAACAAATCTTAATTGATTAAACATTGATTAAATGAATAATTAATTAAATACTTAAGTCTATATTAGGTATAAAATAAACTTTGTCCAATTAAGCTCAAATTTTTATGTAAGCTTCCTCATGATAAATTAGTGTACCAAAATAAATTTCATAATTTTTTGGAGTTATATAGTGACCTACAAAAATCATGGAAATTGCATTTTTCAATTAATGGACCAAATATTTGAACATTAAAAATTTATTCAAATTCCAAGTTTCAAATTTTTAAATCATACTAGAACATGTACAGAAGCTACACAAAAATTTTCAGAATTTTTGAATGTGTAAATAAATTCCTACAAAATTGCCAAATCTCTGCACTATTCAAAATCAGAAAATAATCAAGGCTCACTGTTCTTCTTCCTCAGCATCACTGACAGCCTGACCCCACGCGTCAGCGACAGCGAGCAAGGCACGGCGGCGCGGCCAGCTCCGGCCAGCAAAACGCGCCGGTGGTGACTCTCCGACGCTACGGATTGCTCCTACATGATCTTCTACTTCCTACGAATCGAACTCGGCTATCAGAACGGAATAAGGTGCACCGGAGGCACCTCCACACCGGGCATGGCGGGCGGAGCACGTCGGTGAACGGCGTAAACACGGTGATGGTACAGTAGGGACTGAAGCGAAGTGATAAACACGTTCAGGAGCTTACTGCGATCACGATGGCGGACTCGGTGCAGCCGGAGATGGTCTGGAGCAGCCTGGCCACGGTGAGGCAGTCGCGGCGGAGCTCCGACCGGTCACGGGGAAGATGGGTTACGCCGGGCGATTCCGGCCAACACCAGCGACGTGAGTAAGTCGAGGAGGAGCGCAAGACCAATGCGATCACGTTGACGTAGCTGGGAACGACTGACGCGGCTCGACGAGACCAACGGCGAGCGGCGGAGCTATGCGGTGGCGGAGCAGAGCAGAGGGAAGAAATGGGAGCGACGGCGACGACGGTGGCTATTTATAGCCCGGAAGGAGGCGTACGGTGTCGCCAACGCACGGGCGAACTCGCCACGGTGACAACGGCGTGTCACCGCGCGTGAAAGCGGCGAAGAAGGGCGGCGGCAAGCTGACTGCGTGTCGACGGCGGTGAGCAGTGAGGTGGAGGTGAAATTTTGAAAAATTTACAAAACTGCCATTGCGTCCATTTCTCAAATTACTCTCAAATCTTCTAAAGAAGTTGAAAATCTCCAAAAATGAAAGTTGCTCAACTTTTCAAGTACTACAACTTTGATTTAAGAAACATTTTCAAATTCTACCTCCATTTTGAATTTCACATTTGGGGTACATTTAAAGATTTGAATCATTTCAAAATTACTCCAAATTTTGTATGTAAACTTGAAAAACTTTGAATACCAAAGTTGATCCTTATAAAATAATCTCCAACTTTGCTTTTTGCCTCAACCCCAAATTCCTCATGGATTTTGAATTAGTCAAAAGGGGCAAAAAGGACTTTTATAATTTGAATGTGAATTCAAATTTGATTTGTCTTCCTTTTACTTAGATTTTGATTTTTGACCAGTAACATGGCCCATTAGGGTTATTTGAGTCAAATGACACATGGCCTCACATGAACACATGAAATTTGACCCTTGTGGTCATGATCTGTATTTAGGGTTTTTGAAACACATCACATGAAATAACAACATTATGAAATAAACCTTATTTAGTGAATGCACTCAAAACTTTATACTATATGAATGCTTTGCAATGCACATGATGACATGTCACATTTTAGTATTAGGTCAAACACCAGAGGTGTTACAAACGCTAGAGCTAAAAATTGCATGTTTGAATCTTTTAGCATGGATGTGTTTAACCAAGTGTTCACTTTAAATACGGCACATAAAATTTGGTTAAAACTCCAAGAGCTCCATGACGGCACAACTAATGTCCGTGAGCAAAAACATTGTCTAGCTAAATAAAATTATGATTCCTTTAAACTGAATGATGATGAGCTTGTTTGTGATATATATTCTCGTTTGAATCTAATTATCAGTGAGCTCTATTCAATAGGATTAATGAAGCTAGATGATGCGGACATCGTGAGGAAGATCATCTCTATGCTACCACAAAAGAAATATGCAAGCATCATCACCATGCTTCACAACATGGAGGACTTGAGCACCATGACCCCGGCCATAGTTATTGGCAAGATAGTGGCATTTGAAATGTCATGCAAGATAGGTCAAGAAGAAGCCTCTTCATCAAGCAAAGGCAAAGCTCTCATATGTAGTGAGAAAAAGAAGATGATGGGCAAGCAAGTTGAGACAAGCTCAAGCTCAAGCTCCTCAAGTGAAGATGAAGAAGAAGATGAGGATGAGGATGATGAAGAATCAAGTGATGATGATCAATCTTCCTCCTCCACCTCCAATCTTGATGAAGAATCTATAAAGCTTATCAACAAGGTGGAGAAGATGATCCAAAAACTCAATGTCAAGGGTGTGCCCATCCAAATTCAAGATTTCATCTTCACCAATCAAAGAAATGAGCAAAGAAAGAAAGAATGCTATGGATGCGGCGAGTTGGGGCACTTTGTGGAAGTTTGTCCAAACAAGCCCACACCCAAGACAAAGAAGAAGGCGTGCAAGGACAGAGACCTCACATCAATAAGGTCATGGGATGATTCTTCAAGTGAAGAAGAAGGCCATCATAAGAGGTGAGGCCACAAGCACTCATCATCAAGCTCTTCTCGTATGGGCTTTGTGGCATGAGGTAATGAAAGCTCATCCTCTAGTGAGAGTGAGAGTGATGATGAAATGCCTTCTCTCAATGAACTTGTGCACAAAAATCTTAAATATGTTAAAGCTTGCACTAGCCAACAAAAGAAGCTAAAAATGTTGCAAGAAAAGCTAGATAGTTCACAAGAATAATATAAAACCTTGCTTGAACAATATGAGACATTTGCTAATCTTAATATGGAGCTATCTACTAAAATTGAGCAGTTTGAGACTAGTGCAAACACAAATAATTGCACAATCAATGATGAGCAACTTGTAAAGAAAAATGAAAAATTAAAGGAAAAGTTAGCTAGCTCACAAGTTGCTTATAAAAGTTTGCTCACTAAAATGGAAACCATGTGCAAACATTATGATGAGCTAACTAATAAAGTTGCAAATCTTGAAGCCATCGGTATAACCCCTACCGAGGCACCTAAAAAGAAAGGTTCAATCTTTGACATGCCTAAAAAGGATGCCTCTACTTCTTGTAATGATTTATGTTTAGACTCACCCTTGTGCAACCAAGTTTGTGTTGAGAAAGTTGTTGTAGAAACATGCACACAAGAGGTCGTAATGGAAAATGAGTAACTCAAGCAAGAAGTGGCTCGCCTCACTAAGGACTTGACTCAAGTGAAAGGCGAGATAGAGCAAGCCCAACTTCATTAAGATAACACCGTCAAGGGAGTGAAGAAGCTTGATGAAGGACAAACCGTGGTTTGCTACGTATGCGACAAAGAAGGCCCCAAGTCCTATGAGTGCAAGGTGAAGAATGGGGGAGGAGCTCCCCTTGTTTCTGGTTTCCCTATAAGTACTTCGGTTCACTATATTCTTCGAGGCAGTTACATATGATGAAATTATTAATGGCTAATTCATTATCGTGTTCAATGCAGCATTGGAACGGGCATGATACACTGCCTACAACTCTGTATATCTAGATGCAAGCAGAGTTAGTTAGAGGGAATGCGAGGCGCAAGTGCAGGGAGTACACGGATTGTCTCAATGAGTACCTACAACTCTGTATACCAGGTTACGCTCTCTTTATTATCATACATGTGTCTTGTTCGATGTATACTATATCACAACCTAACTCAATTACGAAATGTTCAGGTACATTGGTGTCCTTGGGATGCTCCAGAGCTCCAGGACTATCTAAATCTTGTCACTAGGGATGAGTCAGACGAGTATCGCTACAACATCCCTCTTATTTTCTTCCACGTGGTTGAGATTCACTTGCCCATCAGGGTTTGTAGGCAGTTTGGAAGAACGATAGGCTACCCACCACCGCTTTACTCCACCAACCAAGAATTACATGGGTGCGTTATCGATTAATAACAAAGCTACAATTCAGAGGTGTGTATGGTACAATTAACAATTGTTTTGTTGCAGGTATGACGGTAGGAAGAGGTATAAGACCAAGGATTGGTGCATGACACACAATGCATACATCTAGTTGTGGCAGACCAGGGACCAGTAGTCGGTCGATGTGGGTCCCCCACATGACCAGTACACCTTCGACGAGTACCTGTGATGGCTTCACAGGTCTATGAGGACACATATCAGGCCCCCGTACACTGAGGAGGCATTTGACGAGGATGACGAGGAAGATGTGATCAAAGATGTGTACGACGTTGACACTAGGGATGACACACAACTATAGAGAGCCCCGCTTCAAAGATACGTGGTAAGATACTTGAATGGTACAATTTGTTATCCATTTGGTATTAAGTATGTGTACTAAAACTGTCCAACCGCATTTCTGTACCCAGGCGACACAATTGTCAAGGCTGTCCAACGAAGCAGCATTTTGGCTTCACGAGTCTAGAGGGCAGGGGCCAAGCGTTCCCGAGGCTTTTGTGGAGGTAAACATAAACTTGTCCATTCCGAAAATGTTTCTTTAGTGTATATGCATTTGGGAAATGCACTAACTTTAACATCTATTCATGCAGAAGGTGAAGCAGAGCTGCAGGAAGCTAGCTCAGAAGTTGAGCTGCATGGACACTCCTTGGGTGGAACCCGATTACCCAGCGCGATCGGGTGCCACGTCTTCTGGCTCTTTAAGGACACGAGCGGGCTCTTCTCAGCCGATGACAGGTGTCGCTTCCGTTGTGCGTACACCACCGCATTATAGCACTAGGAAGGACCCTGCAAACGAGGATGACGAGGATGACCATGACAGTGACAACGACGATGACCCCCTGGGCTTTCGCATATAGCACCACCAGTGGGACCCTTGGCAGCAGGACGAGATCGGCATGTCTTAGCTAGGTGGTGCCCTGCTTGGTACCCAAGGAGCCTCACAGGTAGTAATAAAGGTAGTTTCTTTAAATACGTAGGCTCCATGAACTAACGATCATAAAGATTATAAGTAATCATGCATATAATATACTTGCAGGGTACGAGCCATAAGCACCGACAACGCGACCACACTGATGTTGGCTACACTCCCAATGTGTTGCCTACAAATCTAAAGAGACAGAGGCGTTCGAGGGATCCTTACACTCCAGGGACTTAGTTGGTTATGTCAAACTTGTGTCGAACGAATATTATTGTCTGAAACTTGCAGACTCATGAACTTGCACATGGACTCCATTTATTTGCTTCATATTCATTTCAATGCGTCACGGCAGCACTTGTAGTTGTTTACAGCACCGACAGCATCTCCCGTTCAATTGCAATTGAGGCTGGTTGGCTTCTGTCTGCATCCAGGTCTTGCTGCGTCGTGGGCCTTAGCGCGTCAGTGCCGCGCTGTGGGCTATGGCGCGCAGTAGAACTTGGGCTTAGGGTTGTGTGCCAAACGTGACTCATAAAAAAAGAACGTTGGAGTAAGGTGATAACATTATTGTTATTTTACATTGATCTGATGCTAATAATATAAATTACATGCTACTATTTTAAAATATATGGGAAACATGCAAGATATATATGCCAGCCAACCGTATTCAAAATAATTTCACTCGATTTTGTTTGTTTTAGAAATTCTCAACGCATTCGCTATTATTAAAAAAACTTGGATGCATCGAAGAGCGACAAACGGATGGGTCGGAGGGTGACAAACGGATGGGATCACTTAAGATCGACTATGGGTAATCCGAGTACATGATACATGGGTACAATACATCAATAGTTCAAATGGAAAACAAGACAACACAATAAAAGTTCTAGTACATAGCTACATTGATCATTAATAAAGCATGGAACTAATAGACGGCACAATAAAAAACCCTCAGTCAGAAACATACTGAGTAAGCAACTCATCGTCCGAGTACCAATCCTCTACCATAACCCTGTTGCTGTGGCTAGGGTCACCTGCATTGCCCTGATCTGCCTTTCGCCTGTAGTAAGCGGCCTCCACTTCATCTGTGGCCTGAGACAAGAACGTGTTATCTTCGTCCTCATTCATGTGGCTAGGCTCACCCACATTGCCCTGATTTACCTATCGCCTGTAGTAAGCAGCCTCCGCTTCACCTGCTGCCTCTGCGGCTTGAGAGAAGAATGCTTCCTCATCCTCCTCCACCTTCAAACCTGCCTCTGCTAGAGCGATGAGCTCACTCAGTCTGCCAGTGTCACCCTCATCCTTCTCCACCTGTAAGCTCGCCTCCACTAGAGCGATGAGATCGCTCAACCTAGCAATGTCGTCCTCATCCTCATCCCCCTCATTGTCCAACACAATCGAACATAGAACGCTACGACCGGCTCGGGTTCTATGCTCATGTAACTTGTTTTCCACATAACTTACATGGGTCACCTCTATGGCATGGTCCCCGCTGCATCCAATCCCTTCATGTATAAAATGCAACAACTTACCAATGCAATTATAGTACATTTAAAAACGGGTAACAAAAGTAAGAAGGCTTCCAATGACTCACTTGTACACAATGCAACAACATGGTCATTCAAGACCTACATCTATACTGTTTCATCCTCCATTGCAGCCTTCCTTGCCCTATCCTCCTCTAATGCCCTCCGTCTCTTCGACCCCCATTTGTCAAGCCTAACATCGATTAGGTTACGAATACCACTCTTTCTAGCAAACTCACGCATGTTCTTCTTTCGTAGTTTAACAAAGTGGTCAACATAGTCACGTCCATATCCCCTCTTCCGTGCAATTACTTGCATCCCCTTCAAGTCATCCATGAACTTATCTTGACCATCATAAGATTCTCACTTGCATTTCCTAGTGCTCTGTTCAAACGAAAAATTATATCATAATTCTTCAAAAAAACCAGAAAAATACAATTTTAGGGTTTCAACACCAATAACCAACCTCATCATAGTCAACCATATGGCCACAATAATGGCCTATTCCAAGCTCAGAAGGGACTAGGCCATAGTTGGATTTAACACCACATTCGCACATGACAGGAGGTGCTTTGTAAATTACCCTTTCTTTCTTCTTTTCCTTAACCTTTGGTGGTTCTTCCGGCCATTGGTTCTTAAGACCATGCAACCACTCCTTAAAATGACACTTTGCCATTGAAAACACCTAAATAAGGTGACATTAGTACATGAACGCATATAGCTCAACATTTCAACACATACACTTTGCACTTACTTCATGCTTGTTTGGACACACAAACTCCAACGTATTCTCAGAGTTTATGATAGCTCGATCTCCGCAATCGCACAGAGGAGGTTCCTCGAGTCGTCTAACTGTGGCTAAGTGCTTCTCCTTAGCCGTCATTGGAGGGGGGTTAGGGGGAGGTGGAACCCACCGCTCGAAGTGCTCTCATGGATGTCGCCCTCTCCACCAATCATCAAAAAGGAGGTACCTAGGGTCAAACTTGTCTGCACCGTCGATCCACTGAAAGAAAAAGCACCTCTCATGGGCCTACACAACAAAATTCCAATAAAATATTAGTAACCTAGTAATACAAATGAAGAAAAAAAAACATACGGAAACAATTACTTACATTAAAACGACTGCATGCGTAGAAGCAATGAGCCGCTGTGTCCGGATGTCTTGATTGAAACACGTCGGTCAGACAACCACAGTCACAGTTAGGGATAGGGAGGTCAGGAGGGACGGGGTGTAACACCCCTGGTGTTACAAGCTCGTTTAGCACCGCGATTTAGGCCTAAGTAAAATTTTTGAAACAAGTTTCTTAGAATTTTTTATTTAAAATGTACTGGATGCGATAAGCGAATCCTGTGTAACTTAGTTTCGTGGACTCAAATAAATTCTCAAGTTAAATTACGCAGTGCATAGAAATATTTAGCAAATGTCCGATAATGATTCTAGCAAGTAAATGGTGAATGGCTTGTTCTGTTGGATTGAACATGAATACAATTTTTATAAACAAAAATACGATATGACTGGTATATAGTACTTAATGAAAATTCAGAGTATGATTTTGGTTGCAATTAAAATATCAAGTAACAAACTTTAGTGCTTTAGCCGTGTTTGAAAATATAAACAATCCGCTTGGTAAATGAATATTTGAGAGCTGAAATAATAATGATAGCGCCGCTGGCCACTCGCCCCACCTAGCTCGCCGGTACGACGCGCGTGTTGATGGATGAATTGGCTAGGCTGCTGCTGCCAGGTACTACTCTGCTTGTTTTCCCTCCCTCATTGCTAGTTCCGTCGCTTCACCCAATGTCTCTTGTCTTGTTGCTTTATCTGCCTTGCTTATCTCTGCTGCCACGGTCTCATCCTTGCCTGTCACTACTGTCTGCCTATGTGCCGAGCACCCGATGTGTCCATAGTACCAGCACATGTGCCGCTCAGTCGTGTCACGTCAAGATAGGGCCAGCGCACTTTATAGCACAAGCAGCCGAGCCTTCACAGCTGCAGCAGACCTTTTCCTCCTCGCCTCTGCTCCTTTTTTTACTCTCCTGGTCTCTGCCTCTGTCTGTTGGCCTTGATTATCTCTAGCTGCCTCTCCTTACTTTTGCCTACCCCTGTGCCGAGCCGAGCTACTCCGCTCCATCTCCATTGCTTGGCACCCGAGCTACACTATGCCCCCAGTGCCACTGCCGTAGCTCCCCGTTGTGGCCACGCTCCTCACGCCCATGTCGCCTAGAGCCGCCCGACCAGCGCCGCTGCACGCCGATGTCGCCGGCTTTCCCCTCGTGAGCACGCGAAGCTCCCTTGGTCCCATGCTGGAGTCGCAGCCCCAGCTTCGACTCATCCTTTCCGCTCTCTGTTTCTCTGCTGGTCTCCTATGGTGGGACACCGTTGTCGTGCCTCCCACCGCCATCGCGTGTGCGCATGAGCGTGCATGCCCCATGGTCGTGCCGGACCTCCGACTCCACGGTGTTGCCTCTTAAGAGCACCTCCTCTGCGGTCCACGAGCTGTGGCCGTGCTGGTGCTCTGCCATCATCCGTGCTGCCTCATTGCCGTTGTTGTGCCCTCTGCGCTGCCCTACCCATGTTGCCGCGCCGCTCCACCTCTGCCGTTGGCATGCCTCCTACACTGGGCCACCATAGCCACCCCTTCCCACCACATGCGAGCGCACGCGCTCCTCAATCTACGCTAGAGACACGACCCTAGCCCTGCTTTTTCACCAGCTTGCCTCCGCTACTGGCCTTGGCGTTTCGGTGCAAGCCATGCCGCTGCCTTGTGGCACCCATCTGGGCTGCGCTTGTCGTCGTCCTGCCACCATGGTGAGCGTGCTCGTGCACCCCCCCCCCCCGCTGGACCTGCGTCTCCTTGGTGCGCCCGAGCCACAGCGCCCCGCCGCCGCTCCCATTCTAGGACGGCCATAGTACCTTGCCTCCACCTGCGCCGCCGTCCCCCAACTCCTCTTGGCCGTGCCTTTCTCTCCGGCCGAGCCTCTCCTATGCAGCCACCACCGTGCCGTGCCTCTCGTGCAGTCACACCGTGGCCCGCTGCTCCGGGCGCCCTTCAGCCGGACCACGGCCGTTTCCATCGCACAGTCACCGCGTGTGCGAGCGCGCCCGAGCCTCCTGTTGCCCCGCACCACCACCTCATCGCCGGCGCGTCCTCACCGCGGTGCTGCTCGGCTCCTCTGCCCGATGCTCTGTTCATGGAAGATGAAGAGAAAGGTGAGGAATGAGAATAAAATTAACACAGGGTTCTGATTGCTAAATACGTGACTCATATGAATAGTACATGCTGGGCTGATGGTTAGTTTCAAGAAAGCGCAGGGTCCTTTTTACATAATTACGTGTCCTCTCTAGCTCCTGGCCGTGTGGGCCGACTGTTGGGTCGTGGCCTGCGCACCTGGCCCCACCGCGCCGCTTGGGCCATGCTCACCGGTCAAGACCGGCCTTGCGTCGCTGGGTCGCGCGCGCCGCACTACCGAGCCTGCCGCGTGACTGTGGGTCGCTCATGCCAAGCCTGCCTAGATCGGTGCGGTGCCTCCTGCACCTGGGCCGCGCGTTCCCTAGGCCGAATAGGTGGCAACTGGCCCAATTAGTTTTATAAAGCAAGTGTTAATTAGTTTCGGAAACAAACTTATAAAATCAATATAAATTTGTGTAATGGACCAAAAATTATGAAACCAATTTTGTTAGCCTTCTAAAATCATGATCTACTTGTTAGTATATTTTGTTCACGTAGTTCAATAATATTCTTGGAAGCTATATAATTAATTTAAGGTACTTAATATTGTAAAGATATAAACTTGTAGGAATTGTTGTGATAAATTGGTAACAGTGTTGGATCTGATATGTTTATAGTAGGCTCGTAGCAATATTAGGTACTCACTGTAATTTTTGTAGCTCCAAAATAATTAGTTTGCTAGGTAGACAGTGATGTCCTATTTCGAATAATGCTTAAATCAATAGAATGAAATAAAGAAACAACTTGGGTTTGTTTAACTAAAACATTTGTTGGGAAGTAACGTCTTATTCGGCAATATGGATACGCATACCAGCGTTAGAGCTATCTCATTAGCTTGTGAGGCGTGATATGATTTCTAGGCATTTCGGTTGTCATTGATTATTTACATCTATGCATTTGCATCAATGCACATCATATAGATACGATGATAGATCAACGGATCAATTCAAGGATGATTGGGAATCCGAGGATGGTGTAATGGTATTCTCTCCAGAAGATGATGCAATGGGCTTTCTATCCAGTTGATGGTGGATAATCTGAAGATGCAAATACTAACTTTTGGTTATATTTTACCCAGGCAAGCCCCGGTGCATAACCCCTACTTTTCTGTAGTTTAGATTATATTTGTGCATTAAGTTTTAAGGAGTTGAATAAAACTCACTTGCATATATATATCTTTATCCTATGAGTCGTACTAGTATGACAGGATCGTCTAGATTGCTATGCTATAGGACTTCGGTAGAAGTCGAGTGATTGCTGTCACTCGCGAGATATAGGAAATATATTGCTGTATTATTATCACTTGGAAAATATAAATGGTGGAAAGGAAAAATGGTGACCGAGCAAGGAAATGGTTTGGGTATTGGTGGGTGTAAGAGGTTGTGTCACCGTGGACGCGGGGCATAGCTTGGTTACACTGCTTTCCCTGTCTGTATCGATTAAGGACTTATTATCCCGGGCACATACTTGGGTATGGGCGCTTGGAAGACTTGTTGCTCTCTTGTTGTAGATCCGGCTCTTTCCAGACCGACTGTCAGGGTGGTTTTTGGGTTAGGAGGTCCTTGCACCGCACTGAGTCCGGGACTCAGGGGTGAGGGCTTGGAGTCCTAGTTTGGACGGGAACCTAGACACCCAGGATAGGAGGGTGATGGGTTGGTCCTGCTTGTGCCTTGGGTACAAGTGGGGCGTGTGTTTTTGGGGTACCCAGCTAGGGGCTTTGACTCGTGAATCGCTGGTGATCCAATACGACTTGTCTTAACTCTAGCACCGTAGTAAGAACTAGAAGATGAAAGATGGAAAGAAAAGGAAATATGATTGCTTACCACCTGCTTGAAAGTAGTATAGGTGCTTACATAGAATGGTTAGTTAATGAACTAATGCACTGCTAATAAAAATCGAATATAAGGACGCACATTTAGTAATGCTTCCTACAGATGCAATAAACCCACAAGCCAGATAGCCTTGCATATCCTTGGAGTCTTTTTTTCCTCCAGTCGGGTAAGTCTTGCTGAGTACAATTGAGTACTCAGGGTTTTATTCCCCTTGTTGCAGGTGACAGGTGGAGGCTAAAGCTGACCTTTATGTGTGAATTCCTCCTGGTGGGCTCTGAGAGGATTTCCTTTACGCTGCGATCATAGTTTTTATTTATAACTCTCACCAAATGTTTTTATAAATAGAAGTTCGATAATCTGTTGTCATAGTTTATTTATCAATGCTTCATCATGCCATGAATAGCTATTTATTTCCACTGTAATCCTAATCACATAATTATATTCTGTTGTTAACTAAAATTGTTCATAACCCTGATAATATGATTACATTCCGCTATTATACAATAATTATTATATGCTGATGTTGTATTAAAAGTGATGTAAGAAATGGTTAAGAATGATGTAAGCTTTATTCTCTCATTTGTGATCCTGATAGAAAAATGTGGATTTTCGGGTTCTCCCCTAGGGTGTGCCTGACGGAACTGAGTAATTTAGTGTTCTCCTTTGGGTGCTTAGTGTCTAATGAAAGACAAGCACTCCTGGGAGACATTAGATTAGGCGGTTCTGCCACAGGTGGTATTAGAGCATAAATGAGGAAATAAAGCTTTGAAAACCTTTTCTAAAATAAAATTTGACAACAAATTCTTTTCAATGCATAGGACGTCATTATGCGAAGTTATATAAGTAGCCCTATTACTATGGTTATGTATCTTGGATAGATGGCACTCTGTTAACTTAGGTAGGCTTAATCATTTTTTTTCTGCAGGTACCCTGACTCAAGCATAGTCCGATAGTATCGACTAGCTATAGGGAGAGAACGATGTGCCAAAAATCTGAGAACGGGTGCCCAATATGTTGGCAACACTGAAAGGACATATAGGACGTGCATTCATGCATATGCTATTTGTGCATTGTAGCGCTCGTATTGCTTGTAGATACGCCCTACATAGTTGTCACGCGTGTCGTATTGTGCACGACTGACTCATTCCTGTTCCAAAGTTAGGTCTGCACTGTGGCTTCGTGCTTCGTGTTCGCCCGTGGTTCACGCCTGTCGTGACCCATGTTTTCCCCGTACTCTTTTCTACGCTCTTATCAGACACCTGCCCTACAGTCGTACCAGTTAGTAATGGCCTCGGACCTCGCTCGCCTTGAACGCGTGAAAAATTTGGTGGATTCGGTCATAGTGATCCCGCGCAGGAACTCGGGTGAACCACGTTAGGACACTGACTGCTCTGCCTTTATAAGCAGAGCTTGGCTTAGCCATTGGTACCACCACTCGACGCACTTTAGCTAGTCCAGCTTTTCCTTTGAGCAAACTTTTCGCTTAGCCTTCCTCACCACCACCGTTTGAAATGGCAGGAGCCTGGGTTAGTAGTTACTGCCTGAACGTTGAGGGTTTTCCCAGAATCCTACATGCCATCCTGCAAAAGCTCAGAGTCAGAGATCGTCCTGAGTACGAGGGCCGTAAGTATGAGGAGCATGGCACCGAGCGGTATGAGGTTACCGTCTACATCGGGAAGAGTGAAGAGTTCCCCGACCTCAATGAAGCCTGGAGTGTGACCGTAACTGGGTTTAGCTTCATCGACGCCTACTAGGTTGTGGCCCACAAAGCCTTGCGGTACCTCTGCCAGATCTATGAGGAGCCCATTGCCTGTACCCCCATGAGGTTCTTACCACCTTTGGACAAGAATCGGTGGGCATGGAGGGCTCGCATGGAGGCCTTGCAAGGGTGGGAGGTGCAAGAAGATAGTCCTACCATAGTGCACTTGACCATATACCTGCTTGCTCTAGATGAGCAATATGACTAGCAAGCCTTGGAACTGAGGATCTGCCTCCGGCGGGCCGAGGAAGCCGATATCTTCAACTGGATGCTCCAGGTGCAGCTCGCAGAAGCGCATGCCAGTGCTACAGCTGCTGAGAGCTGGGAGACTACCATGTCGAAAGCTCTGAAGGAGGCTGAAGATTGGCATGTCCAACAGCTGCGGGACACCTATCTTGTCACCAGGGCCAAGCGGAGGACACTGGCTGCTGAAAGGTAGGATGCCCCGATCTTGGAAGGGATCCCTATCCATCCACCAGAAAGAAGGAGAACCAGTGTTGCAGTGCCACCAGCACCTGCACCCTCTAAAGTGTCAGAAGTAGAGCCCTTGGTTTCTCTCACTCAGCCGTTGCTCCAAGAAGATGCAGATCCGTAGCCAGGGTGGTAGAAGAATCCACCGAGCCTAGGAATGAAGATGCGTGGTTCCAGGGTAGATTAGTTACCTTGGGATGCTGTACCTGTAGTAGTAGTGCTTTTCATCATTGTCCTCTGGAATTGTACTCTTGCCATTGTTGTCATCCGTAGTTGTTGAGATCATCCGCCAGTAGGGAAGGTGAATGATGTGTTGTGAATGGGAGACTGGATGCCTGTATGATGTACCCATATAAGACCGTTGGAACATGCATTTTATTTATTTTGCTGTGTTTATTGCGTTCATCTACCCTAAGTTTCTTGAGACATGCTTAGAGTTTTCTAGGGCGATATTAAGCGGGTTACAAGAGAAGTTGCCATTCAGATACCAACCGTGATTGGATAACATAGGACACTGTATCGACTAATTGTGGATGTCCCAGCAGAACACTTGAATCTCTTTAAATCAAATCTGCCATTGGATTTGAATTCCTTGTCCCTTGTTGTGAAGGGAACCCTGGCTATTTGAATCTTCCTTTGCAATACCCTCTTACTCTGTGGTCTATGACCCCACTGCTATCATGGCGTGTAAGTTGGTAATAGTTGCCTGGTTAAAAGCTTATGGTGCTGCGACAAAACTGAGGGCTCCCTGTGGAATAGCTGCCACATGGTGACGTTGCTCGGCACACACTGGTATTGAGGTTGTTGACCAAGCACCTTTACCAAGTTGCGCTGCCATACCGCTTTTTCTACAAAATATTTTTCTTGGAAATATTCGGGTGTTCAAACGGGAAATCCACAATGGGTTGATGAAATAGTGTTCTCTCAAAGTAAATAAGAGGAGGTGGTTTTGGAGGAAGAAAGTATGACATGGTCTCAGTCTACATGAAAGCCGGATGTGGTCGAGTAAAGGAAAGAAAAAGAAGAGTAGTAAGGAAAGTTAGCCTCGGGTAGTCGGGAGTGGATGTCATGTCCCAAGCCCTGTGTTTAGTTGACCGTGCTGGGTCATTTCATTGTGTGCCCTGCGAACGCTATCTATATTGGGCCCTTATCTTCCTGTTCTAGCGTGGCCACGGCATTGTGCCGCACTCATCGTCCTTGTGCACTGTGCGCTTTTCCTTTTCCTGGCATCTGGTTGGTTCTTGACTCTCATGCCTCGTCCCTTGTACCAGACCCCCCTTCCCCTTCTCTTTTCTCCTTTTGGGAACACGGCTGCCCGCACGCCTGCCTCGTCGAGCGGACCCCCTCTCCTCTCCTTTATTTCCCCCTCTGCCGCTCACGTAGGAAGCGCACCATGTCCGACCTTATCTCCACAGCATGAACCGTCTATGCATCCCACCCCCACCGCATCCGCTTCCGGTGTGTTGCGCCCCACCTTCGTTCGTATCTATAAGAAACCCTTGGTCCTTTCTCTTCTTCTTCATCCCCATTCCCCTCGCATTCGGAGCCAAGCTACGAAATCTAGTCACCATTGTGGAGCTAGGTCCGTCAGTCTGAGGTGATGGTGTAATCTGAGAAGAAGAAAGGATCTAGTTCGTCAAAGAAGTTCAAGTTCCCTTGGGTAGTTGAGCCTTATGATTCACAATGTTTGACTTCTCAATCGACTGTTTCTGGATCTATTGGACCTACGCCATGTTTTGGATACACATTATCTTGTGGTTTCTCCATTGTCCTCGCCTATCTCGACTTCTGGATTAAGTCTCGGTTGTATTAGGTTGCTCTTAACCATGTATCTCTAAATCTCCATGTGGTTTAGTATTCGAAGTTGTGTAATCTTTCGTGTAATCTCTAATCTACATAATGTAATCGCGTTTTCCCCTCTTCTTGTTCTTGCTTCGAATATCAGGACGAGATTCTTTTTAAGGGGGTTGGTTGTAACACCCCTGGTGTTACGAGCTCGTTTAGCACTGCGATTTAGGCCTAAGTAAAATTTTTAAAAAGAGTTTCTCAGAATTTTTGATTTAAATGTACTGAATGCGATAAGCGAATCCCGTGTGACTTAGTTTCGTGGACTCAAACAAATGCTCAAGTCAAATTACGCAGTGCGTAGAAATATTTAGGAATGTCCGATAATGATTCTAGCAAGTAAATGGCGAATGGCTTGTTCTGTTGGATTGAACATGAAAATAATTTTTATAAACAAAAATACGATATGACTGGTATATAATTCTTAAGTAAAATTTGGAGTATGATTTTGGTTGCAATTAAAATATCGAGTAACAAACTTTAGTGCTTTAGCCGTGTTAGAAAATATAAATAGTCAACTTGGTAAATGATTTTTTGAGAGCTGAAATAATAACGATAGCGCCGCTGGCCACTCGCCCCACCTAGCTCGCCGGTACGACGCGCGCGTTGATGGATGAGTTGGCGGGCTGCTGCTGCCGGGTACTGCTCTGCTTCTTTTCCCTCCCTCACTGCTAGTTCCGTCGCTTCACCCTGCGTCTCTTGTCTTGTCGCTTTGCCTGCCTTGCTTATCTCTGCTGCCGCAGTCTCATCCTTGCCTGTCGCTACTGTCTGCCTCTATGCCGAGCACCCGATGTGTCCGCAGTGCCAGCACATGTGCCGCTCAGTCGCGTCGCGTCAAGATAGGGCCAGCGCACTTTACAACACAAGCAGCCTAGCCTTCACAGCTGTAGCAGACCTTTTCCTCCTCGCCTCTGCTCCTTTTTTTTACTCTCCCGGTCTCTGCCTCTGTCTGCCGGCCTTGATTGTCTCTGGCTGCCTCTCCTTACTTTTGTCTGCCCCTGTGCCGAGCCAAGCTACTCTACTCCATCTCCATTACCCGACACCTGAGCTACACTGCGCCCCCAGGACCATTGCCACAGCTCCCCGCTGGAGCCGATCGGCCGATGCCACTGCGCGCCGATGTCGCCGGCTTTGCCCTCGTGAGCGCATGAAGCTCCCTTGGTCCCGTGCTAGAGTCGTAGCCCCAGCTCCAACTCGTCCTTTCTGCTCTCTGTTTCTCTACTGGTCTCCTATGCTGGGACGCCATTGTCGTGCCTCCCGCCACCATCGCGTGTGCGCGCGAGCGCGCGTGCCCCACGGCCGTGCCGGACCTCTAACTCCACGGCGTTGCCTCTTCCGAGCGCCTCCTCTGCGGTCCGTGCGCCGCGGCCATGCCGGTGCTCTGCCATCATCCACGCCGCCTCATCGTAGTTGTCGTGCCCTCTATGCTACCCCTCTTGTGTTGCCACGCCACTCCACCTCCGCCGTCGGCACACCTCCTACGCTAGGCCACCGTAGCCGCCCCTTCCCACCGCGTGCGAGCGCACGCGCTCCTCAGTCCACGCTGGAGCCGCGACCCTAGCCCTGCTTTTTATCTAGCTCACCTCTGCTGCTGGCCTCGGCGTTTTGGCGCAAGCCATGCCGCTGCCCTACGGCACCCGTCTAGGCCGCGCCCGTTGTCGTCCTGCCTCCATGGTGAGCACGCTCGTGCCCCGACCCAATGTTGGACTTGCGTCTCCTTAGCGTGCCCAAGCCGCAGTGTCCCACCGCCGCTCCCCTTTTGGGATGGCCGTAGCACCTTGCCTCCACCTACGCCGCCGTCCCTCGGCTCCTCACGTGCGTGCGCAAGCCCGCGGTCTCGCGCTGGACCACAGCCCGCCGTGCTGCCCTTCCGCGCCACCATCGCACCTCGCCGTGGCCGCTTGCCTTGAGCCACGCGCAGCTCCGCCTTGCCGCACCGCCATGTGGAAGACCACACCGAGGGTCGCCTCTTGGCCGCGCCTTTCTCTCTGGCCGAGCCTCTCCTGCATAGCCACCGCCATGTCGTGGCCCGCTGCTTCAGGCGCCCTTCAGCCAGACCGTGGCCATTTCCGTCGCACGGTCACCGCGTGTGCGAGCGCGCCCGAGCCCCCCGTCGCCCCGTACCACCACCTCGCCGCCATCGTGCCCTCACCGCGGTTCCGTCTGGTTCCTCTGCCCGGTGTTCTGTTCATGGAAGATGAAGAGAAAGGTGAGGAATGAGAATAAAATTAATATAGGGTTCTGATTACTAAATACGTGACTTATATGAATAGTACACACTGGGCTGATGGTTAGTTTTGAGAAAGCGCAGGATCCTTTTTGCATAATTACACGTCCTCTCTGGATCCTGGCCACGTGGGCTGGCTGTTGGGCCGCGGCCTGTGCACCTAGCCCGACCGTGCCAGCTACCAGCCTGCCACCGCGCCGCTTGGGCCATGCTCACCGGTCTGGACCGGCCTTGCGTCGCTGGGCCGCGCGCGCCGCACTGCCGGGCCTGCCGCGTGTCTATGGGCCGCTCACGCCACGCCCGCTTAGGTCGGTATGGTGCCTCTCGCGCCTGGGCCGAATAGGTGGCTGATGGCCCAATTAGTTTTATAAAGCAAGTGTTAATTAGTTTCGGAAACAAACTTGTAAAATCAATATAAATTTGTGTAGTGGACCAAAAATTATGAAACCAATTTTGTTAGTCTTCTAAAATCATGATGTACTTGTTAGTATATTTTATTTACGTAGTTTAATAATATTCTTGGAAGCTATATAATTAATTTATGGTACTCAATATTGTAAAGATATAAATTTGTAGGAATTGTTGTGATAAATTGGTAATCGTGTTTGATCTGAAATTTTTACAGTAGGCTCCTAGCAATATTAGGTACTCACTTTAATTTGTGTAGCTCCAAAATAATTAGTTTGCTAGATAGACAGTGATGTCCTATTTCAAATAATGCTTAAATCGATAGAATGAAATAAAGAAACAACTTGGGTTTGTTTAACTAAAACATTTGTTGGGAAGTAACGTCTTATTCGACAATATGGATACGTAGACCAGCGTTAGAGCTATCTCGTTAGTTTGTGAAACGTGATCGGATTTCTAAGTATTTCGGCTGTCGTTGATTATTTACATCTATGCATTTGCATCAATGCACATCATATAGATACAATGATGGATCAACAGATCAATTGAATGATGATTGGGAATCCGAGAATGGTGTAATGGTATTCTCTCCAGGAGATGATGCAATGGGTTTTCTATCCAGTTGATGGTGGATGATCTGAAGATGCAAATACTAACTTTTGGTTATATTTTACCCAAGCAAGCCCCGGTGCATAACCTCTACTTTTTTGCAGTTTAAATTATATTTGTGCATTAAGTTTTAAGGAGTTGAATGAAACCCACTTGCATATATATATATATCCTTTGAGTCTTACTAGTATGATAGGATCATGTAGATTGCTATGCTACAGGACTCCGGTAGAAGTCGAGTGATTGCTGTCATTCGCGAGATATAGGAAATATATTACTGTATTATTATCATTTGGAAAATATAAATGATGAAAAGGAAAAATGGTGACCGGGCAGGGATATGGTTTGGGTATTGGTGGATGTAAGAGGTTGTGTCACCGTGGACACGGGGCATAGCTTGGTTACACTGCTTTCCCTGTCTGTGTCGGTTAAGGACCGGCCGTTGCATAAGACGTTAGGCAAGTCACAGACTTATTATCCCAAGCACATACTTGGGTATGGGCGCTTGGAAGACTTGTTGCTCTCTTGTCGTGGATCTGGCTCTTTCCAGATCGACTATTAGGGTGGTTTTTAGGTTAGGAGGTCCTTGCACCGCACTGAGTTTGAGACTCAGAGGCGGGGGCTTGGAGTCCCAGTTTAGACGGGGACCTAGACACCCAAGACAGGAGGGTGATGGGTTGGTCCTGATTGTGCCTTGGGTACAAGCGATGCGTGTGTTTTTGGGGTATCCAACTGGGAGCGTTGAGTCACGATCCGGTACGACTTGTCTTAACTCTAGCACCATAGTAAGAACTGGAAGATGAAAGATAGAAAGAAAAGGAAATCTGATTGCTTACCACATGCTTGAAAGTAGTACAGGTGCTTACATAGAATGGTTAGTTAATGAACTAATGCACTGCTAATAAAAATCGAATATAAGGACGCACATTTAGTAATGCTTTCTGCAGATGCAATAAACCCACAAGTCAGATAGCCTTGCATATCCTTGGAGTCTTTTCTTTTCTTCTGTTGGATAAGTCTTGCTGAGTATAATTGAGTACTCAGAGTTTTATTCCCCTTGTTGCAGGTGACAGGTGGAGGCTAAAGCTGACCTTTGTGTGTGGATTCCTCCTGATGGGCTCAGAGATGATTTCCTTTACGCTGCGATCATAGTTTTTATTTATAACTCTCACCAAATATTTTTGTAAACAGAAGTTCTATAATCTGTTGTCATAGTTTATTTATCAATGCTTCATCATGCCATGAATAGCTATTTATTTCCGCTGTAATCCTGATCACATGTTTATATTCCGTTGTTAACTGAAATTGTTCATAACCTTGATATTATGATTACATTCCGCTGTTATATAATAATTATTGTATGCTGATGTTGTATTAAAAGTGATGTAAGAAATGGTTAAGAATGATGTAAGCTTTATTCTTTCATTTGTGATCCTGATGAAAAAATATGGATTTTCGGGTTCTCCCCTGGGGTATGCCCGACGGAACCGAGTAATTTAGTGTTCTCCTTTGGGTGCTTAGTGTCTAATGAAAAACAAGCACTCCTGGGAGGCATTAGATTAGGTGGTTCTGCCACACGGGGCATCTTTGCTAGACTCGTCGGGGTACAATTCTATAGGATGACCCCGTTTTCGTCACAACTGCTCCCGAAACATGTCTTCCATCTAATAAAACGGTTCAAATTAAACATCAATCGAAACAATGCAAATCAATGTAAAATATAATCATTTGCATTGCAACTCAAATAATATAACCAAGACTTATAGCAACAAAAATATACATAGTAAATATACTTCTAACTAAATAATTAACCTTAACATTGATAAAATCAAACTAATATCTTCCTCCAAACCATAGCCCATAGTTTCCAAACATAATTTTCCTCATAACCTTAACTCCCATTCATATTATTTCAATCCACCGTTCAAACGAAAATAAAAAGTGCATCATTACCTTAAACGAGGCCGAGGAGGGAGGGAGGTGGCCAGGGAATGGAAGGGAAGGGAGGGAGGGAAGCGGCAACGGAGGGCCGGGCGCCGACAGCATTTGGGAGTGGCGGGAAGGCGCGGCGCGGAAGGCGTCCTCCGTGTTAAGGCAGACAGAGGGAGGGCGGCTCGCGGGCGATATTTACTTAGGACTGCCGCGCCGTGAGGGATGGCGCGGCGTGGCAGACCTTGCCATGTCACCGGTCAGTGCCCCGGTCATCGCCACGTCATCCCTCTCGCCGCACCACCATGCATGGCACAGCACAGGCGTTTCGCCACGCCAGGGAAATAGGCGCGGGCAAAAGTGTTAATTTTGAAAAAAAAACAGTGTTAGATTTAAAAGTAATTTACAAAAAGTGTTACAAATAAAAAAAAATCTCCCCCAGAGCTTTCTCACCTTCATTAACCACCATCTCTTCTCCCTGATTTTGCAAGTTAGGAGTCTTCTGCATGCTGAATTTGATTTTGGGTTTCCTCAGCTTGCTCTTGCTGAATCTGGTGCTGAGACTGCTTTGGCCCCCTATGCTGTTTAGGTTGTCTTCCTCTATTTTCCTGCTGCGCCCCTCTTGGCTGACCCTGTTGGTCACTCTGATTGAATTGAGCATTGAACATTTGAACTGATTCTGTGGTGGAGGGTGATTCGGAAAAGGAGGTGGTGGAGGAATGGAGGATACATCGAGTGCTGTAGATTGGGGAAAACCGCTGTGGATTTTACTAGTTGGGTAGCGCAGATAACCTGTTTATTCGGGTCTGGAAGCAGCTTGAGATAGTTTATTGAGCTCCTTAACAGTTCGCAGAAAAATATGTCCTTCTGACTGGTGGTGGCCCATAAGCGTCCCCAACAAAAACTTGGCTTGGGAAGATGCATCGCTGGGATAAAAGATAGTTCCCCAGGATTTAATGGGAGTTCAACTCAGGATATAAGAAGTGTTACGCCACCAAACCAAGTCAGCTAAAGACTCTTTTGGTTTTGGCTATATAGTAGTCAATTTAACTTTTTGGACAAATTTTGTTAAAGTTTTCAAACACCGACTAAAGTATTTAGTTTGTATATTAACATTAGAATCGTATAGATTCACAAGTTGTACGATTTTATAGCTATAGTTTAATACAAGATAATCAAATATACACAAAAGAGAGTATGCCACGTCAAAAATTCCCATACCTCACGGCCCATAAGAAGTATGTCTCTGCTGTTTGCATCTGTTTCCAAGATTGATCATGATGATTATGTGAAGATTGTTTAGGTTAGAATGATTTGATTAGCAACATCATAAATTAGACAAACACAGATACATACTTTATTCCTACAGATCAAGTCAGCTTCTGATTTGTTGTATCTTAAGGAATCCACACGTCTATGTTAAGAAAATGAGCGATAGTGGCAGGCTGGAGTCGTTGGATCATATGTTTTATTCGAACGTCAATATTTTAGTTTGACAGCCAGTGGAACGAAACCGTACATTAACAATATTTTGGATCGTCTACTTGAATGATAATAATATAAATGGGCATAGACCAAGTTTAAATATTTAGGTGCGAACTTAGTGGGAGTGGTTACCTTAACCCTTATCAATGTTGCATAGGCAGCAACCTTTAAATTGTCTGAAAAAGACGGTAAGAAGTTTGACTTAAAAGAAACATGTTTGTCCATGACCGAACGTAACTAAAAAAACGATTTTAGAAGACTTCTTTTATTTACAGATGGTCCAAAAAAAATTATGTCTTCAAAAATCCCTAATAGTAAATTTTAGAGGTAGCCAACCATTTTAGGAGATAGCAATATCTCTGGCAATTAATTAAAAAGATGAAAAATCTTAAGAGTCCGGTATCGAAAATAGACCATATTTTTAGTGACGGACCTCTTAGCAGTCCCACCTCTACTAATAAAACCAAGCCCACACCGGCCTAATAACCAAACCGTAACCTTTAAGTCTTACATGCACCGCTCCCTCTCTATCACTCCAACATGAGACCCTTAGCATTATTATTCGCTACTCCCTCCTCTCCCTCCATTCCCTTGTGGTCCTTTTGGATCCATGGATGGTGTCACTAGGGACGTCTACTAGGCCGAGGCGTCACCTGAACAATCAGATAAGGTGGGGGCAGAGTGGATCCTGAAAGCGATCCACGGCGTGGGGCCATGCTCATCTTCCAACTGCGTGGGGTGGCGGCCGAGCCTCCCCTTCCATAGGCGGCGATGAAGGAGCTTGGCACGTCTTCCGTGGATGCGGGTGGCGGCATTGGCATACTACTCCCCTTCTGACTCTATCTCAGCATTGGATTGGCACTGATCTCAGTTCTGATCTCACCCTCTCTCTCTCACTCACTCTATCTCTCTCTTTCTTTATCTCTAGATGTAATGCATGGATTCGAGGGTCAATTTAGTCTCGTCCTGTCGAGCTAGATTGAACTCAGTAGCGTCAGGGGTGTCGGCGAGTCTCCATGTTAATTTATACAGAACAGCGTCTTCACCGCAATTTCTACGGAGCAGTAGTGTGTCTCCATGGCGAGTTCTTTGAAGCAACATCGATGGTGGCATAGGCTTGGTGGGTAGTGTCGGCGGTGACTCGAGCTTGGTGGGCTATCAAGTCTCGGGATGTTTTAAAAAAAAGTATTTCATTTATAGAGGTGGGTGTTAGGTCCGTCTATGCAAATGTGGATTTACCCACGTGAATTGTCAGACACAGAGGGCAAAACTATATTTGTCTTGCTTTAATAAAGTCTTTCAAAAAGCAAAAGCCCAGTCATCACGTCACGATTCCTATGTCTCATTGGCTAGTGGATTTCTTGTAAATGTGGCAAACATGACAGTAAAATGACTATACTAGTACTCTCTCTATTTTAAATTATAAACCATTTTGGTTTTCTTAAGTATAAACTTTTTTGATGTATCTAGATATACAATATATTTAGATATATAGAAAAAGCAAAAAGCTAAAATGACTTATCATTTTCAACGGATGGAGTACTTATAATTTAGAAAGAATGGAGTACTTAAATGAAACAAAGTCAAACTGATGCACAACAACACCATGGATTTACTGGGAGAAGACATCGAAAAGACGAAAGTTCTTGTTTATCAATTACACTTTCCCCCGCTTTGTTCGTAGCCGTGCATGTATGTATCAGTTGAACTGTTAAAGTATAGCCACTGACGCCAACACTAGCTAATATAATATAATATAATATAATATAATATAATATAATATAATATAATATAATATAATATAATATAATATAATATAATATAATATAATATAATATAATATAATATAATATAATATAATATAATATAATATAATATAATATAATATAATATCAAATACTCATGGCAAATAATTAAAGGCATGCAATCCAGTTACAACTGAGTTTATTGGAACGAACCAAGCACATGCATACCGTCGCTTATACCATATCAGGCCCTGAGCACCATACCGTCGCTGATCTTCTTCACCGACGGCCGTGCCATCAGGCGCCCCCACCACGCCTTCACGCTGGGGTACGAGTCGAAGAGAGACGCATGAGACGTCGTCATGAAGTAGAAGGTGTATGGGAAGTGGTTGAGGTCCGCGAAGCTGAAGAAGTCTCCGGCGAGATACAGATGCTTGCTCTTGGACAGGTGCGCCTCGTAGACATCGAGCACCTTCTTGAGCTTCTCCAGGCTCTCCTCCACCACCTTCTGGTTGGGCGAGGTGCCGAGCCTGGCAGGGTACACGACGCACTCGTAGAAGATGGGCGCGATGGCGGGCAAGTAGGTGTGCGCCTCAACCTCCGTCCACACGTCCACCATCGCGGCTTCCTCCGGATTGCCTTCTCGCAGCAGGTCGACTTGAGCTGACTTGGAGTATTTGCGGAGCACGTACTTTGCGATTGCTCGCGACTCTGGAAATTCAAAGAGTTAATAAGCAAGCTAGCGTTTCTGTGGCAGAATCGAACTGGATTGCGAGCATACCGAAGAGCATCGTGTCCCCATCCTGAAACGCTGGGATTTGGCCGAACGGCTGCAAGTAAACATCAGCATGTATACCGTATACATAACGACCTCAGATTCCACTGTAGTACGAGTAGTCACAGCATCGACGAAGATTATATGAAATCTTGACAAGAGACCCTGTATTACGTACGTTTTTGGAGAGGTGTTGGGGCCCCTTGTGTTCCTTGGCCGTGTAGTCGACCTCGACGACCTCATACTCGACGCCAACTTCCTCCAGGCACACCATGACCCTCGCCGCGTTGGCGAACACCGCCGATCCGAACACCTTCACCGGCGCCATCTTTGCTTGCTCAGCTCAGCTTCCCCCGTGGCAGCGATCGAGGAGATCAGGTCAACGCTCTGCTATGCCTGTACGTGGTGGTGGTGATCAAGGATATATATGCAACACAAAACGAGCTGAGTTTGGCCAATTTTTTTTTCGAAATCGTGCATAGCACGTGCTTCATTAAGGGGAGATAGATGTTTTAGTACATCTCGACCCAACGACGGCGAGGTGCCGCGTTTTGTACGAGGAACACACAACACAAATCACCGGCTTGAACGGTGCTGTCACTACTTTGTACTAACTAAGTAAACTTTCTTTTGCGACAAGCAGATATATAGCGAGGTTAAACCCCTATGGCGTGAACAGCGGTGCAAGCGAACGGAATCCCGCGCTGACCCACTCGGCTCCCTCCTGTTGTATCCCTTGCAGCACCTGTGCAACTGATGAAGGAGCTCCACCGAAAGTCCTCCGATTCCGCTCCTTCCAAGTCTCCCATGAGGCAAGCAGCACCAAAGAATCAAATCCCTTTCTGAACCCTGATGATATCTCCCTCCTCGATGCCAGCCACCAGTTCACCAAATCAGCATCACCGTTTGGGCAGAGGAACTGGAACCCAACCCTTTGGAGCAGTCGATGCCACAGCTCTCTGGTGAACACACAAGCAGCGAACAGATGATCAGCCGTTTCGGGCTCCTGTGAACACAGCACGCAGTCGTCGTTTGCTTGCAGCCCATGGCGTCGTCTCCTCGCCGCTGTCCAGAGTCGCCTGTGGAGAGCGAGCCAAAAGAAAATTTTGACCTTTGGTGGCGCGGCCGTCGCCCAGAGCTCGGCTACCCCAAGCATTTGGACACGTCCATGGAAGCAGGCGCGATACGCTAAAGAACTGGAGTATACGCCATCAGTCGTCAGGTTCCAGACCAACTTGTCGGGGACGTCCTGCTGTAGCTGGGTGCCATCCACCATTTCCCACACCCGTAGGAATTGGGTGATGAATGTGGCCGACATCGCACCGGAGACATCTCTCGTCCACTGCCTGTTGGCTAGAGCGTCGCGGACGCAGCGGCGACGTCGTCGGCTGGGCACAGACGCGAACACAACCGGTGCCCAGTGACATATTGGACCAGCAGGGAGCTAGTCATCGGTCCAGAATCTTGCGGTTGCTCCGTCGCCCAGGATGATTGAGGTGGCGGCGTTGAACATGTGGGCGACGCAGTGCTCCGCCGTCGCCAGCAACAACGCCCAAGCCGAGTCTGGGCGCGTGTGTCGTAGCAACTCCCATATCAATCTGAGAGCGTAGCCGAGTATCCTGAGGTCCGGCTGTCCGAGGCCACCAAGGTCCCTGGGAGCACATACCACAGTCCAGGCGACTTTACATTTCCCACCGGCGACCATAGTGCTCCCTGCCCATATGAAAGCTCGCCTGCACTTGTCAATGGCAACGATTGCCCATGCTGACAAGGTGCAGCAAATAGCGACATGGACCGGGATTGCCGATAGCGTCGTCTTTGTCAGCGTAGCCCTGCCTGCCACATTGAGCAGCCCTGCCTTCCATGTGGGGATGTGCGCCGCGACGCCGTCAACGACGGCCTGCTCGTCCTGACGCTTTAGCCTGGAAAGTGATAGAGGTGTTCCAAGGTATTTAGTCAGGAAATCCTGCAGCCTTCCCGGGAAGCATTGCTGCACCACTTGGATCTCCTCCGTCGAGCAGCAGATCGGCGTGTTGGTACACTTGGCCACGTTGGTCGCCAGCCCGGAGGCACCTGCAAACAGGTCGAGAAGCTGTCTAATGCAGGCACAATCCAGCGCCGTCGGCGCCAGGAAGAGCACAAGGTCATCTGCATAGATAGATGCCCTGTGCTTGATGGCGTTTCCAGGCAGCGGCGTTAGCTGACCCTGCCTGTCCGCCTCTATGATCAGGGCGTTCAATACTTCCATGACAATGACGAACAGAAACGGCGATAGGGGGTCGCCCTGTCTGAGACCACGGGCGTGGTAAATGCGCTGTCCAGTTCTGCCGTTCACCAACACTTTCGTGCTCGTCGAGCGAAGCATTGTCGATATCCAATCTCTCCAGCGCCATGGGAATCCCACGCGCTCCAGGACCTCGAGTAGGAAAGGCCAGGCCACCGTATCGAACGCTTTGGCAAGATCGATCTTGATCAGCACCGTGGGGCACTTCCTGGCACGCAGCCAACGGCAGGCAAGCTGGACCGACCTGAAGTTTTCGTGTATAAACCGTCCACGAATGAAGGCCGACTGGTTGGCCTTTACGATCTAGGGCATATGCAGTGCAAGTCTCATTGCCAGGCCCTTAGCAAACAACTTGCCGATGGAGTGTATTAGGCTTATGGGCCGGTAGTCCTTGAGCCTCTCCGGTTGCTGGTTCTTGTGCAGGAGGACCATGACCGCCTCATTGACGTGATGGAAGCTTCGAAAGTCCATGTCCCATAGCGCCCCGAACATCCTGACAACATCAGGGCCAACGACCTCCCATGCCTTCTTGTAGAACGCCCCAGAAAACCCGTCTAGCCTAGGAGCGCGATCGGACGGCGTTTCGTGGACGATCCGTGCCACCTCCGCTGCGGTGAAGGGGGCGGCCAGATGGTCGAGATCCAATGTCGATAGGTCCAGTCCGCCCAGATCAATCCAAGGCAGTCGTCGAAACGGCTTCCCGATGATGTCGTTGTAGTAGTTGAACACAATGCCCGCCTTTCCTTGCTCTTCCGTGAACGTGTTTCCTTTGTGCACGATGGCGAACATGTAGTTCTTGCGACGTCGGTGACATGCCTGAAGATGGAAGAATTTTGTGCACGCATCACCTTCGCGCAGCCAGCGTGACCGCGCACGTTGTCTCGCCATGGTCCGTAGCATCGATGCCAGCCCAAGGACTCCGGCCTTGAGCTCGCGGTGCCATTCTTGTTCACTAGGAGAGAGCGCCCTGGATTCCTGGGCGGTATCCAGCTCATAGATGATGACCCTAGACGCCGCAAGTTGCAAACGCACGTCTCCCACCTTAGTCGCACGCCAGCTTTTGAGCGCATGTGCCAGGTGACGAAGCTTGAGGTCCAGTGCGCGACATGGGTCGATGTTCGGGTTCCAGGGTCCCCAAGACGCGCGGACCACATCAATGAAGCCATGTAATTTCGTCCAGAACTGCTCGAACCTAAATCTGGGCACCGCCCAAGGCTTAGAGGAGAGCACGAGGAGTAGCGGCGCATGGTCTGAAGCATAAGAAGAAAGGCACCGTAAGTGATGGCTGTGGTATTGCTCGGTCCATTGAACGGATGCAAACGCCCGGTCTAGGTGTTCCAGAGTTGGTCGTTCCCGGCCGCTAGACCAGGTGTAGAGGCGGCCATTTAGATGTAGCTCGTCGAGGTGTAGGTCGTCAATCACAGTCCGGAAACGGCGCATGAGGCCGTGATGCAGCCTGCCGTTGTTCTTGTTAGTGGCCTTGTATATGAGGTTGAAGTCGCCGACAACAAGCCACGGCCCCTGACACGCGCTCGCCATGGCCCGCAGCTCCATCAGGAATTCTGGCTTGTCCTCCCTGTTCGCCGGCCCATAGACAGTGGTGAGCCACCACGGTTCACCCATACTGTGCAACGGCTTGAGATGGATCGTGACCGAGAATCGCCGGACGCCTATATCAAATGCATCCCAAAGATCACGACGCCACGCAACAACAGCGCCACCGGCCACGCCAGTAGCAAGGAGAAAGGAGTAGTCGAAGCCTTGGCCTACAGTTTCATTGTTCAAGCTTGCATCATACGCCGCAATCTTGGATTCTTGCAGGCAAACAACAGAAGCACGCTGTTGTGCTACTACATCACATACAGCAGTGTGACACGCCCTGGAGTTCAGGCCCCGCATGTTCCACACAAGAAGATGGTTGTTACTCATATCGTTACTAGTTTGGCGACCTGCGTGCCGGCGAACATTACTGCGTCGGTGGTGAGTACTCCCCGGGGTTGCCATGTAGCGGGAACAGCACCCTCATCGCGCTCCTTCTCACGGACGGGCAAGTTCCATGAACGCTTGATGGAAGGCGGCGTCGACAGTCGCATCCGACGTCGTGTTGGCTGGCATCGGGCGGCCATTCCATTTATTTAGCAGCACCCGCTTTGCCTATCTCTCAGGGTTTGGGTCGCAGAAGGCATGTTTGGCCACGAGACGAGTGCTCCGCCACAGGAGCCAGTCATCGTCGTGTCGTCTTGGCACGTAGGCGCGCGGAGTGTCCTGGATGATCGGTTCCAGCATAGGCAGATGGAGAGAGTCGACGAAGGCCGTCACGGATGCCACCGTAGGCGCCGCCACTTGTGTAAGTGCCATGACTTCCTCTGTAGTGGCTGGCTGGGCAGCCGGCCCATCATTGGCACCAGTCATTGTGCGGAGCGGAGGTGTATCATCACCGTGCACAGGCATGCATGCGTGGGACTGGTCATCGTCGGCGTTCATCTCATCGAGCCAAGGCACCGCGACGTCGTACACCGGTTCGTGCAAGGCCAGAGTGACCTAGGCCATGTTACTGCTGTCTGCCCATATGGCCGGCCTAGCCAGCTCTGTATCGATTAGAGCAGCCCACCAATCTAGAGTAGCTTGGCCCGCTGATGCACACACGCCTATGCAACGCGTGTAGCAAGTTTTGTGGCCCGATCTTCTCGTAGGATCCGCGAACTTGATAACTTGTCGCTGCGTGACCTGGTGAAGAGGCAGTGCACCGCGAGGCTGTCCACGCGACGAACTACCGAGACAATCACCCTTCCACGTACCGACGAAACAGCCCACACAATCACGCCCTATAGACGTGAAGGCACAAACTGGGTGAACCGCAGTTCGGCGTTCTACAACTCCCTCAGGAATCGAAAGAACAAGTGTTGCAAGCCTCTCAAGACTCACGCATAAACAAAACTCCACGAGTTTGTGTATTCTGAATTCAGCTAATCAAGATCTGACCTTTCATTGTCTAGTACAAGATATATATAGGGATAGGGACATTCAGCTTGGAGTAAATGGCAGCATGCGCATGCACTAGTGGATTTCGTGGCTGGTTCGCGCGTCTTTCAGCTTCTGATAGCAGTTACTAAAATGAGCATAACTCTTTATTGGGAAGTCCAAATAATGAGCCGTTTGATGGGCTGGAAAGTAGACCTGAAGACGCTTCCATCCACATATAGAACACCATCTAACTCCTTGTATTCTGTCCGCGGTGATGCTTGGAATTCGTACCATGTATCAGTCATCTAGCTTCTGGTTGCATTTCCATGCAAAGGTGATGAACCACCATTTTATTCTTGCACACCATAGGCTTCTTGGTTCAAATGTCCATAGGCTTGAATCCATCTTCATCCCATGCTGGTTCATACACTCCATCATTCCTAAGGACATTGGAACAAGAACTCAAAAGCATAGGCTCATTCAACATAAACTGATTATTAAACATAAGGTTAGCGTTCACCTGAGAATGAATTTCCTTCTCCAGTTGTTTAGCTCTACTTCTTGTAATTGGACCAGCTTTATCAAGTGGAGTTTCATTTGAAGATGAGTGAATGCTAGGAATGTCCTCATTAGCCTCCCCCTCTTGAGAAGGAGTCGTCCTCGACTCAGGCTCACCAACAAATGAGAAGGTGGCAGCTCAATTTTGTAAGCATTATCATTTATCTTGTGTAAAACCTTGAACGGACCATCACCCCTAGGAGATAACTTACTCTTACGCTGTTGGGGAAATCGATCCTTGCGTAGATGCAACCACACGAGGTCTTCGGGCTGGAATGTAACCTTCTTCTTACCTTTGTTCGCTTGCTTTGCATATTGTGCTGATTTCTTCTCGATATTCCTTCTTGTCTCATCATGTAGCTTCTTGAGAAAATCCAATCTCTTTGCTGCATCCAAGTTAACTTGTTCCTGTAATGGTAAAGGCAAAAGATCCATGGGAGTATGCGGTTTAAACCCATAAACAATTTCAAATGGACAAAAGTTTGTTGTGGAATGGACTGCCCTGTTATAAGCAAATTCAACATGTGGAAGGCATTCTTCCCACTGCTTCAAATTCTTTTTCAACACAGCACGCAACATGGTGGACAAGGTACGGTTGACAACTTCAGTTTGCCCATCGGTTTGCGGATGACAAGTGGTGGAAAATAACAACTTTGTACCAAGTTTAGCCCATAATGTCTTCCAAAAATAGCTTATAAATTTTGTATCCCGGTCTGAAACAATAGTCCTTGGTACTCCATGTAAACGAACGATCTCCCTGAAAAACAAATCAGCAACGTGTGAAGCATCGTCGTTCTTATGACATGGAATAAAATGTGCCATTTTAGAGAATCGGTCAACAATGTTATCTTTCCCACGCTTATGTTTTATAACATAGGGAAATGTTTCAATGAACTCAATCCATTTAGCATGTCTACGGTTCAGTTTGCCTTGACTTTTTAGATATTTCAAAGCTTCATGATCAGAATGGATGACAAATTCTTTAGGTAACAAATAATGGTGCCAAACTTCCAAAACGCGAACTAAGGCATAAAGCTCTTTGTCATAAACCGAGTAATTCAGATGTGGACCATTTAGCTTTTCAGAAAAGTAGGCAATAGGTTTACCTTCTTGCAGCAGTACACCTCCTATGCCAATACCACTTGCATCACATTCGATCTCAAATGTCTTACCAAAATCAGGAAGTTGTAGCAGCGGTGCTTCACAAAGCTGTGTTTTCAGTGTGTGAAATGCTTGGTCTTCGTCATGGCCCCACGTGAATGGAACATCCTTCTTTGTGAGATTGTTAAGGGGTGCAGCGAGGGTGCTGAAATTTTTGACAAAACGCCTATAGAAACTTGCAAGACCATGAAAGCTTCAAACTTGGCTCACATTTACTGGTGTAGGCCAATCCTGTATTGCTTTAACCTTCTCTTCATCAACCTGAATACCATCTGCGGAAACAACAAAGCCAAGGAAAACAACATGGTCTGTGCAAAAGGTGCACTTAGCAATGTTGCCATACAATTTCTCTTCCCTCAAAACAGCAAGTACTTGACGGATATGATCAAGATGTTCATCAAATGATTTGCTATAGATCAGAATATCATAAAAATAAACAACTACAAACTTGCCAATGAAAGCTCATAAAACATGGTTCATTAAGCGCATAAAAGTTGAAGGAGCATTTGTCAAGCCAAATGGCATCACAAGCCATTCATAGAGACCAATTTTAGTTTTAAACGCTGTTTTCCATTCATCACCAAGTTTCATGCGGATTTGATGATAGCCACTACGCAAATCAATCTTGGTGAAAATGATGGAACCACTCAATTCATCTAACATGTCATCAAGTCGTGGAATGGGATGGCGATATCGAACAGTTATAGCATTGATAGCACGACAATCAACACACATGTGCCAAGAGCCGTCTTTCTTTGGAACTAAAAGAACGGGAACAGCACATGGTGATAAGGATTCACGAACATACCCTTTGTCCAAAAGCTCTTTTACCTGTCGCTAAATTTCCTTTGTCTCTGTGGGATTGGTGCGGTAGGCTGGACGATTTGGAAGAGAAGCACCTGGTACCAAATCAATTTGATGCTCAATTCCATGGAGTGGAGGAAGTCCAACTAGTATCTCATCGGGAAAAACATCTTCGAAGTCCTGTAAGAGATCAAGAACAACAGTAGGCAGTGATGAAGGTAAATCGTTAGTTGAAAGTAGGACCTCCTTGTGCAAGAGCACAAAGAATGAGGCTGTGGTGTTTCTCACTTCTCTCATATCACTCTTGCTCACAAAGAGACTCAGTGTGGCGTGGCTGTTTAGGATTGGCATGAGTCTTTATGTGGCTGGATGGGTTAGAACTCTCTCCCTTACTTGTGTTGGGGATCTCACTCAATTTTCTTTTGTCAGATTCCTCTCTTTTCTTGTGAGCCATATCTAAAGCATGTATCTCCTCTGGAGATAATGGAATAAGAACCACCTTCTTGTCATTATGAATGAAAGTGTGTTTGTTAGACCGTCCAAAATGCACCGAGTCCACATCAAATTGCCAGGGCCGACCAAGCAGCAAATGGCATGCTTGCATGGGGACAATATCACAATCCACCTCTCCATGATAATCACCAATGGAAAATGACAAACGAATCATGGCTAAAACCTTAACTGTAATAGAATTATTCAACCATTGTATATGGTATGGATGTGGATGGCGACGTGGCTGCAAGCCAAGCTTCTCAACAAGCAAAGCACTAACAATATTATTGCAGCTCCCACCATCTATGATGAAACGGCACACTTGTCCTTTCACTTTGCATCTGGATTGAAACAAATTATGGCATTATCCTTGTTCAGCAGCAACAAATTGAGTGGAAAGAACTCGCCTCACCACCAAAGAAGGAGATGGTGTGTTCATTATAGAACGCGTCAAATCAGGAAAATCAGCAAGCAACTCATCAAAATCATCACTAGTAATCTCGTTGAAAGATGGAGAAACAACATCTTGTAATAGGTCATTGTGAGCAAAAGTTGGAATAGGTTGAATGGCTAAACAATTTAGACCTAGCTCAAATGTACCATCCTCAGCTGAATACTCACAAGTATCAAGATTTAGGTCTACAAATACATTGTTAAACTCTTCATCCTCTTCACTTTGAGAATCACAAGAACCATTAGCAAGTGCAATAATGGTACGCCGATTGGGACATTCAGCTTGCTTATGTCCATGACCACCACACTTAAAACACTCAATCTTGCTTGTCTTCCGTTGGGCTGTTGTAACAGAGGAGCTGGACTGATTGGAATTTACAGCTTTGCCTCTTGAATCAAAATGTTTGGCAGACATTGAAATTGAACGAGAAGTTGCACGAGATGAAGGTGTGTGCACCTCTGACCCTTGCTGCTGTGAATGGTGCCATGGAGTAGAACTATGAGGAGCTGAAAATGAAGCACGGTTCTTATAAGATTCAGCAAGCTGCCGTTCTGCCCTTTTTGCAAAATGAAGCAATTCATCCATAGTGTTGTAATTAGTCATGTCCACCTTGTCTGCGATTGGTTTATTAAGACCAACCAGAAATCGAGCCATCATTGATTCCTCATCTTCAGTGATACCGGTACGAAGTAGACACATTTCCATTTCCTGAAAATATTCATCCACACTATGATGACCTTGGACAAGACATTTCAGCCTCAAATGTAGCTCATGAGAATAATGGGCAGGAACAAATCTCCGCCTCATTTCTCGTTTCATGTCATCCCAAGTAATACGATCATGTCCAACACGGTGGAAATCAGCACACACTTGATTCCACCAAGTGATTGCATAACCTGTGAACTCAATTGCAGCAAGCTTTGCTTTCTTGACAAGAGGGTAAGTATAGAAATCAAAGATCTGATCAACCTTGGTCTCCCACTCAAAATAATCATCAGCATTTTCCTTTCTGTTAAATTTTGGAATAGACACTTTCACTTTGCTTAAACCATCATCATCACGACGACGATGGCGGTCACGATAACCATGATGGACACCATGCCGATGATCATCCATGTCGGACAACATATCATCATCACCATCATAATCTCTACCTCCAACCAGAACGCGCCGAGCACGACCAAAACCATGGCCAAACCCACCACGTCCATGTCCATGACCAGCGGCACGACGTGGTGCCTCGTTATCCTCATTGTCATCATCCTCATTTGGTGGTGGTTCTCTATGAGGCATGTTCAATTGGAGAGTTTGTAGTTGTTGCATCAAATCATTCATTTGTGTACGCAGTTCCTGGAATTCCTCCACCGAAACAGCGGCACCATCTCCACGTCCTGTCATATTAGTAGAGGGGGGAAAATAGGACAATATATATGTGGAATATATGTGGAATCACTCCCTCACCACTTGCTGAACAAGTTCTTTCTCTTCCTGGAAAGGGCAAGAACCAGGGCTGCAATCTGTAGTGGAAGAGTGAAGAGACTACGGTGCAACAGCTCACGGTGCTTTTAAGTGGAGCTTGGTGGGGTAATATGTAAATGGAATGCGCTGAAATGTAGTAATGCAAAACCGAATAATAATCCAAGAACTCAAGTCTAAGTTGCTGAATATAAAGGAAAAGATGCTCAAAGAAAGGAACAAGATGTAGGAAGTGGATAGATGAACACCAATTGCACCAAACAAAACTTGTTGCTGCCCAAACCCCTTTGTGGTGTGCTGAACACAATTCTCTTTTATTTCTTTTCTTTCCTTTTTTTTGAACAAGAACTCGTTGTTTTCAGTCCTTCTTTTGACCCATATACATCTTTTCTTTTAACCTTTGTGAGAAACGCAGCACAACTTTCAACTAAAGGGGCACATAAGGATCAACTAAGATGGACGGCGCAGCACAAAAATAAGAAACTCAGGTGGGGAATTTGTGGCGGGTAGAAAACAAGGGTGGAACGGGTGGTTTTTTTAGTTATATATATGCAGCAAGCAATGACGATTAGAACAAGGGTGGGATGGGTGGGTACATGCAGCAAGCGATTTGATGATTAGAACAATGATAACAACTAGAATGATGTGGAAAAGAAAAATTCAACAACTAGACAAATCTTAAAGGATTAAAACTCGATAAAGCAAACTACAAAATCAGTAGCACGTATGAATTTGGGCTGTAGGTTTTCTTTTTTGGCTATTAGTGGATAGTAGGTATATAAACTCTATCCTACCAAAAACAAGAACAATCCTAACGAGTAAACGGAGGCTCTGGTACTAGATGATGCGCACACGCCTATGCAACGCGTGTAGCAAGTTTTGTGGCCCGATCTTCTCATAGGATCCGCGAACTTGATAACTTGTCGCTGCGTGACCTGGTGAAGAGGCAGTGCACCGCGAGGCTGTCCACGCGATGAACTACCGAGACAATCACCCTTCCACGTACCGACGAAACAGCCCACACAATCACGCCCTATAGACGTGAAGGCACGAACTAGGTGAACCGTAGTTCGGCGTTTTACAACTCCCTCAGGAATCGAAAGAACAAGTATTGCAAGCCTCTCAAGACTCACGCATAAACAAAACTCCCCGAGTTTGTGTATTCTGAATTCAGCTAATCAAGATCTAACCTTTCATTGTCTAGTACAAGATATATATAGGGATAGGGACGTTCAGCTTGGAGTAAATGGCAGCATGCGCGTGCACCAGTGGATTTCGTGGCTGGTTCGCGCGTCTTTCAGCTTCTGATAGCAGTTACTAAAATGAGCATAACTCTTTATTGGGAGGTCCAAATAATGAGCCGTTTGATGGGCTGGAAAGTAGACTTGAAGACGCTTCCATCCACATATAGAACACCATCTAACTCCTTGTATTCTGTTCGCGGTGATGCTTGGAATTCGTACCATGTATCAGTCATCTAGCTTCTGGTTGCATTTCCATGCAAAGGTGATGAACCACCATTTTATTCTTGCACACCATAGGCTTCTTGGTTCAAATGTCCAGAGGCTTGAATCCATCTTCATCCCATGCTGGTTCATACACTCCATCATTCCTAAGGACATTGGAACAAGAACTCAAAAGCATAGGCTCATTCAACATAAACTGATTATTAAACATAAGGTTAGCGTTCACCTGAGAATGAATTTCCTTCTCCAATTGTTTAGCTCTACTTCTTGTAATTGGACCAGCTTTATCAAGTGGAGTTTCATTTGAAGATGAGTGAATGCTAGGAATGTCCTCATTACCCGCAGACGAATGCTTGGGCCCTTCCCCGGCCTCATTGGCCCAACTTAATGTATGGGCCTCACCTGTTGCCTGCTGTAAGCTACAGCCGGCGTGCAGTAGAAGGGGCATGATGTCCAGGAAGCGCCCCACCTCCCCTGACCGGTGCATGTCGTTGTCCCGGTAGACTGCAAGGTCAGCAGAAGCGAGGAGATTGGCTCGGCAGGATACGCGGACAGGAGAGATCTTGGGCGTGCCTGGCGCAGACATCGTTGGCCACCTTGACCAGCTAGCAGGTGTGCGCTCGTGTCCCAAGAAGGGGCGGGGCTCAACAACAGCGACGTGACGATTCCCCAATGGTGTCAGCGAACGTAGGCTGGCCCACGGATGAAGGTCAGCGCACCGCTCTGACAAGTTGTCCGGGATCTCGCGGCCACCCCCAGTCCGGGCGCGACCCATCCTTCCACGTGTCAGGGGGCAGAGGACCTAGCCCACATGTACGGAATTCGCCGGAGGACCTCGTCGCCGGTAGTCCTGGCCCGGGTGACCGCGGTTGTGGTTGGATTCCGCGGAGCCGTCGTCGTCGCTGTCGTCGGCATATGGATAGTCGATGTCGTCGTGTGGGTGCGGCGGCTCGTCGAACCCGTCGCGAGCGCCGCCATTGTTGTCGCCATGGTGACCGCCGTGGCCGTCGTCGTCGTCGTCGTTGCCATGGCCGTTGTCGCCACCTAGATCGTCTGGTGTTCCCGGGGGCATGCTCCAGTCTTGGTACGCGATGACCCGTGTGCGCACATGGTATCGCAGCCCCGGATCCACCATGCGCTCGTCCTCCGCGACCCCCGCCACCCGCGGCTCCGGGATGAAGATAATCTTTTCTTCCTCAATGAAGTTCGGATGCCAGCACCACGCCATGACGAAGAACTCGCGGTCGTCATCTGCCGGCGTGTCACGTATCCGTGAGAGCTCCACGCTGGTGCAGCATGGTCCAAGAATGACCTGTGCCATAGTGGTGTTCCTTGCGTGCAGCGGTACCCTGGCAATGGCCACGACCACGCGGAAGCGGAATGATCCACCACTCGACTGCGATGTTTTGCGCCAAGGCCGCCACACGAGCGGCACCTGGCCGGAAGGCCGCGATTCCAGAACGCGATCGCGGTCAGCCCGATGGCGGAAGCGCGCCACAAAGTCTTCTGGCGCATGGCGGCGGACGTCGACCTCATCCGCAGTGATGCCGAAGCGATTGAACAGAGATGTGTACACCATACCAGTGGTGACGTCGGGTCTGGTACCCCCCACCATGGCCACGAGCGCATTGTCGAGCGCCTCTTCGGCCGCCTGGATGGCCTCAGTGCGCGGTACCACGACCAGCGTCATGCGTGGGCGCCTGAGCGGCGCCGCCACCCCCCACCGTCTCCGCGGCTGCCGAGCCAGCGGAAGGCGGGCCATCGTCGATGGGTTCCCCCGAGTGTTGCGGGGGTGGCGGTGGCGGTGGCAGCGGCGGCGGCGGTGGTGGTGGCGGCGGAGGTGTAGGAGGCCGGCGTGGCGGAGGCGGTGTAGGAGGCCAATTATTAGATTGGACTGTGAATTGGATATACATATAAAATTCGCCATGTGGTCCGTGATCCGTGCAGGCCTTCGGCACGCTCATCGACAATTTAAATAATTAATTCTGTGGCCACCTGGCTACAGGATATTTGTTGTCCATATAAAATTATATATCTTATTAGAGCCAATTGGGATCAAGGTGTCTCGCTCCACAATCATATCTTATTTAATTTAATGGCAACCATGGCTACTGGGTAATCGAGTAACATTATTGATTTATTAGTTACGATGATGTCTAGTCGCAAAAAAAAAAAAAGTTATGATGATGTCTATACTTCACACACACCAGAGACTGAGCAAGAAAATATATGTTTGGTTTGTTTGCTCACTCTCTTGATTTCCATGCTGTCCAAAATCTCTACTGCTAGCGAGGGTGAACCCGAACTGCTCTCCAAGCTAAGCGAGACGAGGTGGTGGGAAGGCAGCAGAACCAAATGCATCCTTAGACCAAATCAGCCACTTCACAACAACCGGTAGTTCACGACCAGGTCTTTGCTTGCAGTCCTTATACAACTGCAAAAATAATTTTAGTAGATAGTCCCTTTTATTGCATAAACAGTCCCAAAAAAACGTCACTATGTCCTAAAATTCCTACTAACTTTTAGAGGCAATCAATTTATTTATGAAGACGGATCATAAAACAATTCTCTATAAATGGTTTTTCAGGTATGGGTTATGTGAATCGACTAACAAGGAGAATGTGTTAGAAAATTAGGCATTTCCATAGTCAATTTAATCCAGAAATATAACATCAGTAGGTTTATGACAACATATATGTGCATGTGTAAATCACTAACGAACGCTACAGCATGCAGACATGACATACAGATCGATACAGTAAGAATGCAAAATGCGGTAATCATAGAGATCAGATTGTACCCAGTGGAGGGTCCCATGCCGAGGGCATCGGAGGCTCCATTCGCACTAGTCGACATAGTGCGTTGCTCAAAGTCGTGGACCACAGTCGATGCAGGACAATGTTCGCAGTGCAGTCCCATAAACGGATCACCAGGAAGAAGACCGAGGAAGAAGATGTCGAACAAGCAGTCGCGGAATCGCTCTCCAAAACCTAATCGCCGCACACCCCGTGCAAGGTTCGCAGGTGGACGAGGGTTCCGGAGGCACCTGCTCTCCCGCTTCTCAGTGCGCGCAGAGGTACGGGACAGGAAGCTAGAGGGCTGATGAGATGTGGTCTCTCTCGGAAGCGAAGCGGAGAATCTGGACTGACAGAGGACTACGGATTTATGGCTGCGACGAGAAGAGAGAAAGGCAGCGGAGAATCCCAAGAGACGGAGAGCGGAAGAGACGGTAACTGTCGCAATCAGTTCGCCTCCACCATCAAGGAGAGAAACTCTCGTGATTATGTGGATTAAGTGGCAAAACCTGACCACGTCCACCCGCTCACTCGCCTGCCTGCCTGTGCCACGCCACGCCCACGGCCACGGCCTCGACCCGGCCTGGCCCGGCCGGCGGCGGCGCGTGCACATGTGGCACTCCTTTGTCCTTTTCTCAGTTTCTCAATTAAGATGGATAATTTCCAACCATATAAGCTGAGTAAACGTTCAGTCAAAATCCCATACGGTATTAAACCATACAACGCTTAATGTTACGTACCATAGAGTTTTATTTGAATGATTAAATATTATACGGGCCAAGCCCATAATATATTCAACAATCCCCACCAAACTCTAGGGTTTATAACAAAGTAGTCTCAGAACCACATTTCTTTTATATACCAGTGTTTTGATGGAGACTGTTAAGTTGAACATCTATCTAGAGCAATAGTTTCACTCAGTCACAACTGAACAATCGACTAAGCCTTGAATTGACAGTTTTGTGAGAGGTGAATGTCACTAAAGTCCATAGCTGATACTAGGCTGCAAAAGGCATCCCCTCTATTTGAAGCATATAAGTCATACTCCAGTGCCTTTCATGAGTATTTAGAGATCACCCAAATCTCATAGACTGTGACCAACAGTCTTACTCATATAGGTGTGTTCCTCAAAAGATGTTCTGTAGGACAACATCTTTGCTTTAGCAAGCCACTTGGAATACATTAAGGTAAAAACCAACCTGCCTTACAGAAAGAAAAGATATGCATCAGAAATGAGTCTTACTAAGAATCTTTCCTCATATATTTACTACTAGCTTGTTTCACCATTCTATTTCACGGGATCTCCGATCACATAGAACATGTTACCACTATAGTAAATTTCATGTGGGTCTCGAACCCATCTCTCTCGATGCACTTTCTATCACATTGCGTGATAAACCCTTAGTGAATTGATCTGCCAGATTGTTAGACATGTGAACATAGTCCAACGCTATTACACCGGAGTTTCTCAATTTTCTGACAGATTTTAGTCATCTCTTAACATGCCTTGTAGACTTCATGTTATCCTTAGAACTGTTAACCTTCGTAATCACAGTCTGGTTATCGCAGTTCATAGAAATAGCTGGTATGGGTTTTTCAACAACCGGTAAATCCATAAGGAGATCACGAAGCCACTCAGCCTCAGAGCCAACGGTGTCTAATGCTGTGAGTTCTGCTTCCATTGTAGACTTCATTAAGATAGTATGCTTGCAAGACTTCTAGGAAACAGCACCACCTCCAAGCAAAAACACATATCCACTTGTGGCATAAAGCTCATCAGCATCAGAGATCTAGTTGGCATCACAATAGCCTTTCAACACCTTTGGGTGTCTGATATAACGAATACCATAGCTCATAGTGCCCTTTAGATATTGCATCACTCTCTCAAGAGCACGCCAGTGATCATCTCCTAGGTTTAACACAAACCGGCTTAGCTTGCACACAGCAAATGAGATGTCAGGCCTTGTTACACTAGCAAGATACATGAGCGAACCAATGATCTGGGAATATTTTAACTGATCCCTTGCTATTCTCTGATTTTTCCTCAATAGCACACTCGGGTCATAAGGTGTAGGAGCAGGTGCACGGTCACTAAACCCAAAGCGACTTAGCACCTTTTCCACATAGTGGGATTGTAACAGAATTACCCCACCATCACCTTCTCTTAGAAGCTTGATATTAAGAATAACATCAGCCTCTCTCAAATCTTTCATCTCAAAATCATTAGATAAAAATTCCTTCACCTCCTCAATCACTTTGAGGCTGGATCCAAAGATCAGTATGTCATCAACATATAAGCACAAGATAACTCCTTCACCCCCACCATACCGATAGTACACACATTTGTCAGCTTCATTCACAACAAAGCCAGCAGATGTTAAAGTTCTGTCGAACTTCTCATACCACTGCTTAGGAGCTTGTTTTAGGCCATATAATGACTTTAATAATTTACACACCTTGCCTTGTTGACCATTTGCTATAAACCCATTCGGCTGATCCATATAGATCTCCTCCTCTAACTCTCCGTTTAGGAAAGTTGTCTTAACGTCTATTTGATGAACGATAAGACCATAAGAGGCTGCTAGGGAAAGCAAAACTCGAATGGTGGTCAATCGGGCAACCGGTGAATAAGTATCAAAGAAATCCTCACCTTCCTTTTGAGTATAACCCTTGGCCACAAGTCTTGCCTTGTACCTCTCGATAGTACCATCAGGCCTAAGCTTTTTCTTGAACACCCATTTACACCCTATAGGCTTGCACCCATAAGGTCGATCAACAATTTCCTAAGTTCCATTAGACATAACAGAATCCATCTCACTCCGTACTGCTTCCTTCCATAAGTCAGCATCAGGAGAGAAATATGCCTCTTCAATGGTCGTTGGTGTGTCATCCACAAAGTACATAATATAGTCATCACCAAAAGACTTTGCAGTCCTCTGTCTCTTACTTTTTCTTGTGACTATAGTGTCATCCTCCTTAGGATTTTGCATATAGGGTTCTTCAGTTTGTTCTATCGGAGTAAAATTTTCATGCTCATGGGAATTATAAATTCATGACCAGTCATGCTAGGTGCATTTTTCATGAGAAACTCATTCTCAAAAAATATAGCTTCTCTATATTCCATAATTGTATCAACAGCCATCTCAAAAACACTAGAATTTATAATTAAAAATCTATAACCCACGTTGTGAATAGCATAACCAAGAAAAACACAATCAACAGTCTTTGGTCTAAGCTTTCGCTTTTTGTTTGTTGGCACATTCACCTTTGCCAAACAACCCCAAGTTCATAGGTAAGAGAGATTTAATCTCTTCTTCTCTTATTCCTCGAATGGTGTAATTTCTTTGTTCTTTGTGGGCACTCTATTCAGGACATGACACACTGTCAATATAGCCTCACCCCACCAGTCCTTAGATAGTCCCGCATTCTCTAACATGGCATTAACAAAATCAGTTAGAGTGCGGTTCTTTCTCTCTGCAATCCCATTGGACTGTGGTGAGTATGGTGGCGTCCTCTCATGAATAATTCCATGCACCGCGCAAAACTCAAAAAATTCATTTGAGAAATATTCTCCTCCGCGATCGGACCATAAACGTTTGATTTTCTTCTCAAGTTGATTTTCCACCTTAGCTTTATAGACTTTAAAATAATACAACGCTTCATCTTTAGTTTTCAATAAATACACGTAGCAAAATCTAGTACAATCATCTATAAATGTCATGAAGTATCGTCTATCGCCTTTAGTCAATTCGCCATTCATTTCGCATAAATCAGAATGAACGAGTTCTAATGGTGCCAAGTTCCTCGCCTCAGCAGCCTTGTGAGGCTTGCACGGTTGCTTCAATTTCACATACACCTAGCACTTAGAATCTTTGACTAAGTTAAATTTTGGGATTAAATTCAGATTTGCAAGCCGCGTGAGACAGCCAAAATTAATGTGACAAAGTCGTGAATGCCATATATTCGACTCATCCGAAATATTAACATTGTTCACTACTTTATTACACACATCATCAAGCAAAGATAAGCGGAACAAGCCTCCGCAATCATAACATTTTCAACAAATGTTCCATGTCTCGACACAACACACTTATTGGACTCAAGCACAATTTTAAAGCCATCGCGACACATCTGAGAACCGCTAACAAGATTTTTCTTGACGGAGGGGACATGCTGCACATTCTTTAATAGCACCGTCTTTCCCGAAGTAAACTTCAGAACGACCGTACCAGCATCAAGAACATGCGCATGCGAACCGTTTCCCATCAGCGAGGCTCCAGTCCTGCTGGCCTGATAGGAAGTAAACAAAGAAACATCAGCACACACATGAATATTAGCACCGCTGTCCATCCACCACTCAGGTGAAAGACAAACTGAAAGAACAAAAGGTGAAGAATTACCATACCCAGATGTTCCTCCTCCAGTCTCGCTAATCACCACGTTTGCTGATTTCTTTTTCTGCTTATATTTGCGGTCTGGGCACACACTTGCCCAATGTTCATCACTCCCGCAAACAAAGTAACCTCCACCTTTCTTGTTATTTTTCTTCTTAAACTGAGCAGTCTGCTTAGGCTTTGCATTGTTGTTCTCTTGCATGTTCTTCTTTTTTTTATTATGGGATGCAAATGAGTTTTTCTTCTGCACCATATTGGCAGCGGAGGACCCAACTCCTTTTCTACGGTTGTCTTTTGCTCTCGCCCTCTCCTCAACATCAAGGGATCCAATAAGTTCAGCCACGCTAAACTCTTGCCTCTTGTGTTTTAGAGAAGTAGCAAAATCCCTCCAAGAAGGTGACAGCTTAGCGATTATACCGCCGGTCACAAACTTGTCGGGCAGTAAACATGGGAAATGTTCTAGTTCCTTTGCTAGCGCCTGTATCTCATGAGCCTGTTCGACTACAGAATGGTTTTCAACCATTTTGTAGTCATACAGCTGCTTCATAAGGTACAACTCACTACCAGCATCAGAAACTCTAAACTTTGCCTCAAGAACATCCCATAATTCTTAGCCTGATATGCAAGAAATGTAGTTTTTCTCATACTTAGGATGAAGTGCTCTAATCACGGCGTCTCGAAACAAGTTATCGGCAGCCAAAAACTTTTGCTCCTCCTCAGGAGTAAACTGTTCAGGCTTTCCCTGTGCAGCGTGATAGCAGTTCATCGCAGTTAACCACAATACCATATTGGCACGCCATATCATGAAATTCTTGCCATCAAAATTTCTTGGCTTTAAAGCAGCAGCAAAACCACTGACAGAAAATTGTCTAAGATTAGATTTTTGGATTGTTAGAAAATTAGGCATTTTTATGGTCAATTTAATCTAGAAATATAACATCAGCAGGTTTGTGACAACATATATGTGCATGTGTAAATCACTAACGAACGCTACAGCATGCAAACATGACATACAGATCGATATAGTAAAAATGAAAAATGTGGTAATCATAGAGATCAGATTGTACCCAACGGAGGGTCCCATGCCAAGGGCATCGGAGGCTCTATTCGCACTAGTCGACATAGTGCGTTACTCGAAGTCGTGGACCACAGTCGATGCAGGATGATGTTCGCAGTGCAGTTCCACGAACGGATCACCAGGAAGAAGACCGAGGAAGAAGATGTCGAGTCGCGGAATCGCTCCCCAAAAACCTAATCGCCGCACACCCCGTGCAAGATTCGCAGGCGGACGAGGGTTCCGGAGGCACCTGCTCTCCCGCTTCTCCGTGCACGCAGAGGTATGAGACGGGGAAGCCAGAGGGCTGCTGAGATGCGGTCTCTCTCGGAAGCGAAGCGGAGAATTTGGATGGAGACGGAGAGCGAAAGAGACGGTAACTGTCGCAATCAGTTCGCCTCCACCATCAAGGAGAGAAACTCTCGTGATTATATAGATTAAGTGGCAAAACCTGGCCACGCCCTCCCGCTGCCTGCCTGCCACGCCCATGCCTACGACGGCGGCGGCGGCGCGCGCGTGTGTGGCACCCTTTTGTCCTGTTCTGAGCTTCTCAATTAAGATGAATAATTTCCAACCATATAAGCTGAGTAAACATTCAGTCAAAATCCCATACGGTATTAAACCATACAACGCTTAATATTACGTAACATAGAGTTTTATTTGATTTATTAAATATTATACGGGCCAAGCCCATAATATATCCAACAAAATGTCTTAAGATGCTAGGCTACAGTACTGTGAAACACATTTTCTGAGTCACGGAAATAGCATTATCAAGAGGTGGGCAGTGTGTACGCCGCCGCCTCTACCACAGAGTATGTTAATCAGACATTTACATACGCGTATAAATACCAACTCATATGTAACTAATTTTCTAAGTTAGGGGTAGAGTATGTTTAGAGGAAGACAGTACGGTCACCTCTTTAAATCAATTAAAAATACAAAAAGTCGATGGTTGCCGCTGTCGTTTCCGTCGCTGCTGTCTTTGGTTCCTCCTACTTGACCTTACTGCAGACGCGTTATTAATATGCCTTAACACGCGTGTGTGATGTGTGTTTTTTTATATAATGTCAGTAGATTCACCATAAATGTTGGCCTATGAGTGAAAGAGAGAAGAAGAAAAAGATAGGGAGTGGAGAGAAATAGGGGAGATATTGAGTCATGGTTTTAACTAGTTATGTGGTTGCAGTGGTTGCTTGCCACGGGGCCACTTCTCATCATCAAACCATGTTCGTTTAAATTTATTAGCCTGACTTATCAGTCATAATATAATATTTTTTTTATAATAATTTTTAGCGAAACGAACAGGCCATCATAGCTAGCATGTCGACAGGCACACCACCGCCGCAACGCATCGTGCCCTCGCACCGGCAGCCACCACGCCACCACTGTCCGTGCCCGCAACCGTTGCTCCAGGCTGTCGCAGCATGCAGCCGCCAATGCCTAAAGCCAGTGGGGCTCTCCGCTGCACCGTGGCCCGGTGACATGGTTCCTCAATGCCATCCACCGCCGGATCTAGGTGAGGAAAAGAGATCGAAGGGATCCTAATATACTGCCATGGCCCATTCAACGGTATTTCATTGGAGTAAAATCTGTGCTACATTGGTCAACACCCGCACCCGCATATTACCATGAAATATGTGCTCTCTTTTGGTTTTCATATCCTCCGTGGCACACTATGAACTGAACAGATGGCTATCTTCAAGTTTGCCAACCATCCATGTGAATGTTTAAGAACTGATTTTGTCTAACAATATTAGGGCAGTTCCAATAGAAAATTAATGGTGGTTTGTATCTCTATTAAATGAGACCCCAACTAAGCATAATGCAGACATAGCAGCTCAATTAACGAGGAAAGAGAAAAAAAACTGAAGAAATCGTTTCCTACGAGAGAAACCACGTCTTCACTTACCCAATGCACGGAGAAACAACGAAATCTCCGTTGGGAACAAACCACCGGTTTCTATCATGAACCCGTGCTGCCATGGTCGCCCGCGTCGGCCGCGCTCTCGCGCGCTGCCTTGGTCCGCGCCGCCACGGAGCTCGCCTGCGCTAGCTCGCGCCGGGCTGGAGCTCTGCTCGCGCTAGCCCGCGCTCGCGTGCCGCAGCGAGAGCTCGCACGCACATCCGCGCTCGCCCGAGCCGCAGCGGGATCTCGCGCGCTGCCTTGGCCCGCGCCGCCACGGAGCTCGCCTGTGCCGCCACGCTCGGCCGAGGCGTGCTGGACCGTGCCGCCGCGAGAGCTCGCATGCGCAGCTGCGCTCGCCCGAGCCGCCGCGGGAGCTCGCCTGCGCTGCTCGCGCCGGGCTGGAGCTCTGCTTGCGCGCCTCCGAGCTAGCCGCGCGCCCCCGCGCTAGGCGCTAGCGTTCTGCACCGAGAGCTCGCTCGCCCGAGCCGCAGCGGGATCTTGCCTGCGCCGCCGCGTTGGCTCGCGCCGGGCTGGAGCTGTGCTCGCGCGCCTCCACGCTGGTCCGCGCCGCCGCGCTCGCGTGCTGGCGGGAGAGCTCGCCCGCTGCCGCGCTCTCGTGCCGCGCCGACGGCCGTTGCCGCCGGTGGAGGCCAGCCGAAGCTCCTCCGCTCCGCGTTGGTCGTCCGTGCAGGCTCCGTGAGCACGAGCTCTCACGCCCGATGGCCAGAGCAAGACGATGGGCTTAGGAGAGAGAAAGGAAAAATAAGTAATATTTATTCGGGGGAGAAACATGCATTGTGTGAAATGGTTTCTAGAGCTGATTTATGGTTGACATGGTTGCTATGAAAATCATGCGTAGTTTCAACCACTGAGACTGCCTTATTACAGGTGGGCGACCATTATCCATTGATCATTAATTAGCAGTTGAAAAGGAGCACATATTTATTAAGCTATCTACTTGGCCCATGTTTAGTTCCCCCAAACTTCTGAATTTGGCACTATGCAAAAAGAAGATTCCCCGTTACATCAAACTTGCGGTACGTGCATGAAGTACTAAATGTAGACAAAATCAAAAACTAATTGCACAGTTTGCTTTAACTTTGCGAGACGAATCATTTGAGCCTAATTAGTCAATGTTTGGACAATAATTCACAAATACAAACGAAATGCTACAGTAGGGCATCTTCACTATGCAAAGTTTGCCTGCGCAAACTTTGCCCAACTAAACACCCTCTTGGTATGTTTTTTTGGTACGTGTACTTAAATTTTCCACTCCATTTGTGCTGGCAAGGGTTCCTCTAATTCTTTTTAGAGCATCTACCAAGTCAACACTTCACAACAATCACTACTACAATCATCGTTTTCACATAGGGGCAAAATTGATTTTCTGAGGTACGCAGCCGGGCTCCGCTTCAAGGCTTGCCTAACTCAAGATTTATAGAGGCAGACACATGCCCGCTGTTGTTCGCTAGATCTACACGTCGTCGTCGCTCGTCACTAGATCCATGCGTGCCGTCGCCGGATCCATGAGTTACGGCCGCCGCTGCGAGCCCCAGTCCTGCTCGTCGTTGCTGGATGAGAGGGTCAGGCCTCACGCGTCGTCATGGGAGGAGCGCCCGTGCCGCTGCCGGAGGAGCGCTACAAGTCACTGCGCGCGTGGATCTCGCCGGTCGCCGCATCCTAGCGTCGGCTTGGGAGCCGGATCCGCCGCTGCCCTCTTCACTGCCGCTCGCTCTAGCGTAGCCCTCCTCACCGCTACTTGTTCAGACACCGCCGCACATGTGCTCGCTCAGGCGGCGCCAACTGTGAGGGAGTCAGTGGGCGAGAGAGAGAGAGAGAGACCGGGAGATGAGGCTGTGAGGAGTGAGACTAGGGTTTTGGTTCTCGTTTATATACTGTGACATCGATATCGGACCGAGATGGGCCCATCGACGCATGCATACAGGCTTCGGGGTTATTTCTAGCGGTTGGTCTCTTAAGAGGTCAACCTGTGTGAATGGTCCTCATTTACAGAGGCTCTTAACCGATTTTAGGGGATGGTTGTTTTCTAAGTGTCTCCAGAAATAGGCTGTCTGCCTTGGAAAATCACAGCATATTTTTGGAGACATAGGCCCTGTTCGCTTTGCTAAAAAGCCATGGCTAAAAGTACTGTTCGTTGATTTGTTGTGAGTAAAAAACACTGTTTATTCGCTGAAATAGTACGACTCATAAGACAAGCGAATATGGCCATTGACACTATGCATCTGCCTCTGTTATTGTTTGGGTCTGTCTCCTAAAATCTTTTCTCTAGTAGAGTATGTAAGTCGTCACCTACAAGACAATGGCTGGTTGTACCATCCGGGAGCTTAATTTTGTTACTTGATGATTGAAGACCCTTGAAGGCTTTGGTCTCCACAAAGTGAATCAATGTCAAAACCTCTGTTATGAAAAAGCAATGCTTATGTGGCGATTGAAAAAAAATCCTAAACTTAGGGGCAAATTATTGCTTAAGCAAGGAGAAATGTCCTGACCTAGGGAAAATATTATGACCTGGACCCTAGGCCTTGTAATAGGATTAGGAGTGGGTGAGCTTGAACACGTGAGCTTCGTCTGTTATATCTTTCCAGAAATAAGAGACCTATTCGTAATAACATGTTTGAATGGCCGAGGGACATGGATGATGATGAAATGAACTAATCAACCCTCTAAACCTTTTATTCTTCTTTTTTCCTATTTTTTTCAAAGACCACGCCCTGGATCTCGCTTCCTCGGCATTTACCCCAAGGATCAGATACATGCCTCAGCTCAAAATCGTTTTAAAAATGTAGAACATACTACACGGCTTGCTCCGCATTCCTTGACTTAAAAATCTTATCTGCTGGACTGTCAGGAAGGGAAATGAGCACGGCGACTTAGTCGTCAAGCAAAGTTAATCAAACTGATGCAGAACAAGGGATTATTTATTTATTTTGCGAGAAAGCTACGCCTTGGATTTATCATCATGCCTTCCAACAACTCCTGCACCAGGCGCTCAATCCTCGTATCCGGAAGAAATGATCGAATCGCGTATAGACCCCATCCGCAATCTGATCCAGGGTCATCATCGAATTTTGCGATCAGGCGTTGATCTCCATATCGGGGCTGAGCTTCTTCAGCGACGGCCGCGCCATAACTCTCTCCCACCACGCCTTGACGTGAGGGTAGGAGTCGAAGAGCGACGCGTGTGGTGTGCTCATGATGTGGAAGGTGTACGGGACGTGGTTGAGATCGGCGAGGCTGAAGAAGTCCCCGGCGAGATACAGATGCTTGCTCTTGGACAGGTGCGCCTCGTAGACGTCGAGCATCTTCTTGAGCTTCTCCAGGCTCTCCTCCACCGCCTTCTGGTTGGGCGAGGTGCCATGCTCGGCAGCGTACACGACGCACTCGTAGAAGATGGGCGCGATGGCGGGCAAGTAGGTGTGCGCCTCGACCTCCGTCCACACGTCCACCATCGCGGCTTCCTCCGGGTTGCCTTCTCGCAGCAGGTCGACTTGAGCTGACTTGGAGTATTTCCGGAGCACATACTTTGCGATTGCTCCGGACTCTGGAAATTGTTCAAAGAGATGTAAGGAGACGTGTTTCCAAGTGACAAAAGCAAGCAATCTATTAGCGTTTCTGTGGCTGTAAGGTAGCAGTGATGGCGAAGCCAGAGCAAACTAGAGGGGGTGCCTTTCTCTTATATGTGTAAAAATTTGATCTACAATCATGGTGAAAATTTGTTTTTAATAGTGGTTTTTCAAATTTCTATGGGTGCCTGGGCACCCACAACCTTCAACGTAGCTTCGCCCGATGAATCGAATTGGACTATAAGCACACCAAAGAGCATCTTGTCCCCATCCTGAAACGCTGGGATTTGGCCGAAAGGCTGCAGGCAGCATGTACCAGAACATCAGTTTCCACCCACTGTATGGATGCACGAAGAGAGCAATAAACAGATCGATAGATGCAGTGATCTAATTAAGCGATAGCCCAGGCCAGGGTTGATTAGGTACGTGTCGGTGTTTTCGGACCACCGACAACTAAATTTGTATTTGCTCGTCTGGTTCGGATGGTGTGCTCGGAGGACATAAGGGTTTATACTGGTTCGGGCAGAATGTCCCTACGTCCAGTTTGCTGCTGTTCGTGTTACCGGCACTTAGTTTACAATAGGGGTTACGAACAGGCGAGAGAGAGAAAGAATCCTAAGTCTTTGGTGAAAGGAGTGAACGGGTGCTGAGAGCTCGATCGCTGCTCAGCCATATGCTTTATGTCGTGCTCTTGTGTTTTTATCTTGTGGTTCGATCTCGTACGGATCTGGATCCTCTTTCATGGGGCGCCCTGCTTCCCTTTTTATAGGCGAAGGGAAAGCGCGGGTTACAGCGGAGGAAAAGGAGAAGAACGAGAGAGAAGAAGGCTTGCAGGATCGCCGGGTCCTTCTTCTCCTTCATGCGGGTCCCGCCGATCCTGTAGATGTCGACAGGGACGGCTCCACGTCGTAGCCCTGTTTGTCACTGGCGTCATGTGCAGGCGTCATATGCCGGTCATGGCGCTCCATTCCGTCCTGGCGGACATCGTGGTGAACTAACGCGTCTGTCAGCGTTCATACGAGGGTTAGACAGAACAACATCGGCACGCCCGACGCTGTTCTTGATGTGAATCCTCATGTATGGCCCGTCATGGCCACGGGTTACATCGAGTCGTGCCAGCCTCTTCCCTGGTGTCAGAGTTTTGACCTAGGCCCATACACTTGTACCTGGAGTGGTTGACGGCGGTATGGGTCCTCATCGGGCGAAACGGAGCCCGCGGCCTTAGGGTCGGGCGAGACAGAGCACGAACCCAAGGGGTTGGACGAGACGAAGCCCGCGGCCTTGGGATCGGACGAGACAGAGCACGAACCCAATGGGTCGGGCGAGACGGAGCGCGCGGCCTTAGGGTCGGGCGAGACGAAGCGCGCGGTCTTGGGCGAGACCCCGCGGCCTCGAGGTCGGGCGAGACGGAAACTGCGTCCTTGGGTCGGGTGAGACCTTTTAATATGTCTTCTCTATTAAGAAAGTCAGTGTGAGCGCTAACTTACTTGCTTTGGATATTCCTACTATCGATACCTGATGGTACGTTTCTTGCGAGGTGTTGGGGCCCCTTGTGCTCAATGACCGAGTAGTCGACTTCAACGACCTCATACTCCATGCCAACTTCCTCAAGGCAAGCCATAACCCTCGCTGCGTTCACGAAGTCCGCCGTTCTGAACACCTTCACCGGCGCCATCTTTGCTTGCTCAGCGCAGGTCATGGCCCCTGACAGCGCGGAGAGGAGAGGTCAAGGTGCGCAGAGCGAGTGCTCTGCTACTGCTATGCCTGGCGAGGGTGGACTGGTGGCATACACATACACCTCTGCTAGCGGTTGTTCGATGATGACGAACTGAACTGAAACTCTGAAAGCGATCGAAAGTATCTAGATCCAGTGGCGCTCACATGTGTACAGAGTGGTGCCCAAGTCAGCGATCGAAAGCATCCAGATCCAGTGGCGCTCACATGTGTACAGAGTGGTGCCCAAGTCAACGATCGGAAGCATCCAGATCCAGTGACGCTCACATGTGTACAAAGTGGTGCCCAAGTCATTGGGCCTGCAGGACACGACGGAAGGGCCGGACTTCTTCGGCTACCAGATTCCATGAATTATTGTGCGTGGATCATAAAAAATATTTTTTTTGGAGGCTATTGGAATCCAGCTTTATCTACAGGAAAAATATAGTATACCAGCGGTGTGCCCGAGGCCAGCAAATTTGTTGGACTTAGGGGTGTTTGGATCTGGCTATTAAAATTTAGGAGGTGTGTCGGGAGGACGTTGTATAGGGTATTTGGATACTAATAAAAAAACAAATTATATAATCCGTCAGTACTCCACGTGATGAATTTTTTAAGCCTAATTAATCCGTTATTAGCATATATTTACTGTAGCAAAACATTGTCAAATTATGGACTAATTAGGCTCAAAAGATTCGTCTCGCAAATTAGTCACAAACTATGTAATTAATTTCATAATTAATCTATATTTAATACTCCATGTATATGTCAAATATCCGATGAGATAACGACTAAAATTTAGAAGGAACACCCAAACACCCCTGCACAATCGGTGTTTGAACTTAGGCGATGTGTCATCTACTAGTTCCTAAACCTTGAAAATGTACATCAACTCTAAGCTTACTAATCTTGTCACATGAGATTTAAATTGTTGAAGTAATCCACATACGTAGCATGTTGATTGCACGTACGATAACATACGGCACCAATATGTTGGGCCCACGGCCGGTAGGGGACAGAGGAGGTGATGAGACCGGCATGTGGGCCCTCGTGTAATTTGGGTGCCATGCAGATATATAAAGGGAAATTTTGCTGCAGGACACTGCTCAAATGTGTAATTGATCAAAACAAACTGTCATTATAAAAAGTGTATATTTGCCGTAACACAGTGCATTGATTATTTTATTCATTTTTCACATTTTAAAAGAGAGCAGGTGGGGGAAGTGCATTTTCTACCCTTATCTTCAACCTCTAGCTCTGCAGTTGTTATTTGTCATAACACACCACTACTGCCGATTCATTGTCGTCCTTCTCCGACTACCTGCCCATGCACGGGCCTGCCTCCTCGTCCTCCTCCTGATTCTTGCCACCACCACACAGCCTCCGGCGCTGCATCGCACTAGTAGCTGGTCCAAGCCGTGGTGCCCTCTATCCACGCTGCTAGCGTCGAGGCCTTCGCCGACCTCGGTCGCGACCCTCACGGCGTTCCTCGCCAAGGCCGACCTGGCATCCCACCTACGCCTCCCCAACCCCGCTGCCTCCCCCTTGCTCCCGCCCGGGGTTCATGTGCCCCGTGCCGGTCATGGCCGTCATCATGTCGATCGGTACTGCTGTGTTTGTGGGCAACCCCGAGTTCTGTAGTGAGGTGGTCCGCCGCGAGCACCAAATACGAAGAGAGTGATGTGGAGGAAGACCATGTTGACCATCGCGGTCGCCACGGGTATGTCCTCGTCGCACTTCTTCTCTGTGCAGTGAAGGCGTTAGCGTGAAGACAAGGATAAAAGAGACATTTCCCCCACCTTCTCTCTTTTTAAATTATGAGAAATGAATAAAATAATCGGTGCAGTGTTTTACGAAAAATATACATGGTTTTATAATCACTACTACATAAAGCTAGTCACTGTCGGCTCCAGAACTCTCATTACCGATGGTTTTGGCACCCGTTGGTGTATGTCGGCGGTGATCGGCGACTTTATCTCCGCTGGTTGCGCGCGGGCGGTGACGGTATTTTACCACCGTTGGACCGACGTACCATATGACGGTGATGGTGTCTTACCACTACTGGCCCGACGTATGATCTGGCAGTGATGGTGTAACCATCAACGTCGGGTCGGCGTACCATTCGGCGGTGATGATGCGTCCATCAACGCCGGTCCGGCGTACCATCCGACGGTGATTGTGTAACCATCGATGCCGGTCCAGCGTACCATTCGGCGGTGATAATGTAACCATCAATGCCGGTTCGGTGTACCATCCGGTGGTGATGATGTGTCCATCGACGCCGGTCCAAGGTACCATCCGGCGGTGATGATATAACCATCGACGCCGGCCAGGCGTACCATATGGCGGTGATGATGCAACCATTGACGTCCCCCTTGCGTACCATTCGGCGGTGATGATGCATCCATCGACGCCGGGCCGGCGCACCATCCGGTGGTAACGATGCGCCTATCATCGTCGGGTCATCGTACCAACCGACGGTGATAATAGACCTATCGACGTCGGACTGGCATACCATCCGGTTGTGATGACGAGACATCAATGCTGGTCCGGCGTACCATCCGTCGGTGAAATAGGTGCCATCGCACGTGGCTGGTGTTCCTTCTCACAGTAATGAGGGTCAGCGTCACCGTCACCGTTGTGTTTGTTCTGGCAGTAATGTTGTGTCCCTTACCACCGGTGTTACCACTGTGCATCATTATTGTTCACAATAGCACCAACAATACACAAATTTCGTGGCTTACGCATCGCCAGCAACATATATAGATAGAGACAATATATTGTATCCAAACATACATCACCACCAAGACACAAATATCCATACAAAATGATAGCGACAAACATAGTTTTCAACCACAGCGACATAACGTCTGGCATCCAACAACAGCGAATATATACTTTTCATAACACTAGCACCTTGATTAGAGAAGGTGATGGACTCCCTTGGTGTTCACGACTTGGTCCATAACGAAACCAGAAAGATCTTCTTGGAACCCAGATATATCCAAATCGGTCAGCTCCGGTGTAGATGACACTTCAATCTGGAACACAAGAAAAGGGTGAAACAAAGTTAAGAAAAGCTTTGCTACACACTCTAACTATGTCGCGAGGTCGTCCAAACTTACTAAAGGGGCCAAGGGGCCAAACCTATGAGCCGGAGAGAGCATTGATGAGGCTCTGCATGTAATGCATGACATATAACCCACAGAGATCATTGCCCGCAGGTTGCATTGGGATCAAACCGGCCGATACTACTTGAAACCTAGATCTACCAAGCTCACGGTGTTTCTCTAACTTTGACTTTAACTTCTCGTAGGCCCTGTGCGACAAGTTCATGACACCGACATAAGATGATCAAAGCTATGTAACAAATAATCTTATTGTTGCCAATGTAGTAGTAGCTTGTCTTGTTCAGCACCTCAATGAATGGATGGTTGTCCTCTAGTTGGCTCCCTCAAGAGTCGTAAACATTGACAGTGGTCCTCTCTACGCTGATGTCAAGAAGGACATGATGGTCGTCGCTGCATTCACGACGCCACCGCCGGTTCCAATTAGGTTCAACCCTCAAATATGTAATGGAGTCGAAAATTAGGCATTTACAACAAACTTACACGCAGTTGTAGGATAGAAGTATGCTGCGGGATTTGATGAGATGGAAGCTCTTTGCCAATTCATCGATGGTGCTGGTGTACTTTAGTGTCCCATGATTGCATACCACTGGGTTCAAGAAGCCTACTTGAATCTGTTATGCACTGCAGAAGTCTGGCTCCTTCCTACAAAACAATGTGTAATTGTTAGAAACTCAACTCAGAGCTATAAAATGCATGGTGTACTAACTAGACTTACATGGTCCACAAGCTCATGATATGAATGTCCAAGGCCAACTTTTGGTAAAATTGAGACAATGCCTTGAATTGAATCCACAATGAGTCATCTTTTCCCTTGTATAACTGTTTATCCAAAATTCTTGCCCTGAACTGACCGCTAAGTTGACCTTTGTACCAATTACACACCTCCCGCCCTCTCAGTTCTAATTTCAAGAATTCTTCGAGAGCCACCAGATCACCCCCAGCTTGAAACTGCCATACAGGTGGTGCCTCCTCTCTATCTCGCCAAAGCTCAGCATCTAGAAGTTCTTCCTCTATCGTTGTGTTTTCTTGCAAGTTCTGAGATGGTTGAGTTGTAGTCCTAGTAGATGGACTGGTCTTGCAAGTCTTGGGTTGTAGCGGTTCCTCTATGGATGTGTTTTCTTGCAAGTTCTGAGATGGTTGAGTTGTAGTCCTAGTAGATGGACCGGTCTTGCGAGTCTTGGGTCATAGCAGTGATGAAATACTTGGTTCCCTGTATTGGTGCGAGTCTTCTGAGTCTTTGTCATCCATATCATCGTTGGATTCAAAATCCGAGCCAAAGGATATGTAGCGCTTGCGCCAAAAAACTTGGCAGCCCAACTTCTTTCCTAGTGTCTTCCTATCCTCATCATCTAGGTGATCTAACTCAACTACAAGGTATCTGGTCTAAGTTACTACATCAACGGTCACCTTGGAGTACCCTACGGGCAACATATGGTTCTCCAACACATCCCCTGCTTCGCCACAAGGATAGGCAAGACCTTGCGCCACCTTGGTCTTATAGAACTTCTCTTGCACGCATAGGTTGCAAGGTATTGGCTCTATGATCTTATTAATGGGGAACATGAGACATGCATCATCGAGAGGAAGCAGTGTGCTTCCATAGCTACTCCGTACCTGGTCTAGGCTAATGACCCCGACCATAGCATCCTCATCTGGTGTCGAAGGATGGTTCTGCATTCTCTCCTCAAGCTCTTGAAGAAAATGTTGATTGTTTTCTTTCATTTCTTGTTGAACAGCCTCCATCTAACATTGCATCTCTAATTCTTTTTGGGCATTCCTCCGCATATGACTTCTGTATGTGGAGATGTCATCTGGGAAGGGAAGCTCCCATGGAATAAGTCAAAACCCTTGTGTATGACCACAATGCTCTTTGTTTCCTAGTGCCTGGGTCAGCTAATCATTCTCCCTATTAGGCTTAAAAGTACCATTAGCAACTTCCTCGTTGACCGCCTTCACCCTTTGTGTTAGTTCCTCAGTTGTAGCATCCCAATAACTTAGGGAGCCATCTAGGTTGAAGGTAACCCCCCTCCCAAGAAGGAACCTTATAGAGCGAGGATCCCAGTCAGATGTACAGACTATAACACCGCTCTAGGTCAGCTCCTCCTCCTCCTGTTCCCAATCTCGAAATTTCCTCACATAGCCACGTGAGCCAGTGCAATGCAGCATCCTATTTTTGTGGGAGTTGATCATATTTGCCTCACTCTGTTCCTTCGCCTCATCCGATTCCTTCCAACTCACGAAATCACTCCAATACTCTTGCTGATGTGGGTATTTACGCCATTTTGGCTCGATGCCCTTCTTTACATAGTTTTTGTTCAGGTAGTACCTAAAATACTTCAATGAGTTGCCCATGATAAAGAATGCCCTCTCCTTTGTAACCTCTTCATCAAATCTAGCAGGAAACTCAAATAGGTCCTTCAGCTTCTACCAGCAAAGTTCCATCAGACTAGATGGAACCACCCATTCGCTATCCTTTTTATGCCAGTACCTGTACTTGATGGGTATGTTGTCCTTCACTAACACCCCGATGGCCGTATTGTACGGCCCATGACACCAACTGGCTCAATGGGTTCTCCGACCGGATCCACCAAGGTGATCACATGTTTAGCGCCCGCTGGGCAAGGTGGGCAACTTGCTCGGCCCTCTCTTAGCCTGGCACCAAGCTAGCCTATCTGCTGTGGTTGTTGTGTTACTCTCGGTGGGAGGTGCCTCCTGTACATATATATATATAGATCAAATACTCCAGCTATAAGATTATTGTATATATATCAGAGTTGTCTCAGGTACGGAAATACAAAGATGGATTACCCTGCCATTTCCCTGGAGGTCAAGGAACGAGGAAGGGGAAGACTGTTCACCACCCTCAGGCCCTGCTACTACATTCAGAGGCTGACTCCCCAAATCAGTCCGACCAGTCCATCATCGATTGGCGACCATTTGCCGTGTCAATCGTCCAATAGAAGCCATCCTTTTAAAAGTCCTAACAAAACACAATTTCATCAAGCCATTCAATTCAAAACTTAGCGAAAAAATGACTTGATGCTACCTAGCAAGGTACCACCAACAACGTTCAAATATGGGTACACATAACTAAAATAAGAACTTAATAGGTGACGACGAACCTTGCGATGAAGGTGCTCTACAAGTCGTTTTTCACCTGCACAAATAAAGCAACCTTGTTCAACACTAGATGCCCAAGCTCCAGATGAGTACTACCTCCGTCCAGAAAAGAATGCAATTATGGGATCCGCGCCAGTCAATATAACTCAAGTTTGACCAAGTTTATTGTAAATAGCATTAGCATTTATGTGTCAAAATAAATTTATTATGAAAATATATTGTATAACTAATCTAATGGTACTTGTTTTATATTATTATTGTTTGTACTTTTTTATATAAATTTAGTCAAAGTTCAAATGGCTTGACTTCTCGAAAAGCAAGAATTGCATCCTTTTGTGGACGGAGGGACTACATATAAATGGTAAAGCTGCGATGGATCTACCCATATGACAGTTCTACTTGCAAATCGAGTTCTACAATATGTTATATTTAACCACTAGTCCTAAATAAATGGAATAGAAACACAATGAGGAAAAGATACAAGAATCTACCCCTAGGCTGCTGATTTCACTTAATCAACATACAATAGTAATTGATGGCTCACGCTTCACCACTATTCTGCAACTGGCCCTGGCCAATCCAAAGTTTATTTACCTCATATCTGCAGGAAACGATAGCTAGAGAGGTTGGATTCGATGGCCAGGAAAATAGATAGCGAGCTTGACTACCGCCGACGAATGGTGCAGTGGGGGGAAGCCGAGGGGTGGGCCAATGGCGAAAGGTAGAGTGGGGGGAGGGGCAAGCCGGCAGTCGGGACACCTATGAACGGTGGAGTGGGGGGAAGCCGGCGGGCGGGCATAGGCAAACGGCAGCGACGGGCAGGGTGACGACGACTTAGCGAGTGGCTCTAGGTGGTAGGAATGGAAAATTTTGGGAAATTTTTTTGCCACGTGTGCTTATATAACGGGTTCATTTTACACCGATGGTGCGAACGCTAGGATGGCGGTGCTCATCAACATCACCGCTGGTCCCAACATCCACTAAGAATAAACAAATGGAAGAGGACACTCCGCTAGACGTGTGATACTGTACCAGGAGTGATGTTTTCCACTCAGCCAGGGAACCACTATATCATGCATTGAGACGTTGATAGCCAAGTTTTCAGGGCACTTTAGAAACTCTAATTTTAGTTGCCAAATTAACCTGATTGGTTGATAGCCGAAATTGACATTACGTAATATATATGTTGGTTTGTTGCCAAAATTTGCAGTTCTAATGTACGAACTGCCCTAAATTACATTGAGAGCAGTACGTGCCATCCCACTGCTCCAACTCATTTTTCATACTTACTTCTACTTCTACTGATAATCTACTTCTCCATGACCTCACAATACAAGATCAGTGCCATTCCATTGATCGAAGTCATTTTTCATACTAACTTATATTCTACTTCTACTACATGACTTCACAATATAAGATCAGTGCCATCCCACTGATCGAAGTCATGATTGCTAATTACATATGTAGCTCCCGATACATAGAAGGCCTGGCGACGATGCATATGGTGCCCTTCTCCTTTAGATCCAGCCATTGTCATCCTCGCCAGATTCCTCCTTGCCAGCAGCGGTTAATGGCGGAAGCCAGCTCTCATTCCTCGCTAGGGCATGGTGGCGGCTCTTCTTCTTGTCATCCACGACATTGGATTTTGCGACCCCTAGGACATGGTTCTTGGCTGCATCCCTATTCCACTGCCTGTTCGCCCGACCGAGGCAGATAGGGCACCGTAGCTGCCCGCGCCGATCGATGATGTGCAGAGTGTGACCCTTTGGGAAGGGCATCACACACCCATGGGCACGGTCATCATCGGAGTTGGTGGTGACATAGCTCGAGGAGCGCGGGAACGACAATTACGGGGGGGGGGGGGGGGGGAAGCACGCCAGCGAGGGCGAACGGGAGAGTGCCGGAACAGGCGAGGGCAAACAGGAGCGTGATGGAATCAGCGATGGTGAACGAGAGCACGATGGGACCAACGAGGTCGAGGGTCCCGAATGAGACTAGCGTGACTAGTGCGAGCGGGTGGAAGACAGTAGAGGCATTAGCGCACAGCGCTCGCGCTGTGGCATCGAAGATGCCTACGGCATCCAGCGCGATGACACAGTGGATGAGGTAGTGCGGCAGGATGCCTAATGGTGATGAGCCTAGAACCACTGGGAGTGCTACGAGGCCAAAGGAGAACGGGAACAGGAGCAGGAGCTCAACATGGAGACGCACTATGGAGTGCATAAATGGGGAACTTAGAGTTTAGGGTGACAAGATTGGTAAGGCTAGGCATGTGTGGGTGGAGAAGCCGACTTAGGGCGTTTAATGGGAGCGGCACTCCGATTTAGTGTGACATGACATGAAGCATTGGGATGGTGCCTCGGGAACCACAATTAGGGTAGCCTCGCCGTGCCTCATGGGTCACCCCGGATTCCAAACCAGCATTGTTTTGGGCTGAGCAGTGCATAGCCGGACTATACGCCACTCAATAGATAACATCACCGATCATCTTGTCAAGACAATCTAAAGCAGGACAACATGTGCACCGGATGATACACAACCGAAAAATGTGACACGGTCAGGGCACCTGTAATGGCTAGCTCTAATCATTTTTTATATTTTAATAGAAGAGAGAAAAATTATAGCTCTTGATCAAGAGCTAGTCTCATACACATGTTCCAAGATCATGTGAGAGTGTCATGTGGACCTAATCATACTATGAGATAGTGCTAAAAGCTAGCACTACTAGAGAGGTTGGCTTAGAGCTAGTAATTGACTTATACCATTGTTGGTGCCCTTAATACAATATTCAATTTTGTGAAGTCATTTTGCATAAAATCTTGGTAAACTCATTGCACCATCCTTGGATCTAAACATAAGTGCAATGCAAAGACAACAATGATGACAAAGGAAGCTAAACATTCATTCTAGTAGGAATTGAGTGAAGCACAATGACCGGATGATACTCTAGTGAGTGCAGCACAACTCCTCGGATGATACACAACCGACACAAGTCAATCTTGGTAGACTTAGCATATCGCACCATCCTTGGATCCAAACATACCCCATGGACTACAACATGTATGAGTCACGGACAATGCGGCAATAAATAAGTATGCTATGTGCAAAGCAAACACAATGTTTATTCCAAAAGAAGCTAAACACTCATTCTAATTTCTAGGTATGAATTGAGTGAAGAGCAACTACCGCATTATACTCCGATGAGTAAGCAGTTCATCACCATGTAGTGGGAGGACAACAAAGTCATTGGACACTCGTCCAACAATCTTGCCGCATGGACACCTAGATTATGACACACAAAGCATCAACACCTGCCCAGTTTCACTCCACCATTAATGAGAGGAATTTAACAACCTAGTGGGTATATAGTTTGCGATCTCACACATGAATAAGTACAAAATCAAAGTATAATAATAGGGGTGCGCACCCAAGATAGTTTAGACACATACAAGTTCACAAAATATTGTACCAAACAACAGAAGGTGTAGCAAGATGCAAATTATTAAGATCATGTGAGAGTGTCATGTGGACCTAATCATACTATGAGCCATTTCTAAAAGCTAGCACTATTGGAGAGGTGGGCTTAGAGCTAGTAACTGACGTATAACATTGTTGGTGCCCTTAATACAATGGTCAATTTTGTGAAGTCATTTTGCATAAAATCTTGGTAAACTCATTGCACCATCCTTGGATCCAAACATAAGTGCAATGCAAAGACAACGATGATGACAAAGGAAGCTAAACATTCATTCTAGTAGGAATTGAGTGAAGCACAATGACCGGATGATACTCTAGTGAGTGCAGTGTAACACCTCGGGTGTTAGCCACTTGATAGGCAGTGGGTTTGAGCTCAAACAAGATAGATCAAGAGGTAATCAGGAGCTTTACTTCCTTATCTCTGAAATGGTGATGAAGGTGTTGAGGTCAAATCTGTGAAAATGAGCCCAACTTAAATTTGGACAACACACCATTGCTTACATGTTGACCCTTTTTAAATGTATTATTGAGTAGTGTTAAACATGGCTCTTTCATGAGCATCACCTTAATATCTATCTATCTCCACCATTGGAAAAGTTTCATGAAGTTTGAAGCCAAAAAGTCACATGAAATGATAAGTTACATTTTGCTTAAATTGCTTCATTAAGCAAATGGAACATGGGATGTCTACCAAACCTTGCTACCTTTCCCAAATGACTCTAATTGAACTCTACAACAAAAGTCATGAAAGGTTCATGTTGAGCAAATGTCAAGAAAATGCCTCAATTGGTTAAAAACCCTAATTCCAAGGTTTATCATGATGCTGCTTTGACCAAGATGAAACTATAATTTTGGGATCAGATATGAAGTTTGACCTTTAACAGAAGTTTAAGTTTAAGTTATGTGTAGCAAACTTTGTTTTTGGATCAAGAGTCAAATCAGCTTGGAAATAAGTCAAATAGAGGCTCAAAATTGAATCTGCTGTTGTTTTTAGCCCTTAAAACTATTCTTAGTTAGAGATTTTAGTGGCAATGATGACTGATGTGTCGCATTCCCGTGTTTTCGTTAAGAAACTTGATTTGATCCAAAAATAGAAGTTGGAGTTAACTCCATGGAGAAGAACTCAGAGAAGTTTGGCCGGAGTTTGACTTCATTTTGATCATCAAGATTGAGTTCCCATAATTGTTGTCAATGCATTGACACTGCTATCTTGTACTCTAATCATCTCCTAATCTATAGCTCTAATGGCTCCGCACCCTTAATGATAGTTGTAGAGCAGTTCGTGGGCTTCAACTTTGCTCTTGGGACCAAGGTCCAATTCGGCCCATAACTTGCCCAAAAACGCTTCCCACGCCGACCACACCATCGCCCTCCACGTGCTCGGAGAAATGCCCCAGAGGACGTCGCGTGTCTGGTATGTGTCCACCATGCGTAGTGACGAACGCCCTCTCCCTGCCACGTGGTCGCGCCCTTGCCTCCTCGATGCAGACGCCAAGCTCATCGCCTCCCTCACTCGCTCCCTCTACCTCTCCATTTGCCTTGCCTTGCTCTCCATCGCCTTCGACAGAACACGCAGAGCCGGCCGCCATTACCAGCAAGCCAAGCTCTATAGCTACCGCCCCTCGCTCATCCTTTGAGCCTCCCCACACTCTCTACTAGCTCCACTAGCCATACCGACTCACTACCAGCGCCGCGCACACGCTCACCGAGAAGCTCCATCGCCGAGTCGCCACCGCCACCGGAGTCATGGCTTTAGTGCTGCGTGGGTAGGGCAACCTAGCCTGCCTCGGGCTGAGTTGGGTAGCCTTGTGGGTGCGCTCAGGCCCCTAGGTGCTCTCCGCCGCTGCCGGCCCCTGCTGGCCAAGGCCGACCGACCCCGAGCCCGTCCTCACCAGCCGTCGGGCCGATGCTGCCGTGGTCGCGCCACCTAGGGCCACCTCAGGCCGAGTCAAGCTGTCCCATGGATGCACGTGGACCCCCTGGTGCTCCCTCGCCATTGCTCCGACACCGGCGATGACCTAACCGGCCGGAAATCGGCTGACCGACGATCCTCCTCCGCCTCCTCTGTTCTGATTGGTGTGGAGGACCTCGCATTCAAATAGAAACAAGTCCAAGCTATTTTCTACAGAAGTCATGACTCATGTGAATAGTTCCTAGAAGGACCGTTTCGCTCGAATCTATTTTCGTGAAAGTTTGGGGTCCTCGGTGCAAATTTGTTTTTCTTTTATGGCTAAAACTTTGGAAAATCATAATAAATCATAGAAAATCATAAAATAGCAAATAAAGACTTTTTGGAATCCTTGAGAGTAGATCTACGCAGTAGAGTCATAATATGGTATGTGTTAGTAGAAAGTTTCTACTATTTTTATTTATTTTTGTGAAGTGCTTTTAAAAATGCTTCTAAGTTGGACAGATGCATATCTTGAGTTATAGAAGTCCAAAAATGGTAATTCTAGTTGTGTTAATCTTGTGATGACATGATATAGCTAATAAAAATATTAAACATGCTAGTTGTGTAATGTTTTTATAATGTTTTGATTTAGTCTTGTTAAATAGGCAATTTTAGCTTGTTTAGCTTGTTATTCTCATATCTAAAGTTGTGGTGCTCCAATTGCTGTGCATTTTTATGGTAGGCTTATTATGTCACATGTGTGCTGTGTTAAAAATTTCATATTCATTAGATTTCATATGACTGAGTTATTGATTTAACTTGTTTAGTGCTTATTAAATGGTTTATAAATAATATAAGTATGTAAAAATGTAAAATGTGGTTCCACAACCTTTGTATGATGTTGTTATGTCATATTGATACATAATATGGCTATATGTTTACATAAAATGTTGAGTTTTAGATTTATCTTGCTCTTGCTCTTACATGTTTTCTTGCAATAGCAATTTGTCTTTTTCATAGTGATCAAATTACAAATCCTAAGCATGTAATATTTCTATAGTATCCATGTTTCGATATCACCTATCACCTGTAAAAATTCTAGCTCTCAACTCAATGTTTAATATGTCACCTAAAAATAATATATATGTTGCATTATATAAGTTGAGGATGAAAGATTGTTAATAGATGCATGTGTTTATGGCATGTAATACTTCTAATAACTGGTGCTAATAATGTGATTGCTTGATCATGATTAGGAGTTGCATGGAGCTGCATATATAGCAACAAAATGTTAGTTGTTAACAACATAAATGATAAATGCATATAGTTGTATCTCTGCTGTTATGGCTGCATGTATAGTTTCTGTGGTGGTGATAATTTTATGATGCAAATGATGTTTTATGTAATTGTGGTGAACACAAAAGTTGTAGATAATCTCCTTATCTTTATTGTAATAAAATTTCATGATTTTAGGCCTGATGGTTTAGGAGTTATAGATTTTACAAGTTTGCTGTCAGCTTTTGCATATGCTCTGTTCAGATCTGAAAGGTTGTGTTGTTTAACTTGGCTAAGCTTTGAATCACCTCTTGATGATAACAAACAAGTTGTAGTGATTTTCTTAATATTTTCAAAATATTAGAGCACACCCTTGTAACAACCCAAAAATCCACACACCAAAAATACCAACTACAAAATTTTTCTCAAAAACCTCCATGTGATGATGAGTGTCATGTAAAGTAACCCAACCTAAGTCAATACATAAGCATAGCATGTCATATGTTGATTATGATTATTAATTTCTATTAAATAGATGTTGCATACATGATTAACTTAAATTGTGATTTGGATTCTCATTGCTTTATGTTATGACTAACAATTCTATAAAGTTTATTACTAAACAAAATTCCCTAAACTCCAATGAACAAGTTACCTCAGTTTTAAATTCGAAGTCTAAACCAAATTTGAATTTAAACAATGGAAATGAAATGAAAAACAAAAGAGAAAAGAAGAAAGGGAGAAGAAGGCCTCGCAGCCCAGCCGCTCGGCCCAGCCAGCCCCAGCGCGCGCGCGGCCCAGCTTGCGGCCCAGCAACGCCCGCGCGTCTCCCTGCCTCCGCTTGCAGCCGCTGCCGCTGGACCCCGCGTGTCAGCCGCACGACGCCCACGCCCGCGCGTCTCCCCGCCTTTGCTCGCTGACGCTACCGCTGGACCCCACAAGTCAGCCCTACTATTCCTCTTCCCCACGCCGCGCACGACCACCGCGCGACAGAGCCCCGACAACAATGGCAGGGCGGGCCAGAGGTCATGCCCGAGCCATGGCCTTGCCCCCCTTGGCGCAGCGCCCACGCCAGTGCCATGCCAACCACCCACGCCCCGCAAGCCGCTCGATGCGCTCGGTGCGATCCTTAGCCGTCCGCCGTGGAGCTTGAAGCTCCAGCTATAAGAGCCCTAGCCCTAGAGCCCTAGCGATCGTCCATCACCCGCCGCCATTTGGTGGCCATACGCTGCGCACCGGAACCAAGAGAGAGGAGGGAGAAGGGGAAGGAAGGAGAGGAAGAAAGTGCCGAAGCCGCCGCGGAGGAGGAGGTCGTCGGAGCCAAAGACGGCGCCATCGCTTCATCACTGACGCGGCTCGGCACGACACTACACGGCCACACCGGAGCTGCACGGCCTCGCATCGACACGGCATCGCCATCCAGTCTTCCACGCCACCCACGGTGAGCTTTCTCCCCTCTTTCGGTCTCTCTCTGTCGCCAAACCTCACCGTCGGCCATGGCGCACCACGCCTGGAGCGCATAGGCCAGTGCCTTGCCTCAGCCACTTGGAACACATGCACCCACGCGCACACCGAGACCACCGTGACACCCCACCGGAGCTCGTAGCGCACCAGCGCATGCATCACCATCGGCACCGTGTCACCATGGCTACTGGAGCCCCTAACGGCCACCTAGGAGACCGAAGCCCCGCTTGAGCCCTGGACGCCTTCGTCGTGCACCCACAGAACCGTAGAAGCCCCCTCTGCCTAGCACTAGCCACCGGGGAGCCGGCGTGCGCGACCTCACCACCGGCAGGCACTGCCGAGCCACCGCTCGCCATGGCCAGCACCTTGGGGAGCTCTGGTCACCACCTTGACCTCGCAGACGCAGTCGCCGTGGCCCGGGGAAGCTTTTCCCCACACCAATCAGACACCAGCCTCGCCACAGAAGCTCATCAGTGAAGATCGCCGCTGGCAGGAGCACCGCCATGGGAAAAACAGGGGAACACCCCCCTCGCCGGCCACCTACGCGTGCACCCGGAGTACCTGGACCACGCCTAGGAGGCGACGGGTGGACTCGGTCCACCATAGACCAGTCTATGGTCCATGGACCAGCACCACTTAGTCCACCGTAGACCGTAGCCATGGACCACGGCCCAGTAAGAGCCCACGGCCGTGATGTGGCAGCATCACAGCGTGCCACGTGTTCGGCCCGGCCTGGCCCAGACCGGCCCAACCCGAAGCCCAACCGGCCCAGTTCGGACCCGGCCCGTATTGATCGTTGACTGGTCAACGTTGACCATTGACCAGGACCCACCAGTCAGTGACACAGACACCCTGGACCCACACGTCAGATGCTGACGACATGATGACGTCATGTGGGACCCACATGTCAGAAGACAGCACAGCCGAGGTGACGTCATGTTGACGTCACGCTGACATCAGCTGCTGATGTCAGCAGACTAGGCCCACATGTCAGTGACCGTGATGGTTGACCATTGACCGTTGACCATTGACTTGTCATTGACTGATGTTGACTCTGACTGGACCCACCTGTTAGTGACCCAATAGCCTTTGGCCCACCTGTCGATGTGGACGACGTTGATGACATCATGCTGACGTCAGCTGGGACCCACCTGTCAGCTCAGAACCGTGATGCTAACGTCATGCTGACGTCAGCAAGCCACGTGGACCAACCACAGTATGACACGTGTCAGCCCAGGATTAATTCAGCCTTTATTCAATTTCAGAAATGATTTAAACTTTGGAAATTCATAACTAATTCATACGACCTCGGAAAAATACGAAACTAGGACCAAAATTCATCTAAAATCAAGCTCTACGCAATGAACCCATGTTTGAGTGCATTTGGCTCTTTTGAATTTCCCTTGCTTCTTTGTGCTATTCTATAGACGTCGCTAACACGACTATAATGCGAACGATGCAGACTCGGAGGAGAACCTGACGGACGAGGACCGTGAGTACCGTGAGGAGAACGGAGACGACTGCACTGAAGGTGCCACATCCCGCCCAATCTCGTAGCACCTATTATGCATGGCTAATATAGAACTGCTATTGCTTTACTTTACTGCTACAATTATATTATGCTAGGACTTGCATGGTAGTATGCTTGCTTGAAAGCCTTTACCTTGATGCAACCTTACCCCTGCATACCCTGCTATTAGGCTAGACACACGCTTACTGCTATATATTTCATTACTTATACTTCTACTACGCTTATACTACGTGCGTGGTGGAAACTGGTGTTACCTGGACTATGGGGAGAGTGCTGCGTGTGTGACTTGGGTGTGTGGAGGGTGAGGGTTGTGTCGACCAAGTTGGAGTATACGACAAGCCTGGGGCAAGTCTTGCCATGGGGTGCTACCTGGGCACCCCTGGAATGGATACCTGTGGTGGGTAAAATGGTATATGAGGTGGACCTGGGTGTGAACCTATGACGGGTGGAGCCCGGGATGGAGGTGCTGTGGTGGCACGGTAAATGGAAACCCTGATGGAGACATTTTGGCTTGGTCACCCCTAAGGACTTACTAGTACTCAGATTCACCGAGAAGCCTTACGTACCACTCGCCCTATATGGTGCGGGACGGCTGGACTACTTGGTAGGATATTGCCACTACTGCTAGGTTGATAGCGGACAGTGTAAGGAGGTACGGGGCACGGAGGATTTCCCACACACCCTTCCAAGACTTCATGGAGACCTTGTGGACCTAGCTCATGACTCACAGTTTCAGCCACCCCAGACTTGACTTGGGGTGAACCAGGGCTGAATGGTAGAGTGGCATTATCCTAGGCTAGCAAGCAGCTGGAATCAGCCTAGTTGACGACGGTCAGCGAGGAAGGCAGATCTTGTGGTTATGTAAAACCTCTACAGAGTGTATGGTTGATCGATCGATACATGTGCCGACTTGTTGGCTATGGACCTTTCCTGGGTTTCGCTTAAACTAGATAGTGAGATGAGTCCTTCTCTTCTTCCCCCGTGAGAGAGTGTCGGTCGTAGCCAGGGGCTATGGGCCTTGAGACAGTGCCGAGAGGGAGTTGGCCTGTCGACTGAGAGATGGTATGGTATGGTGATGGTATGGAGATGGTGGTATGTCGATCCCAGGATCGAAACCTGGCTTGGAAAAGGGGATGGAATGGAATGTGTGTGGGAATGGTGTTAAAACTTGATGAACTATTACTATTTACTTGATATGCTATTGCATAGGAAACCCCAGCCTTATAGGTTCACTTTGCTTATACCCAACTTGCATCCAATATCCACAAAGCAATGCTCATAGGGTTGGGAGTGGCTAGTACAAATCGTACTGATAAATTTTGGCACATAGGTTCTGCTGAGGAGTATAGCTCCAAGGAGTTTGACGGATGAGGGGTTCGTGCCTACGCTCGAGTTTGGCGATCTTATCTTCAAGCTGTTCTGAATGAATGCTACTTTTGATTCCGCCAATATGGCGATGTAATAAATTATGTAATTCTGCACTATTTGTACTCTGATATTATCGTTGTATGGATGTGATATTCGACTGGAATTTGGGTAATATGATCTACAACGATCTTATTACACTTCGACGCTGTGGATTTCCCTTCGCGGAAATTAGGGTCATTTCAGTTGGTATCAGAGCCATACTTGACCTTAGGACGAAACCCTTAGCAATGGATGGTAGAATAGGATGTGAACAACCCTTCTTTCGGTTATATACCGACCCTGCATTTACTTTTATGCAAGGCTTATCTATTATTGACCTGCTAACACCTGTCCCCTTGAAAAATGCAGATGGCAACGAACATCGACTGGCCGCCACTAGGACCGCTACCTCTGGACCACGCCAAGCTTACCTTTGACCTACATGAGCTCGGGGGTTTTGCACAGACCCTCTGCCGAGTTCTCGTCACGTTAGGTGTCCCCGACGAGCTTGTCAAGGTCACCTGCACCGGGAAGCCAGCTAAGGAAGGAGGAATCGAAGGACCGATTGTCACCACAGTGGAGTTCCTAGCTAGCACTACCTTACCTTCTGTCCCAGCTTTCACCGAGTTGACTATAGAGGACACAGTCGAGGAGGGACTGTGAGCTATCTCACACAAGGCACTTTGCAGAGTGATGAGGGACCACTACGAGCACCTGAAGACGACAGAGTTCCGTCTACTTCCCCAGGCCCTTGACCTCAGCCTTACCCCTAGTGAGCAGAGTTTCACAGTAGGAAGAGTTATCCTTGCCAAGGAGGATAGATGCCTTCGTGTCTCAGCTATTCACCTACTAGAGCAGGACAGGTACGTGACCCAGCTGGAGCAGAGGAGACGTCAAGACCAGGCCCTCCGGTGGGAGTACCAGGAGCTAGACTCGCAGGGAGCACAGGAGCGAGCTAGTCTACTGGAGACAGTTGTCAAGCTGTAGGACGAGCTCAACCATCGTAAGGAGGACCATAGAGCCAAGGTCGCTGACTTATAGGACAAAGCAGCTGACCTAGGCAACAGGAACTGCTACCTCAATAGCAAGGTCTTGGAGTTGCAGAGAGAGTTGGACGACAAGAAGGCCAAGTTCAACCGTAGAGGAGACAGAGAGAGATCCAAGGGGATTGATATGCTGAAGATCCAATCTCGGAACAAGACCCTAACTCAGGAGCTAGAGGAGTCCAGGAAGAAGGCCGTTCGCAACCAGGGTCACCTGATCGAGGCACTCAGGCAGATCGAGTACCTATAGGACAAGTGTGAGAAGACATGGCAGGCCTAGCAAAAGTCTGACAGGAAGCGCCTCAGGGAGATGAAGGGTATGTGGGATCAGCTACCCAAGGAGGTTCACAGCAAGACGAAGCCTAGGATAGAGGAGTTTGAGTTAGCCCCGACTTGCCTCAACCTAGATGCCTGCTCTACCCTACCTGGAGCCAAGCCTACTGAGGAGCTCGCCGAGGCTTTGAAGTACGTGTCCCGACTTCACAAGTCTAACGAGGAGATTGAGATCAAGAACAGTCGTATCCCAGCTACGGTGTATGAGTTAGAGTAGATGACCCTGCGTGGTCATGAGTCATGTCAGTAGCTTCTGTAAGTTGTACCCCATGATGTACCCCTTATGAGATGTATTATGAGACGCTATGCGTAGTACGATTCTCGCACATCTTCAAGTGTAGCTACTGGAGATGATGCTATGTAATAAAACCCATGTAATGAATGTTTTGGATCTTATTGCATCTTATGGATCTTATTGCTTCTTTGTAATGAGTGTTGGATAGTGAAAATGTTTTCCTTAAATCATCGAAATCATGTAATCATATTGAATTATAAGCACTTTTGACACAAGCACTAAATTCTCTATGATCCGTGTTGCAGATGCCGAACCGCCGATCAAATCGCCTAATGAACCGTGGACATGCGCCCACCCCTAAACCAGTTGAACCCAATGGGGGACGTGGTGGCAACAACCGTGGTCGTGGCCGTGGCCGTGGACGTGGAGGGATACCCTTCCACCTAGAGAATACTCCGCCACTTGAGGAGAACATTTCACCACCACCACCACCGAACCTAGCAGAAGTGATGGCACAACAGACCCAGCTTCTTGCAGCTCTTGTTGAAGGAGCAAACCGTCACCAGGGAGGTCAGTAGAATGACTTCCAAAGGAAGCTAGAGGGATTTCTGAAGCTAAGGCCACCTACCTATGATGGCATCGACCCTGACCCGCTTGTAGCCAATGACTGGCTCAAGGAAATGGAGAAGAAGCTTGACCTCACTACTTTCACTAATGATGAGTGTGTCGAAGCTGCCACACACTAGCTCACGGGTGTAGCACATGCCTGGTGGGACAGTTTCAGTGACTCCCATGAGGACCCTACCCACATCTCGTGGGATGAGTTCGCTAAAGCATTCACTGAGTATCACATTCCCACTGGTATCATGGAGGCCAAAGCCGAGGAGTTCCGCAACATCAAGATGGGAAAGGACAGGGTGACTGAGTACACTACTCGTTTCACCAACCTTCTGCGCTATGCACCTTCCTATGTTGTGAACTCTAAGAAGGAGAAGCTGTACTATTACCGCAAGGGACTTAACCTGCACATCAAGCTGAAGTTTGGTGGTATTGAGAGCAACACATTGCGTGCTCTGGTGGATCGCTGCATCCAGATTGAGAAGGACCGTGCTGAAGCTGGAGAAGAGTACAGGGATAGGAAACGTAAGCCTGAGGAGTCTCTCCGTGGTCATGATCGCAAGAGGTTCCACAGAGATGCACCATCCAGGGAACGCTCTCGCCATAACAGGGATGACAACCCTGGATCGAGTAGGGGAAGTGGAGGCTACACTACCAAATACTCCCACCCTGCTCAGGACCATTACACTTGGGATCGTTATGCTCAAGACCACAACAGTCAGGACCGTTTCAACCATCCTCGCACAGTGAATGAACGCCCAGCACAGAACCGCTCCGCACCAAGCACTGGAAACTGGAAGGCACCCGCGTCAACCCCTACAGGCGGTACGCCTTTCACCTGCTTTGCTTGTGGCCAACCAGGTCACAAAGCCGTTGAGTGCCCTCAGAACTCAGCTGCACAGAAGTCTCAGTTCAAGGGATCAGCTACTCGTGGACGTCTCAACCATCTGGACATCGAGGAAGCATAAGCTGCCCCTGACGTTGTGTACGGTATGTTTTTAGTTAATGGAAATACTACATCAGTTCTATTTGATTCTAGAGCGACTTGTTCTTACATATCATCCAAGTTTACATGAGATCATGACCTATCTGTAATCCCACGTGAAGATCCTATCATCACTAGCTCACCTTTAGGAGACCTAGAGTGCACCCACATCTGTAAGGGAGTGAGTCTTACCATTGAGGGTCTTATCTTCAAAGCCAACCTAACCCTGTTACCTTCCACGAACCTAGATGTCATCTTAGGTATGGATTGGTTAACCATTCACCATGGTATCATATCATGTTCACCTAGATATGTCCAAGCGACCCACCCATCAGGCCAAGTCATTAGATGTGAACCCCAGTCTGGAAAGTCCACCTCTATCCTATGTGCCCTTAAAGCAAGTTTAGAATCACAAAAAGAGGAGAAGACAGTTCATGATGTGCCAGTAGTTAGAGACTATCCCGAAGTATTCCCTAAAGAATTACCGGGTATGCCACCAGACCGTGATGTCGAGTTCATCATTGATCTGTTACCGGGAACGGGACCCATTGCCAAGAGACCCTATCGCATGTCAGTTGATGAACTGACTGAGCTCAAGGAACAGCTTGATGAGCTCATCTCGAAGGGATATATTAGGCCTAGTGCTTCACCTTGGGGATCCCCCGTTCTATTTGTCAAGAAGAAGGATGGCTCAATGAGAATGTGCATTGATTACCGGAACTTGAACGCAGTCACCATCAAGAACAAGTACCCCCTGCAAAGAATTGATGATCTGCTTGATCAGCTTTGAGGTGCAAAGTATTTCTCCAAGATTGATCTTAGATCAGGCTATCATCAGATGAAGATTCGAGAAAGTGACATCCTGAAGACAGCGTTTGTGACTAGGTATGGTCAGTTTGAGTTCACCATGGTGTCCTTTGGACTCACGAATGCTCCCGCATATTTCATGAACATGATGAATAAAGTTTTCATGAATGAACTGGATAAGTTCGTGGTGGTATTCATTGATGACATCCTTGTCTATTCAACCACCGCTGAAGAACATGAACATCATCTAAGAACCGTGCTTGAGAAACTAGCCCAACATCAGCTATACGCAAAGTTCAGCAAATGTGAGTTTTGGCTACAGGAAGTTGCCTTCTTAGGCCATGTACTATCAGCTGAAGGTGTCGTAGTTGACCCAGCCAAGATTGAAGCCGTGAAAGAATGGGATCAACCCCGTAATGTGACAGAAATCTGAAGTTTCTTGGGATTGGCTGGATATTATCGCCGATTCATCGAAAACTTCTCCAAGATAGCCCATCCGATGACCAATCTACTGAAGAAGACCAAGGAGTTTGAATGGATGCCCGAATGCGAACAAAGCTTCTAGGAATTGAAAAAGAAGCTTACCACAACTCCTGTGCTATCATTGCCTGATATCAGCAAAGATTTCGTGGTCTATTGTGATGCATCCCGTCAAGGACTTGGTTGTGTGCTGATGCAAGATGGAAGAGTGATAGCTTATGCTTCTCGATAGTTGAAAGAACATGAGAACCATTACCCAACCCATGATCTAGAGTTAGCAGCAGTTGTGCATGCCTTGAAGATCTGGAGACACTACTTGATAGGCAACAAGTGTGACATCTACACCGATCACAAGAGCTTGAAGTACTTTTTTACTCAAGAAGATTTGAATATGAGGCAACGCCGATGGCTTGAGTTGATCAAGGACTATGACCTAGAAATTCACTATCATCCGGGAAAAGCTAATGTAGTCGCAGATGCTCTTAGTCACAAGAGTTACTGTCACACCTTGATCACTGAATCAGTACCACCTGAGCTCAAGGGAGAGATTGATGATTTCCAACTAGAGATACTACCGCATGGCTTGCTGAATGAGCTCCGCATACAGTATGATCTCATAGATCGCATCCGTCAAGCTCAGAAAAGTTGTGAAGAGATTGAGTATCTCCGTGGTCTGATGAAACTAGGCTACAAGACCAACCACCAAGAAGATGAACAAGGAACCATCTGGTTCAAGAACAGAATCTGTGTTCCATCTGACCCAGTACTACTAGGGGAAATTCTGTCGAAAGCTCATGATTCCAAATACTGTATTCACCCTGGAGGTTCAAAGATGTACCAAGACTTGAAGAAACACTTCTGGTGGAAAGGCATGAAGACAGATATTGCAGGACATGTGGCACATTGTGACACCTGCAACAGAGTCAAGGCTGAACATCAAAGGCCTACAGGATTGCTAAAGCCTCTTGACGTTCCTGAGTGGAAATGGGAGAACATATCCATGGATTTCATAGTTGGATTGCCCCATTCACAGAAAGGCAATGATTCCATCTGGGTGATTGTTGATCGCTTGACCAAGATTGCTCACTTTGTACCAGTAAAGACCAAGACCAACGCCGAGAAATTAGCGGATCTATATGTTGAGCATATTCTCAGACTGCATGGAGCTCCCTCTAGTATTGTATCTGATCGTGGTCCTCAATTTGTGTCTCGATTCTAGGAAGCTCTACACAAGTCTATTGGAACCAAACTTGATTTTAGTACCGCTTACCACCCATAGATAGATGGACAGACAGAACGAGTAAATCAGATCTTAGAAGACATGCTTCGCGCTAGTGCACTGAATTACGGCTCTGATTGGGAGAAATGCCTACCCTATGTAGAGTTTTCTTACAACAACAGCTACCAAGCCAGTATCAAGATGTCGCCATTTGAAGCTCTGTATGGCAGACCTTGTAAGACACCCTTGATGTGGTCCCAACCGGGAGAAAGATCATTCTTTGATTCCACTAAGATTCAAGAAGCAGAAGAAGGAGTTGCTCAGGTAAGAGAGAATTTGAGAATTGCTCGAAGTCGATACAAGAGCTATGCTGACAAAAGAAGAAGAGAACTGGAGTTCAATGTGGGGGACTTCGTCTATCTCAAGATATCCCCACTACGTGGAACGGTCAGATTCCATGTGAAAGGCAAGCTTGCCCCTAGATTTGTTGGCCCATACAAGATTTGCAAGAGAATTGGAAAGCTCGCCTACAAACTTGAGTTACCTGAGGAATTGACGGGTGTACATCCTGTATTTCATGTATCCCAGCTACGCAAATGTTTAAGAGTACCCGATGAAGCAGTCCCAACTGGTACACTTGACATTCAAGATACACTTGAGTATAGAGAACATCCTATCAGAATTCTGGGCAGAGATACCAAAGAGACCCGAAGCAAGACTATTCCTATGTGCAAGGTCCAATGGAGTAATCATACCGAGAGAGAAGCAATATGGGAGAAAGAGTGTGACCTCCGGCTGCGATATCCTTACCTCTTCGAAGAGTACGTTATGCTTTAATCTCGGGGACGAGATTCTGTTAAGGGGGTAGGACTATAACAACCCAAAAATCCACACACCAAAAATACCAACTACAAAATTTTTCTCAAAAACCTCCATGTGATGATGAGTGTCATGTAAAGTAACCCAACCTAAGTCAATACATAAGCATAGCATGTCATATGTTGATTATGATTATTAATTTCTATTAAATAGATGTTGCATACATGATTAACTTAAATTGTGATTTGGATTCTCATTGCTTTATGTTATGACTAACAATTCTATAAAGTTTATTACTAAACAAAATTCCCTAAACTCCAATGAACAAGTTACCTCAGTTTTAAATTCAAAGTCTAAACCAAATTTGAATTTAAACAATGGAAAAGAAATGAAAAACAAAAGAGAAAAGAAGAAAGGGAGAAGAAGGCCTCGCAGCCCAGCCGCTCAGCCCAGCCAGCCCCAGCGTGCGCGGGCCAGCTTGTGGCCCAGCAACGCCCGCGCGTCTCCCTGCCTCCGCTTGCAGCCGCTACCACTGGACCCCGCGTGTCAGCCGCACGACGCCCACGCCCGCTCGTCTCCCCGCCTTTGCTCGCTGCCGCTGCCGCTGGACCCCGCAAGTCAGCCCTACTATTCCTCTTCTCCACGCCGCGCACGACCACCGCATGATAGAGCCCCGACAGCAATGGCAGGGCAGGCCAGGGGGTCATGCCCGAGCCATGGCCTTGCCCCCTCTTGGCGCAGCGCCCACGCCAGTGCCATGCCAACCATCCATGCCCCGCATGCCACTCGATGCGCTCGTCGCGATCCTTAGCCGTCCGCCGTGGAGCTCGAAGCTCCAGCTATAAGAGCCCTAGCCCCAGAGCCCTAGCGACCGTCCATCACTCGCCACCATTTGGTGGCCATACGCTGTGCACCGGAACCAAGAGAGAGGAGGGAGAAGGGGAAGGAAGGAGAGGAAGAAAGCGCAAAAGCCACCGTGGAGGAGGAGGTCGTCGGAGCCGAAGATGGCGCCGGCGCTTCGTCACTAATGCGGCTCGGCACGGCACTGCACGGCCACACCGGAGCTGCATGGCCTCGCATCGACACGGCATCGCCATCCAGTCTTCCACGCCACCCACGGTGAGCTTTCTCCCCTCTTTCGGTCTCTCTCTACCGTCGGACCTCACCGTCGGCCATGGCACTCCATGCCTAGAGCGCGTAGGCGAGTGCCTTGCCTCAGCCACTTGGAACACATGCACCCACACGCACACTGAGACCACCATGACACCCCACCGGAGCTTGTAGCGCACCAGCACGTGCATCGCCGTCAGCACCGTGTCACCATGGCTGCTGGAGCCCCTAACGGCCACCTAGGAGACCAAAGCCCTGCTTGAGCCCTGGACGCCATTGTCGTGCACCCGTGGAACTGTAGAAGCCCCCTCTGCCCAGCACTAGCCACCAGGGAGTCGGCGTGCGCGACCTCGCCACTGGCAGGCATTGCCGAGCCGCCGCTCGCCATGGCCAGCACCTTGGGGAGCTCTTGTCGCCACCTTGACTCCGTAGACGCAGTCGCTGTGGCCCGGGGAAGCTTTTCCCCACACCAATCAGACACCAGTCTCGCCATAGAAGCTCATCAGTGAAGATCGCCGTCGGCAGGAGCACCGCTGCGGGAAAAACAGGGGAACACCCCCCCTCGCCGGCCACCGGCACGTGCACCTGGAGTACCTGGACCACGCCTGGGAGGCGACGGGTGGACTCGGTCCACCATAGACTAGTCTGTGGTCCATGGACCAGCACCACTTAGTCCATCGTAGACCGTAGCCATGGACCATGGCCCAGTAAGAGCCCACGGCCGTGATGTGGCAGCGTCACAGCGTGCCACGTGTTTGGCCTGGCCCGGTCCAGACCGGCCCAACCCGAAGCCCAACCGGCCCAGTTTGGACCCGGCCCGTATTGACTGTAGACTGGTCAACGCTGACCGTTGACCAGGACCCACCTATCAGTGACACAGACACCCTAGACCCACACGTTAGATGCTGACAACATGATGACATCACGTGGGACCCACATGTCAGAAGACAGCACAGCCGAGGTGACGTCATGCTGACGTCACGCTGACATCAGCTGCTGACGTCAACAGACCAGGCCCACATGTCAGTGACCGTGATGGTTGACCGTTGACCGTTGACTCATCGTTGACTGACGTTGACTCTGATCGGACCCACCTGTTAGTGACCCAATAGCCTTTGGCCCACCTGTCGGTGTGGACGATGTTGATGATGTCATGCTAACGTCAGCTAGGACCCACCCATCAGCTCAGAACCGTGATGCTGACGTCATACTGACGTCAGCAAGCCACGTGGACCAACCACAGCATGACACGTGTCAGCCCAGGATTAATTCAGCCTTTATCCAATTTCAGAAATGATTTAAACTTCGGAAATTCATACCTAATTCATACGACCTCAGAAAAATATGAAACTAGGACCAAAATTCATCTAAAATCGAGCTCTACGCAATGAACCCATGTTTGAGTGCATTTGGCTCTTTTGAATTTCCCTTGCTTCTTTGTGCTATTCTATAGACATCGCTAACGCGACTATAATGCGAACGATGTAGACTCGGAGGAGAACCTGACGGATGAGGACCGTGAGTACCGTGAGGAGAACGGAGACGACTACACTGAAGGTGCCACATCCCGCCCAATCTCGTAGCACCTATTACGCATGGCTAATATAGAACTGCTATCGCTTTACTTTACTGCTACAATTATATTATGCTAGGACTTGCATGGTAGTATGCTTGCTTGAAAGCCTTTACCTTGACACAACCTTACCCCTGCATACCCTGCTATTAGGCTAGACACACGCTTACTGCTATATATTTCATTACTTATACTTCTACTATGCTTATACTATGTGCGTGGTGGAAACTGGTGTTACCTGGACTATGGGGAGAGTGCTGCGTGTGTGACTTGGGTGTGTGGAGGGTGAGGGTTGTGTCGACCAAGTTGGAGTATACGATGAGCCTGGGGCAAGTCTTGCCATGGGGTGCTACCTGGGCACCCCTGGAATGGATACCTGTGGTGGGTAAAATGGTATATGAGGTGGACCTGGGTGTGAACCTATGACGGGTGGAGCCCGGGATGGAGGTGCTGTGGTGGCACGGTAAATGGAAACCCTGATGGAGACATTCTGGCTTGGTCACCCCTAAGGACTTACTAGTACTCAGATTCACCGGGAAGCCTTACGTACCACTCGCCCTATATGGTGCGGGACGACTGGACTACTTGGTAGGATATTGCCACTACTGCTAGGTTGATAGCGGACAGTGTGAGGAGGTATGGGGCATGGAGGATTTCCCCCACACCCTTCCGAGACTTCATGGAGACCTTGTGGACCCAGCTCATAACTCACAGTTTCAGCCACCCCAGACTTGACTTGGGGTGAACCAGGGCTAAATGGTAGAGTGGCATTATCCTAGGCTAGCAAGCAGCCGAAATCAGCCTAGTTGATGACGGTCAGCGAGGAAGGTGGATCTTGTGGTTATGTAAAACCTCTGCAGAGTGTATGGTTGATCAATCGATACATGTGCCGACTTATCGGCTATGGACCTTTCCTGGGTTTCGCTTAAACTAGATAGTGAGATGAGTCCTTCTCTTCTTCCCCCGTGAGAGAGTGTCGGTCGTAGCCAGGGGCTACGGGCCTTGAGACGGTGCCGAGAGGGAGTTGGCCTATCGACTGAGCGATGGTATGGTATGGTGATGGTATGGAGATGGTGGTATGTTGATCCTAGGATCGAAACCTGGCTCGGAAAAGGGGATGGAATGGAATGTGTGTGGGAATGGTGTTAAAACTTGATGAACTATTACTATTTACTTGATATGCTATTGCATAGGAAACCCTAGCCTTATAGGTTCACTTTGCTTATACCCAACTTGCATCCAATATCCACAAAGCAATGCTCATAGAGTTGGGAGTGGCCTGTACAAATTGTACTGATAAATTTTGGCACACAGGTTCTGCTGAGGAGTATAGCTCCGAGGAGTTTGACGGATGAGGAGTTCGTGCCTACGCTCGAGTTTGGTGATCTTATCTTCAAGCTGTTCTGAATGAATGCTACTTTTGATTCCGCCAATGCGGCAATGTAATAAATTATGTAATTCCACACTATTTGTACTCTGATATTATCGTTGTATGGATGTGATATTCGACTGGAATTTGGGTAATATGATCTACAACGATCTTATTACACTTCGACGCTGTGGATTTCCCTTCACGGAAATTAGGGTCGTTTCAACCCTTTTTGGTGATCTAGAACTCTAGTTATAGCTGTTCAAAGTGGAACAACAGATTTCTGTCCAAATCTATGCAGAGATGCCTTCTTGGTATAGTTTAACCTTGTTAGCTGTAGAATCATCTTAACATGATAATAAGAAAGTTATAGGTAACTTAATAAGATTTCCATAAAGTTAAGAATCTTGCTTGTTGGATTATTAGAATTCTAGTTATGCATCTCTGAAGTTCATATCACTTTTTCTGTCTATTGTTTGTGCAAACCTGCTCCTTGGTGTATTTTGACCTAGTTAGCTTTAGAATCAGCTCTGAGTGTAAATAAAAGAGTTATATATAATTTCATTATCTTTCCAGAAAGTCCAAGATCACCTTAATTGAATGTTTGTAACTCTAGTTATAGTTGAAACAAGTGACTGCTGTGCTGCTGTCTAGATTTCTATACATGTGCTAGGTGATTGCTTTAGCTTGCTCTTGTTTTGGCTAAACTTGTTTGGTTAGTTCTTGATCAATGCATGTGTGCAATATCTGAACTTAAGTTCACTTGTGTGCCATGCCTAATATGCTTGCTGTCCCTCTATAATAGGTTGTGTGATGTTTAGTTAAATAACTCTAGGTGCCAATGTCTTGCATAATCTTGTGCTTGTCTTGAACATTCTTATGTGATGCATGTCTTATTACTATTCTTCATATTCATGCACTTGCATCTTGCATCTCATCTAGGTGTACTAAATGAACCACGTGAAGGACATGATGTTGGAACCTAACCCGAAGATAGTGTATGGTGGACCTATCCCGAAGATGGAAGGACTAAGCAAGTGCTAGGACTGGAGATGTCACCAAGATGGTGCAAGCTAACTGAACTGACTTGTGTCGGATCCCAGGCAAGCCTCGGAGCATTCTAAGCCTCCTATATTTTCTAAATGTCAACTTGAGTCCTTTTATGTTGATGCATTAAGTACTAGGGGTTGATTGGAACCACTTGCTGCATATACTTTCCTTGTCCAGACAAATATTTCTTGAATCCTATGAAGGTCCATGATCGAATATATGCTTAGCCATGCTTAGTCTGGTAGAAGTCGGGTGATTTCCTATCACCTACAAGATATAGGTAGATATCTGGTCACGGTTGGCTATAATTGCTATCTTGGAAATAACCATGTGTTGATGAATAAAAGGAGACCGGATAGGATTGTGATAGAGAAGCAACAAGGCATGGAGGTCTTGGTTCCTATTTATCCCCGTCTGTGTCGGTTAAGGACTGATTCACTGTACGTCCTCATGTCATGTTGAATGCATGCCTAGCACTTAGTTGGCCGGATAAGCCATTCCGACTGTGAAGCCAAGTAGCTCAACTCAGGCCGGGACCTGGTAAGTGAAAGTGCGCACACTAGAGGAAGTAAGGATGTGCGGGGAGCCAGTCGTATGTGTCCAAGGGCAGGCCAGGCCTAAACTTCCTGGTGGACTGGTAGTATCCCTGAGGGTGTGGCGCTGATTGGACCCATGACTGTACCTGAGTAGTACCAAAGGTGACCCAACGTGACCCTGATAGGGGAAGTATGAGTTTGTGTTAGGAATAACTCCCCAGCTGGTTGGAATCAATTCGAGTCGCCATATCTCCCGGATAGTGAGAACTTGACTGAGCAGCGGCAACGTAGCATTAATTGATGGAACTTGATGGTTATGATGATGCTCAAATTAATACACCGGATATGGTTACTAATGCTTGTTAGCTTAATCACGTGATTGCTCTAGTACAGGTGCTAATCTAGAGATGCTTAATTGAATAGATATTCAATTTGATGCTAAAGATATTAAATCTCCAAGTTATGTTACTTAAGCATTTATGCAAAATGTTGTCAAGCTAACTCCACCGATAAAGCCTTGCATACTCCTTGGTGTCACTTTATTTTTGGTTTATGATGGGTAAGTCTAGCTGAGTACCTTCTTATACTTAGGGTTTATCCCATCATGTTGCAGGTGAAGTTCTCGACCTGCTAAAGATGGTGGCTAGCCGCCAGTGGGTTTGGCGACTCTATATAGTGTTCTTATCTATATGCTTTTGTCAGAGGATGTCCCGTATGCTAGCAATGTATTTGGAACTTATATTATTGTAATCAGTTGAAAGCTATGTTGTTTTCACTAATCGGTTTTGAACCCCAAACTATATTATTATTTGTGAACTCATTGTAAACATTATTTCCGCTACAACTCTGTGTATATGATGTGTATTTGCTTAATCGTGTGATCTTGGTTGTGATATGGATTTACCGTGGTCCTTCGTGATACTCGACGGACTACCGGGTTTATATAAGTGAAAGTATGTGCACGTCAACGTGTTAAAAGGGGACAACCGTACTTGATCCTGTATAAATTGGGCGATTCTGTCACATGTAGCACAACTCGCTAAGATGATACACAACTAACATAAGTCAATCATGGTAGACTCAGCTTATCGCACCATCCTTGGATCCAAACATACCCCATGGACTACAATCAGTCAATGATTGTTATTCATCCATCTTGCCGCATGGACACCCAGATTACGGCACACAAAGCATCAGAACCTTCCCAATTTCGCTCCGCCATTAACAAGAGGAATTCAACAACCTGGTGGGTATATAGTTCACGATCTCACACATGGATAAGTACAAAATCGAAATATAATAGCAGGGGTGCACACCCATGATATAGTTTAGACACACACAAGTTCACAAAATCATGTACCAAACAACAGAAGGTGTAGCCAGATGCAAATTAATAAGAAAACTAGTAGGATACAAATTGCAGGGAGGTGGAAATCATGCCCGATATCTACTCTTCATCAAGAGCAGAACAGAGGATCCGCAGCACGTCCACTGCAGCAAGGATTGCGTCACCGGTGGCACCGAAGTCAGCTACCAATGACACAATCATCATTGGGGATGATCATGGTGGGAATCCCGGGTCCACTGGACGCAAGTCCACTGCATTGCCGGACTGGAGCTATAGCAGAACCGACCAATTTATAAGAGCACAAGTACAATGGCAGCCCGTAAGTGATTGCACTGTCATACTTGAACCCATATAAATCCGGTAGTCCATCGAGTACCACGAATGGTCTCAATTTACCATCAACATACAACCAAGATCGTACATGATTCAACATATATGTCACATATTATATAAAGTTCACAAATACAGTTCATCCATCATAGTACGAATTAAGGTTATTACAAACCGAGTTTAAGTAAAATAGTAGCGGAAGCAAATTAAAGTTTGAAACTAACATCTACCATCATTGTTTAAACGTGGTGCCAGCCCACGATCACATTCCCACAAAAGCATATTAGAAGGATTAATAAGAGATGCCTACCCAGGGCTCACTCCTCGTCCACAGTGGGACATAAGTAGTTCTTGCAATAGCCATGATAAATTGTACCATCTGCAACAATGGGAATAAAACCCTGAGTACGAGAAGGTACTTAGCTAGACTTACCTGTCATAAACCAAAAACAAAGTGACTCCAAGGATTATGCAAGGCTTTATAAGTGGAGCTAGCTTGACAATATTTTGCATAAAAGCTTACCAATTCAAGTATATAGTTATAATTCAGTCATCAAGTTAATTATAACTATTCATCTCTAGATTAGCCACTACCCTGTGCCAAATATGTGGTATATCATTTAGTAGCATATAGTAGTAACCATAGCCGATATAATAATTCCATGTTCATCATAACCATCATTCCAAAGTACTATTACTACGATGTTAGGACTAGCCAAGTTTCTCATTGTCCGGGAGAGACGGCTATTCAAATCAATTTCAACCAGCTGGGAGTTTATTCCTAACACAAACCTAGGCAGACCAAATCAATGGTCACCTTAGGTCACCTTTGGTACAACTTAGGTATACATTTCACGGGTTCGACCAGTGCCGCACAATCATGGACAACCAACTGCCAGGACAATTAGGACTACCCTGCCCTTGGCCTCACGTCTAGCTCCCCACATCCTTACTATCATCCAGAGTGCGCACTTTTACAAAACGGGGTCCAGCCTGAGTTGAGCTACTCGGCATCACAGTCAGAATGAGTTATCCGGCTAGCTAAGTGAGAGGCATGCGTTCAATCTCAACAAAAGCGCCAACAATGGTATGCTTGAAAGCTCTAGTTTGGTTTTGGTGAATTGATGAAACCCTAAGTGCTAACCTAGTTTATCAAGTGATCATGAGATAGGTAGCACATTCCAAGTGGTGAAGCAAATGAAGATCATGACATGATGATGGTGATGCCATGGTGATGATCAAGTGCTTGGACTTGAAAAGAAGAAAGAGAAAAACAAAAGGCTCAAGGCAAAGGTATAAATGGTAGGAGCTATTTTGTTTTGGTGATCAAGACACTTAGAGAGTGTGATCACATTTAGGTTCGATAGCTGTACTATTAAGAGAGGTGAAACTCATATCGGAATGCAGTAGTCAAAGTGCATCTGGTCAGTGGAAGCCATGAAGACGCTACAGTCGTGCGTCCGGTCAGTGGAAGCCACGAAGACGCTAGCGTCGGTCTTTGACCGGATGCTGGGTCACTTGGTGATTGGACGCTAGCAGGGTGCGTCCGGTCTGGCTATTGTGGTAGCGTACAGAAGAGTCACTGTGTGACCGAACGCTGGGTGAGTCCGGTCAAGCATGACCGGATGTGTACGGTCGTGAAAAGTCGTCTCTAGATGCTTACTAGAAACGATCGGACGCTGAGGTTCAGTGTCCGGTCACATTGTAGCAGCGCATCCGGTCATCACTTAACTGTTGGGATTGGGCACTCAGTATTTGAAGAGAGGGGACACGTGGCGTGCATCGCACGACTAGACGCTGAGGTCCTACGTCCGGTTGATATGACTAGAGCGTCCGGTCACCCCGCGTTGTGCCTAGTGAAGGGGTACAACGGCTCTATTTCATGGGGGCTTCTATTTAAGCCTCATTGCCGGCGCAAGCTCACTCTCTTGGCCATTTGCATTGACATAGCAACCTTGTGAGCTTAGCCAAAGCCCTCCCACTCATCTCCATCATTGATTCATCATCTTTGTGAGATTGGGAGAGAATCCAAGTGCTTTGCTTGAGTGATTGCATCTAGAGGCACTTAGTGTTTGTGTTTCGCTGTGGGATTCGCTTGTTACTCTTGGTGGTTGCCGCCACCTAGATGGCTTGGAGCAGCGAGGATCGTTGAGCGGAGGTTGGTGATTGTCTCCGGCTCCGATCGTGGTGATTGTGAGGGGTTCTTGACCTTTCCCCGGTGGAGAGCCTAAAGGTACTCTAGTGGATTGCTCGTGGCTTGTGTGATCCTCATCTTGTGTTAGTTGTGCGGCACCCTATTGAGGGTTTGGTGTGTGATGCCAATTAGCACGTGAACCTCCAAGTGAGTGAATCGCCACAACAAGGACTAGCTTGCCGGCAAGCAAGTGAACCTCAGTAAAAAATCATTGTGTCATCATTTGATTCTGAGGTGATTGGTCTTCATTGTTATTCATTCTTGTGATTGATTGGCTCTCTCCTCAACATGGTGGCATAACCCTCTTGCTCACTCTCTTTACATTACCGCAAACTGGTTGTCAAGCTCTTTAGTGTAGCTAGTTGTGAGAGCTTGTTAGTTTGGTTAGTGTGGCTCTTTAGTTAGCTTTTGAGAGCACACTAACTTAGTGTAGTGTCATAGCTATTGTGTTGATAGAAACTATATAAACTAGAATTGTGGTAGGTGGCTTGCATCTTTAGTAGGCTAGCACAATACTTGCTTCGCCTCATAATTGTCTAACCGGTTTGTTAAGTGTTGTTGTAAAATTTTTAATAGGCTATTCACCCCCCTCTAGCCATTAGGACCTTTCAATGGTCCTATAGATGGAATCACATGAGTCAACCTACACATAGACTCTGCCCGACCTCCATTTACATTACCCCATGGTTCTTTCCACGATAGCAAATATAGCCAACCATGCTTCGGTATCCACCTATATCTCGCAGGTGACAGGAAATCACCCGACTTCTACCAGTCTAAGCATGGCTAAGCATATAGTTGATCCTAGACCTACACAGGGTTAAAGGTGTATGTATCTAGACAAGGTAGTTCTATGCATCAAGAGGTTTCAATATAACTCTTATAACCTAATGCATCAAACATAAGGAACTCAAGTGAAGTTTTGTAAAACATAGGAGACTTAGAAAGCTTTGGGGCTTGCCTTTGAGGAAAGAGGTTGGTCGGTGATCCGGGCACTCAGGGAGGTCCTCGAGAGTTTGCTCATCTTCTTCTAGAGCTACAGCCTAAGGTGTCTCTTGCTGATCCTCCTTTTCTTCTTCGTTGAACTCCAGAAGAGTTATCCCTTCGGACGATCCTATATGCATGAGTATGAAATAAGATATCACGAATGCATATATAATGACATGTATAATATGATATGATGTGATGAATGCATCTGCATAAGTGTCTCCATAGTATTGCATTAAGATGACAACAAGTTATATTTTCTTTTACTGAGTAGGTGCATATCTCTTCTCATATAGTTTAACTACTCCCATAAAAAACATTTTTGGGACAGCAAGACAACAGCCACATATTTTGACCATAACTGGAGTTATACCCCACCAAATACTATGATCTAGGACTTTCTAGAAAGCTTATAAAATTGTATACAACTTTATTATAGTCATCTCAAGATGATTCAATAGCTATTTAGGTCAAAAATTTAAATCATTCAGATCTGTCTAGAGAACAAGCATTTATGACAGCAGACTTCTAACAGCTATAATTCTTAAACCACAAGGCCTATGACTATAAAAATCTAACACAACATAGGTTATCTACAACTTTGTTATTAACCATCTTTATAGAAAAGATAATTATCATCATGAAATCATCACCACAACCGAAACTATACATGCAACCATCTAGTTGAATTATAAGGTAATAATTAACTAGTTGCATACATCCAATTACTTCTAAGCCTAACTAATAACATCAACAGGTCATATGCATTACAAGCACCATAGAAAAAATCTTGGTTAAATATAACTAATTTATTTATATCCATTTACTAATTTCCTTAGATAATAAGGTGATTTAAAGGATAAATACTTACAAAGCTCAATAAATTCTGATAAAATTATAGTATCTCACATATAACCCCAAACATCTACTGTACAAATTTCATGCCCATTGGACAAGTATAGCTACCTTTACAAAAATGACAAGTTACATAGGCTTATTTTAGCAAAAATAGTTTAGCATAGCGAAAAGTGTCAAGCAACAGATTTAATATTTTTATTACTTTCCTCCTAGCATAAGAATATAGTGTAAAAATTTGTATGATCATATGTTATGTATTTTTACCCCAATTAATTTTACTAGAAACTAGTAATTAATTAGGATTAAATATGAAGACCATATTTCAAGTAGGGTTAATTGGATTCAGACCATTACAAAAATAGCATATCTGAGAAATGCCATTACTATTCTTTAAATTCGAATCCTGCCATTACAATTCCTTGTACAATGGAGGAATGCCAGATTCTACGCTTCGCTCGACCTCTGGCCCACCTACTAGCATACAGACGTACCCCAAATCCGTATGGTCGAGTATGCCCTTGCCTTTCACATTAGAAGCCCATGCCGCTGACTGGATCGACTCGCTACTGTTCCTTTCCTCCCTCTCATCTCTATCCATGAACCCTAACCCTACGGCGGCGGTGGCGGTGGAGAGTGGCAACTGCGACTGAGAGTGGGACGACTCTTGGTGGGCATGGTGGCGGGGATTGGTGGCAACCCCCTAGATCCGTAGGTATGGAAGGTTGAGCAGATGGCTGGGGGGTCTCTTAGCGCCAAGCTCGGCGCTAACTCTGTGACAGAGGATGGGATGTCTAGGTACTCTTCTGAAACTCCATCTCTCTAATACCAGGATGAATAGTAGTTTGTGGTTAATTGCTGTAGTCATCTTTCTATGATTTGTTTTCACATTGATGCTAGGGATGACCTCTTCACGCTTTGTGTTATTCCAACTGATGACAGTGCACCTATGTGTGATGCACTTGAGTTCAATCTACTAGAGCCCCTTTGTGTTATTCCAACTAATGACAGTGCACCTACTGATGCTATGCTACATGGGGCTGCCAAAGCTAATGCTATGCCAGATATCCCCACCAGTGCTACTGCATTCCCAGATAGCACCACCAATGCTGATGCTTTACTAGATAGCTCCACCAATGGACCAGACCATGAACTAGATAGAGAGCTAGACTTGTTTGATAATGAGGAGTATGTTGGGGTAGATGATGAGCACTTGTATATAACAATACCACCTAGACAGCCACCAACCACTGACAATGTTGAACCGGTTGATGAAAATTCTAATCATGTTGCTGCTGATGGAGGTCTTCCTCTAGAGGCAGAAGTTGATGATGCAGATCCCCTAGAGATTCATGTGCTTCATGATCCAGAGAACCCTAAGATTATCAAGGGACAATTGTTTCCTAACATAGTTTCATTCAGAAAGGCAGTGCGGCATTATGCTGTGAAGAAAGGATTTGAGTTTGCTAAGGTGAAAACTGACCCGACCAGATTCATTGCCAAGTGTGCAGCCAAGGGGTGCCCATGGAGAATTCATGCTTCTAGACTTTTTGATCAAAAAACAATACAAGTACAACATAAAACCTTTATTTTTTTCTTCCAAATAAAATTGTTGTCTGCTTCTATAATTTTTGCTTCTAGATAAAATTGTTAACTATGCAACATATGACGTGCAGATAAAAGTGTTGCCTGCTGACCACAACTATCCCAGTACCAAGCTGTTGGTAGGCAAAATGGCTAGTCAAGGATGGTGTGCTGATAGGTTAGGAGAGTGGGTGAAGAAAAATCCAAATAAAAAAGCCAAAGATGCAAAGGATAAGCTTGAAGGAGATTATGGCATCAAACTGAAATACTCTAAGGCCCGGTCTGGTATGAAGGTTGCTCTTGATCAGATTCATGGAAAGTATGAAGAAAGTTTTCAATTGCTGTACAACTAGAAAGCACAGATAGAAATTAGTTCCCCTAGTACCATTGTCGAGATAGAGGTAGAAGGGAAGAAGAAGAAGCGCTTCAAGAGAATTTTTGTAGCACTGAAGCCATGCATTGATGGTTTTTTAGCTGGATGTAGGCCATTTATAGGTGTAGATGCATCTGCTCTGCGTGGCAGATATACTGGCCAGCTAGCATCAGCAACTATAGTGGATGGTCACAATTGGTTGTATAATGTGGCCTATGGTGTTTTTTATTCTGAGACAGAAGACAACTGGATGTGGTTCATGCAGCAGTTGCATAGAGCTGTTGGTTATCCAACTGATTTGGTTATATGTACAGATGCCTGTAAAGGTCTTGAAAAGGCTATGGATGCAGTTTTCCCTAGGGTAGAGCACAAGGAGTGTATGAGACACATGTATGCCAACTTCATGAAGCACTATCATGGAGATGTGTTCACTGATCACTTGTACCCAGCTGCAAGAAGTTACACTAAGGGTTTGTTCAAGTGGCACATGAACAAGATCTTTGAGTTTGATCCAGGTGCCATAAAATACCTGCAGGACTACCACAATAGGGTTTGGTATAGATGTGGATTTTTAGAGAATAGTAAATGTGATTACTTGACCAATAATGTTTCTGAGAGTTTCAATTCTCAGATTAGGCACTTGAAAGGTCTTTTGTTGCATGAACTGGTTGATGGGATAAGGGAGCTGATAATGGAAAAGAGATGTTTAAGGAAGCAGATTGGTAGGACTCTACAGGATGGTATACTCCCTGGTGTCATCAAGGACCTAAACACTATAAGCAATAACCTGAAAGTTGTTAAGGTTGTCCAGAGTGATTTGGATATAGCAGAAGTGACATTGCTTGATGACTGGAACAACCAGAAGCGGCACACTGCGGACTTGCAGCATCATTCTTGCTCATGTAGAGAGTGGCAAGTCATAGGCAAGCCGTGCAAACATGCATTGGCATGGATACTGTCACATAGGGGAATGAAAATTACAAACTTTGTGCATGAGTACTATTCTGTTAAGAGTTTCAGGGCTGCATATGCTCAAAGAGTTGAACCAATGCCAGACAAATCATAGTGGCCAGCGGTTGACGTTGGGTTCAAAGTTTGGCCACCACTATTAGGAAGAGCGGCTGGTAGGCCTAGAGTAGTAAGAATCAGAGGAAGTTTGGAGAAAAATGCTACTAAGAAGAAGGTGAGGTGCAAAAGGTGTGGTGATTTTGGCCACTTTGCCAAGACTTGCAAGATGCCAGAGTTAGGAGAACATGGAGAGGTTGGGTTGAATGCAACAGCAAAAAGGCAAGTGCCAAACTTGTTTTTATTGCAGGTCGATTGTAACAATTTAGTAACTATTTCCTAACAATATTGTGACATTTATAGGAAAATGCAACTAGAAGAAGAAGAAGATGATGATATTGCTAGACCATCACAAGTCAAGAAGAGGACACCTAAGAAGAAGAAGACCCCTAAGAAGAAGAAGACACCTAAGAAGAAAAAGACCCCAACAAAGAAGAAGCAGAAGAGGGCGGAGGCTACTCCAGAAACTAGTGTTGTTCAAAGCCTCAAGGACTTTTTAAACAACATGGAAGCTTGAAGTTCAAGTTCTTGTGTGCATGTGAACTAGCCAAGATTAAATTCTGCCTGTTGTCTTTTGAAGTTGAAATTGTCCCATGTAATCTTTTGAACCTATAGGGAAGGCGTGATGTGCCTGTGAACTGGATGTGGACTGGCCATGTAGTTGTGCTTATGTGCATGTGAACTGGATATTAGGTAGTCTGGTACATGCTTCTAAACCTTTGTGTGTGTTATGGTCAGAAGGTAACTGTGCTTGTGTTATTGAACCCATAAAAGTATTCTGGTCATAATGAGCTTGTGTTGATGAACCCAATTCTGTGAAAGTTTGTGTTTCTAAAAACATAGAAATATATTCACAAAAACATAGTCACATAATCATTGAAAAAAGATTTACATAACCACTACTGAAATAGAGTCACATGTCACATACATATTCAGATTAACACTGATAAAAAAACATGATACTTCTTTGCCTTCCAAAATGATCACACACTACAATCTTTGCTCCTAACCTACCCACTACTTCACTTCCAAATTGCTGCAACTAAAATAGTTACAAATATGTTCAGCATCACCATAGCAACTAATGCATAGCTAATGACAAAAGGCTTGCTCAATCCCCCGTTCTTCAAATTTTTGATCTCCAGCTTCAAGTTGGCAATGTCAGCCTTCAAGTCAGCTATCTGAACCTTAATGTCCAGCATCTCTAGCAATCTACTACTATTTTGTTTTGTCCCTGTCCCAGCAGGAGCACCAAGAATAGTAGGGGCAATAGCTGTAGGCTGCACACCATCCACTTCGACACCCTCAAGCAGGGCTAGATGATTTTTATGTAAATACTCCAGGTACTTGTTCTCGAACCAGTACTCCCCACAAGTATCATCGTTCTGCATAACATAAATAAATCAAAATCAAGCACAATTACCCCTAGCTGCATTCGACGAAAAATAAACAAAAAACATGTCAAATTACCCGAAAATTGTTGGGGCACTTGTAATACACGTTGCCAGCCTGGCTCTTGCGTCTAACGACCTTGACCTTGCATTTAGGACAATCAACCAGAGGAAGACAGTGAACAGTGCCTGCACTGGAGCTGGCCGCCATGCTCGCCATCACCATAGAGCAGATGCAGGCACTAGAGAGGGATAGAGAATGGTGGATGGGGTAGGGAAGGAGGAGTAGTCGCTATACCAGTAGCCGTGGCCGCCTAGAGCAGTAGCCGTCGTCGTCGCCGTCGCCGCCGCCGTCATTTGGGAGGAAGAGAAGGTGGGGAATAGATGAGCTCGATCCAGTCAGCGATGCAACCTTCTAATACAGAACACAGGGGCATAATGGACCATACAGATTTGGGGTACGTCTACATATGCCAGCAGGTGGACTAGAGGTTGAGCGAAGCGTAGAATCTGGCATTCCTCCGTTGTATAAGGAATTGTAATGGCAGGATTCGAATTTGAAGAATAGTAATGCCATTTCTCAGATATGCGATTTTTGTAATGGTCTGAATCCAATTAACCCTTTCAAGTATGCTTACTATAGGTTTAATTTTTTCCTAGCTAGATCATGTCAATACCAACTCAACAAAATTGGAATCACAATTTCTGCACATACCAAGCTTGAGTTATGCATTTCTAAGATGGAAACCATTTAAAAAACATTTATCTAGCTACATTTTATTCTCCCAGGAAAATACCGAAAATAGTGCATTTCATATTTTTATCAAATACTACACTTCATGAGGAATCCAACAAATTTGGTTCACCAAAATTGGACACTCCTAGCTTGAGATATGAATTTTTGAAACATGCATTCAAATCTAGAAAAATAAATCAGAAAATCAAAACATCACACAGGCTGACAGCTGAGGTCCGCGGTCAATGGGACCCACCCATCAGCGAGATCAAGATAGGGGACGGCGCTGATCGGTGAGAACTCACCGACGGTGAGGTCTCCGGTGGTAGCATCTTCACCGTTGCACTCTTCTCACCCCCAGCGCATCGACTGGTAGGCTTAGTTGGCTCGGTGGCTCACCGGAGCAAGCTTGATGGCGGCCATGGCAGAGGTTGGGCGGCGGTACGCCGGCCATCTCTGGCTATGGCACACTCATGTGAGGATGGCTACACCATCCTAGTGATCTAGCGAAGCTACATGGTGCAGGTGAGGGCTCAAGGTGGCATCGGTGAGCATGGCCACGTGCATGGCTGTGCGGCGGTGCACGAAGCATAGTGGTGCTCTCACTGTTTGGGCTAGACGGCGGTGAAAGGTGGGTCTTCGTCATGCCACTAGCTAGGTCTAGGGTTACTCAACCTAATACATGAGAGAAAGGAGGGAGACAGTGAACCAACTCAGCGACGGCGAGCTCGAGTGCCACGTCGGCCATGGCTGCTGCGCGCGGAGTGGCGACTTGTTTCGGTGTAGTCAAGCGGTGGCATCATTCCTAGATCTGGCTTAAGCATCTAGACTCTAGCATAGTGCTGAACCAAAGAAGATGGAGGCATGCAGTGCGGTGGAATGGCTGGGCCATAGTGAGCCGCGAGCGCGGCGGCGCTCCGGTGACGGCAGCGGCTATGGCGAGGCTAAATGCCGCTGTACCTGGGGTCGATAGGTGATGCTGGTGGCTCGAGGAGGTGGAGGTGATGGCAAAGCAGCTGTGGCTGAGACAAATCAGTCGACGATGCTGCATTGGTGGCAAGCGGCTGTGGCGGCGCATAGCGAGGTGATTTGGTGAGGCAGAGCAAGCGGGAAAAGGCAAGAGCAAGTGAGTGGAGCGAGTGGCGAGTGCGTGGTGCTTTTGTGCTCACTTTGGCCTGACCGGCTGGGCCAATGCTGGTGTACGGCCATCACGCGGTGGCCATGGCCTATGGCCAGGCGACCATGGCCTGTGGTCAGTCGGCCACTGGCGTGAGCGTGAACACGGCCGTCAGGGCAGATTACGATGACTGACAGCGCGTTTTCAACCCCATATATCTCCTAATACGTTCGTCCATTGCAAAAACTCCATTAAGGAAAGTTGTAGAGCTATATGCCATCTACAACTTTGCTTTAGGGAGTATTCCTTAATTCACCATGGTTTGCGAGTTAAATCATCCCAAAGTCGGTTACTTGCAAACCGAAATCAGCCCAACACTTAGAAAAATTTCACCAAGTATAAAACAACATTTTCTTGCTACTTGTGAGATATTTTTGAGCATGCTATGCACTGAATTAGACCTTGACCCAAAAATAAAAGTTGTTACCCTAGTTAAATACTACAACTTTTATTTAGGTCACACAGCCATGTAAACACTCTAAGCTACTATTCAACTTTGGTCAAACTAGTATCATGAAAATGGCATTTCAAATGAAACCAACACGTAGAAGCAAATTTGGCCTATGTCATCAATACAAACATTGTTTCATTTATCATTCTAGATGTGTCTAAGGTGTTTTCATGACCTCCCAACCATTTCTTACATTGGTCATACATGATTGCAAGCATAAGCATATATATAAAATCAACATTTCATGTGATAATGTATAAGAATGAGATGAAATTTCATATGCTCATGTTCATGAATGCTGGGATGATGCTTGTGCCCATGAAATGTAGATGCCAAATGCAATCTTAACATTGGGGTGTTACAGGAGCTGGGCAGCAGCTAGAGCTCTAGTGCCCCCCCGAATGCCATGTGATACCATGCCTACGACACGCGCAGGCATTGCGCGGAGGCGCTCCTCGACATCCGCCAGAGCATAATGCTCCTCCACAAGGGATAACGCATTACAAGTAATGCCTACCACCCCATGTAGGGTTGCAAGTATTTAGTACATTGATTGATGAGACCCTACATGATGGGCTGTCTACCCTCGAGAATGCGGTGCTCACGCCTGGAAGTCACCGTGTCAATGAGATGGTGCCCCATGTTTCGGTGCTCCACAGCTAGCTATTCTCGGAGGGCTAGAAAGAACAACAAATAGGTCAATGGTAGGATGCAATGGAATCGATGTGGATTCAAATGCAATCATAGCAGTAATTACTGGCAAGCTGCGCCTGCGCTGCAACCCTCTCCCTATGAGGCGAGGCTAGAGCCACCTCCATAGCCTCCAAGGAAGACCGTAGCTTCTCCTCTTGCCTGTGCATATCTGAGATGGTGGTGTAGCTCTAGTTGAGGTCCCTTATCACTGAGCTCCTGTTTGATCCGTCAACCGAAGCAATAGAGTCATCGGAATTGGTAGAATGAACGGGGGAGGGATGGCGCGGTGAAGAGGTGGTAGGCTCATCCAAGGCAAGGCGACTAGCAAGCAGCGGACTAGCCATGGACTCCATTGGTTGCTTGCCACAGTCCATTGATCTTGGGTCCATCAATCTTATCGAGGCCTCCACCTTTTCTTCCACAAAGAGGAAGGTGAGTCTGAGAGCTCGATAGTTAGTCGCCTCCACCTTTTCTTCCACTTTTATATATAGCCTCAAAAAAGTCTTAGGTGGCCGTTGAACTCCCACGGCCATGTAGATTACAGCCATGCCACGCCCCCCACGACTCCCAGCGGGGCAGGTTTCCCAAGCGTAACCACGCATCAGAAGGCGAACCATCAAGATCGATGCTTCAACTCACTAGGATGATATGCAACCGTCCTAAGTCAATCTTGTAGACTTAGCCTAATTAATCCATCATAAACACATGTTTACTGTAGCACCATATTGTTAAATCATGGGTTGTGATACGCCACCGGTGATGCCAAAGGAAGCTAAACACTCATTTTAATTTCTAAAGTATGAATTGAGTGAAGAGCAACGACCGTATCATACTCCTATGAGTAAGCAATTCATCACCGTATATTAGAGGGACCAACATAGTCATTGCACACTCATCCCACAATCTTGTCGCATGGACACCCGTATCATACGACACACAAAGCATTAGAATTTGCCCAGTTTCGATCCACCATTAATGTAATAATATAACATTATCCTTGTTCTAGACAAAAAGGTATTTTTTACAAATGGTAGGGAGGACAAAATCACAACCGATCTACTCTTCATCAAGAGCAGAATGGAGGATGTGATCCATGTTCACTGTAGCAACAATTGCATCAGCGGTAGCGCTAAAGTTTGCAACCAATGATGCAATCCTCCTTGGGGATGATAGTGGCGGTGGCAAGAATCCCGAGTCCACTTCACGCAAGTCTACCGCGTCACCGGACCAGAGCTGGGCGGTAGCCAGAGCTATGGCGGCCCCTACCCGAATGCTAAGCAAGACCACACCCACGATACGTGCAGGAAGTGCATGGAGGCGCTCCTCGACCTCCACCAGAGCAACAGGCTCTACCGCAGGGGACACCACATTGCAAGTAACGATGGTCGGCCCATGGAGGGTTTCAAGGTTGTGGTTTCATTGTTCAAGGAGACCCGCCAGCACTTGGTGTCTCTCCACAACAACGCGGAGGTCATAGCTGGTAGTCACTACGTCTAGCTGTTCTTGGATGGCTGGAAGATTGAAAGAAGAACTAAAAGGTCATTGGCAGGATGCAATAGGGTGCTGATTCAAGTGCGATCGTAGCAGTAATTACCAGCAATCTCCACCTGCTGTTGCAACCCTCTCTCGGTCAGCATTGGCCACCAGCCACCTCTAGTAGCCTCTAGGGATGACCATAAGCAGTCCACTTCCATGCGCATGTCATAGATGGTGGCACTAGGCCTAGCTAAGCTACATGACCAACATGCCGATGTCTTGTACATCTCCTGAAGCATCACCTGCGGTGGTTGTGGGAGAAGGAATGGCAGGAGGGATGGCACGCCTAAAGAGGCACTAGGTTCATGGGAGGCAAGGCGAGCAGCCAGCAGGCGGACTCAACGAGGAGAAGTCATCCCTATATAGCATAGGGTATTAGGGCAACTCAAATGAGTCAAAGGAGGAAAGACAAGCTTACTAGATTCAGTGCGTGAAGATGAGGACTGCTGGTCCTCAGCTCATCAGCTGACGGTGACCTTCGACACTTGCCATTTGCCATTGATCTTGGTGAGGCAGAGCACCAGATTGACAAGAGACCATGAAGGGGAAGGTGAGTCTGAGAGGTTGATACTGTAATCACCTCCTTCTCCTTTTCTAGCTGCAAAGTCTCATTCGGCTGTCCAACTCCCACGGCGAGGGAAGTTATAGCCATGTGCCTACGCAACCCCCCCATGACTCCAAGTGGTTCAAGTTTCCCAAGCAAAACCACACATCAAGAGGTGAGACATCAAGAACAACACTACAACTTTGCCCCAATGCTTATTCACCAAAGCAACGGCAAAGATTGTGCCCAACATCTAAGATCAAAGTGCCATAGAGCACTGCATAGCCGGAGGATACGTAATAGGACCATATCATTTTGTCAAGTCAATCTGAAGGAGGACGACACATGCATCGAATGACACAAAAACACATAAGGTCCTTGGAACCATATACATATCCCATGTTGCAGCTTGCATGAGTTCCATGGATTGAACTCCTGGGCAGTCTCTGTTGAGAGTTGCATAGCGTTGTTTCTAAAAGCAAAGACAATGATGATACCAAAGGAAGGTAAACATTCAAGCAGTTCATCACCATATGTTAGGTGGACCAACATAGTCGTTGAACACTCGTCTCACAATCTCGTTGTATGGAAACCTGTATCATATGGTATAGAAACCAACAAAATGGTAAAAAATCAAAGAGAATAACTTCCAGCCACAGAATAAACCCGTATCATACTAGTACTCCGTATTAGGATATGGCCCAAGATCAAGAAGGCAACACATAAGCAACTAGCGCATGTTAGACTTTAGGTTAATAGTGTAGGCTTAGAGCCTAGTCCAAGAGGCTGCATGCCTGCATATGCCTAGCGACACAGTGACCGCGGATGCTTCAGCTTTGTTCGAGTTTTGACCTCGCTTGCAAATGCTGAGTTGCCGAATGATGACACTACCGGCTCCATAGTTTGCTATGCTAGGCTAGACTACTGGAGGATGCTGTCGCTGGCTTGACACTCCCACTTAACGCTTCTACCACCATAGTTTCTCTTTGTTTCCTTTTAATCTCTTAATTTAGAATCAAATTCATCTATTAGGGTAAGCTAATCATATATGAGGAATTTTTTGCTTTTTAACAGATTGTGAAATCTATAATGTCTCAATAGAGGTTGAATGGTTTCACAACATTATGCATTGAGAAGAAACTATTAGATGAGATAGATATTATTACCATCATCAAGGAATGTTAGAAGACATTTTAAGGTAAATTTAATATGTATATAATTATTTCATAAAAATATTGCTTGTCGATACATGTTGTGTGTCAAAAAATCTTACATATACATGTTGAGTATTTTTTACCATGTTTATAAAGGGCCCTGAGTTTTGGTTGGGCTCTAGGTCCAAAATAACTCAGGACTGGCACTGTTAGAGAATCAAAATCAGATGGAGCTCTAACAAATAGGACCTAGTTTTGCTCCACCATTATCAGAATCAGATGGAGCTCTACCAAACAGGGCACAATCTTACACACAGATAAGTGGCAAATACAAGTGGTGGGCACCCAACATATAGTTCAGGCACACACAAGTTCACAAAGTACTGTATCAATACATAGATAGCCTTGCAACAGAGTTCGAAGCAAAGATTACGTTGGTAATTAAATTTCATCGCCAACACTTTTGCTTGCATCGTCGATGGGAGTGGTTGTCTTCCCCTTTTCTACTTCCTTCCCTAGTTCCTATGCTGACTCCATAGTGCTTCTTCCATGGCCAGTGGTCGTGGCATCGTCATCGAAGGTAGTGGTTGTCTTCCCCTTCTCTCATTCCTTCCTTGGTTCAAGTGCTAACTCTGTAGTGCATCTACCATGGGCAGTGGTCGAGGTGTCATTGTTGAAGGTAGTGGTAGTCTTCTCCTTCTCTCCTTCTTATGTCCCTAGTTCCTATGATGAGTCCATACTACCGTTTCCTTAGGCAGTGGTCACGTCAGCTATGACATTGTCAATTATCAAATCAGCCTTAGTAGAATCAATCTCCATGTCCTATTCTTGAGACCCTACATTTTGATCTCCTGTTTCCATACATGGCTGACCTTCACTCCCTGTATTTGTCCGTTCTTTAGCCTCCATATCTTGCTGAGCTTTACTTCTCATATCTGGCTGACCATCAGTCCCTATCCTGTTCACCTATTGCCTATCTGCTTGTTCAACCTATAAAATCGGACCCTGAGAGAGCTGACGACTTGGAGTAGCACACAAAGCACGATTAGTTGGTAGCCTATCCGATGGAGGTGGAAGACCGCTATGTTCGATAAGGTAGGTAAATTTATAGTCCCTAGATGGCTCTATCCTCTTGCATTTGTTCAAGCATCATGCTTTGGGTTCTGAGTATTGATGCGTGCATCTCATTCATCGCGTTATTTTTCCTTGCCCGGTCTTGGTTAAACTGCCATGTTTCTCTTTACATGTTGCACATCATCTTTGTCAAAGATAGTATACTCTCTAACATAGACTCACCAGAAGCTCCTATCTCATGATCATGTGCAGTTGTTCAGAATTGTTGACCCGGTGATGGAGTTTCCATATAGTCTTCATCATCACTGTCAATATCCATATCACCCCCACCATCCCAGCAAGTGTTGCACCAACCTCTACCTCTCTCAAATGCATGTCCTCTTGGTCCACCTCGGCTCGCTGTGCTGGTGTCATAAGTTCATACACCGCTCTCAAGCCATGTGCTCCTCTACGTCTGCCATTTAGCCTAGGAGGTTTATAGTCTAGGAACCTTGCCCTAGCGTTCTCCAACTGAACACAATAGACAAGAGATCCTATGGTCTTTGCCAAGAGTGAACAAATGATATGAACATAAGGCATCCTCCTCTTTCCCTTGAAACCATTAGAAATCCAGTCCTCCTACTCACAAATGAGCAAGTCCACAATATCGAATTCGATGTGTCCCAACACCAAAGCAAGTAGCCACTGTTGCATGACTGTGATTGCCTCACCAAATCTAGCCCTTGGGTACAATGACTTCTTGAAGGCAAGGAGGAGAGCAGCTGATAGTTGTGTCATCTCTTTTGGTCTCCTCAAAGGACTAAAAGGTTGCCTAAAGACAATCAAAACCATCTCAATAGGTGGTTCCGTCCCTCCTGCTAGGACATGACAAGGAGCATATGCTGATGGGTAACATAACTCATGTACTTCCCCTCCACAAGTGGAACACCCAAAGCCACAGCTATCTGATATCTAGTGAGCTAGTGAGGATCCCCATCAAACATGAACTCAATGAATTCTTGATCTCGAGGTATCCACAAAGAAGCAAAAAATATCTTCACCCATTCTAGAACATAACTATGCGGCCCAGTCAACAAGTCAAATAGTCCGGGCATGTATGATAGGTGACCCTTGATCTCTTCCTTAGTAGCTCATATCGCTTTCGTTAGGCCCTCAACTATAAGCTGGCGGTGAGCACAACACTTGATGGGTTTAGAACAAATGGCATCGTAGAAGGCATGCTGAAGTTTAGTCTAGAATGGACCTTTTTTGACTGGCCTTGGGTCTGGGAACCACTCCTCTAGGGGAACAAACCTCAATGACTGAATCTTGCTAGCTCTGAGGCTCAACAACTTTGAAACTATGGGAACCGGCACCTGTTCCTCCTCCTCTTCTTCCCTTTCCCTCTCCTACCGTGACAAAGCTCCTTGACCAATGCCACTATGTTTTAAGTTGCGACCAGAGTGTCGGGGAACTGTATCGGCCATGATATTGCACTTACTTTTCACAATTTGTTGATGCTCTTATAGTTGCTCATTGTGTCGTGGTGTAACTTTTCTTCTTGGGCTTCTTTTTAACCGACAACGAATTCACTTTTTCTACCTGTCGTCTTGGTCCTTATTGACGGTAGTTAACATTCATCATAAACCATCAATATAACTTGTATAAATGGCTAAAATGGATCACTAATGTAGACTTAGGGGTTTAAAGTAACAAATTCTATGAGTTTTGGTGAATCTGTGTTTCCAGTAGGATTTAATCATAAAACCACCATGGAGGACCTATTTGTCAAAGGAAATTACAGAATTCCACCGCGTAAACATCGTGGGAAGACTCTAGAAGACTCTAGGAGGCTCTCCACCAAAGCGAAGCTCGTGCCCCAGACATGTGGGGTCGGCCGGCCCCACCTGTAGGCCGGCCGGCCTATGGGCCCCACATGTTAGTCCCCCATCGCTATGTTGGTTCTTCCACCGCCTTAAGGATTGCATCGCCGCCATTTATTTAAGTCGGTTAGATCCGAGAGCTTAGAATTAACACTCTAGCCTATATATACCTACCTAGCACCCCCCTCCAGGCATTGGCATTTCATCTTGAGAGCTTGAGGGCCGAAAACCCTAATCCATATTTTCACCAGGATTAGAGCTAGCAATCAAGAGAAGATTAGTCCTCCATAGGATCTAGTCTTGTATTAGAGATAGAGAGATAGAGTGAGAGAGAAGAGCTTTGGAGTAGTTCTGGCCTATCGGTGCTCTCTCTATGGCTTGTACCCTAGTGGAATCAAGTTCTTCTTGAGCTTGCTTATGAGATTTATATGGTAATCGACTTCTAATTCATGTAAGCATCTTGTTCATATTATTCTTCAGGTTTGCGACTCTCTTTTGAGTACTTTCATCCTTATAGCTCTTGGGTTATAGTAGTATTTGTAGTGTAAGCATGGTGCTTAGACTCGGTTACTCATGGATGTACCCTATTTTCTAGATTGGTGGTAGCTCACGAGGGTGACTCTTATAGCCTCATTGAATCCTTTGTAGTCCACCTCCCGTTAGTAGGCCTAGCAGGACTTTGTTACTATAGAAAACATACTCTACTTGTGTTTTCTCTAGTAATATCCCCATAATTAAACAATAGAAGACAAATGTTACCAAAGTTAGAACTAGAAGACTATTGGCGGTTTTTACAATCAAATCCGACCGCCAATTAAGACACAAAAGAGGAGAAATTAGCAAACTTAAACACATATGCATTCACTATTAACCAAGTTCCATATATATTTGGAGAACATTATTTTGCAGGTCACAAACACAAATACATGGAATAATTCACCAAAAGGCGCCTTCTGACGCTGATTTGCGCAAAGGAACAATGGAGACACCCATCAAATCAATTTAGCTAGGGCAAAACACCATAGGGAAGCAATCATGGTCCTGCCCACAGCCTGCCATGCGAAGACGGTGGTGAGAGGCCATGGTCAAGGGGCGACCAACCCCTTGCCGACGTTACTCAGCCCCTCTTTCGATAGGCGGCGGCATGCTCCCATGCTGAGGTGGTGCAGCCTAGGGTTTCACGCAAAGAATAGCCAGAGTACCGCATTAGAGCCTTGTATAAATAGAGAGGTACCCCCCTCTCTCAACACACCACCACAAGAGCAAGAGCAATCCTCACTTGAGTTAGAGCAACACTCTAAAGGGCTTAGGCCCTAGTAGCTAGCCAGAGTTGCAAGGGAGAGATGTGAGGAGAGTTCTAGGAAGAGCCAGGCTTGTCGGTGTCTCCCCACCTTATACCTCAATGAATTCTTATGCCTCAACAGGTTTTCCCATCAAGTGAACATTCGTGATTCCTTTGGTATAAAGTCCTTGATAAGTTAATATTTACTCATACTTGTTTGTGGGATCATCGTTCACCTTTGCAGTGAATGCTCGAGTAGAAGGGCCCTGATAGAGACTGGATAACCCTTGTATACACACTAGAGTAGTAGTCGATAGCATAGACGTGGTATCTAGGCTAGAGGCTACCTTCGTTTGCTTTGTTCCCCATGGTTGAGGGGTAGGTGGCAAGTGGTGATAGCCCTATCCGTCCTTCATACTCCCCCACATCTGGGTTTGATGTAGAGCGAAGGCCAGTATCGCTTGGCAGACCAGGTGTAAGCCGGTGCCTGAAGTAAGCATGTAGAAGTAGAGTTTATCTATCCATAGACCCTATAACCATAGGAATCCATCTCAACCTTTACCAACTCTACCCTTGTGTTGTCCTTGGATGAACTAGCTAGAAGAGTACCACCGTTCCCTATGGAAAATACGATACCATGAATACTTTCAGGTGAAATGCTACAACGGTAATTCCAGTGCGCTTGTGGATTATTTTTGTATACGTTAGAAATACCAACAAGCATTTCTAGCACCATTGCCAGGGAACTGGTCATCGTATTTTCTTTGAACCTAGTTCATCCTCGTATTTATATCTTTTCTTTTTATTAAAAAACACAAAAAAATATTTTCTTTCCTTTTTATCACCATAAAATCCACTCTTATCAAAAACCCTTCCGCTTCAAAGGAGGAGTTCCCTGAGCCACCTTCTAAACCAAAGATTTCATCTAGCTATGAACTCCACCCTGGCTTAATGGCCATGGTTTGGGCACAACCCTTCTCAGGGCACTAAAAATGAAAACCTTTGCAATCAGCTGCTAGAGTTTGAGGAAATGTGTTCGTGCCTGAGCATCTCAGGCAGCAACATAGGAAACACTAAGGTGGACATTGTTTCCCTTTTCCCTCACAAAGAAGGCTGAAGCAGTGGTACACTGAAGCCATTAGAAAGTATGAATGAGGACTAGGGATGAACTTAAAGAGAAATTTTGTCTTGCATTTTTCTCGATGTCCCATATCAACTCTCTACCAAGGGCAATCTTCGACTTTGAGCAGTACTGAGGAGTCTATAGGTGCAGCCTGGGCTAGGATTTCAATGTTAATACATACTGGCCCTAGACTTATTTTTACCATATGGCATATTGTTGCATCTCTTTTGTTTGGGTATCAACACACATGCAGACCTATGCCTAGACATGACTGTCGGAGGTCGTTTCACACACAAATCTATGACGGAAAGAGTAAAATTCCTCAAAAACTTCATAGACAGACACACTTCTTCTGTCATAAGAACCAAACCCCTCTAGGCAAAAGTTATGTCGAGTGTTGAGGAGTTCTCATTAGTCAAATCCAAATACGAAGCACCCTTAGATTCGACTCATGAACCCTCATCCGAACCGCGAACACCGAAGGAAAAATTAATTCATCCTTCAGAGTTCCCTATCAAATTTGGGGATTATGGCAATACCTTGAAATACTATGGGCATGAAAAGCTTTCACGTACTTCTAAGGAAGTTTCTCCTAAAATAGAACCATCGAAGGAATGGTTGTTGGAAGTGAGACGTTCTTGCCGAAGCAATTCGGATTCTTTCACCTTCCACAACCATGCCTTGTTCATTAAGGGGAACAAACATAGAAGCCCTACACAACCCCACAGTCGGTACTAGCATCATGTCAGAATTTCTAGCGAAAAATCTTTTTGGCAACATGCCGCTAATCCCAACCAACAAACTTTTCAAAAGTCCCATGGGACTAATCTTTGAGTGTAGTGGGATGGTCAAGGCCATGCCAATTGAAATAGATGAAATCAAGGTTCACCTAGACTTCCATGTTTTTCCCATCCTCGAGTTCAATCTTCTCATAGGCTACCCTTTTTAAAATATTTTCCAAGAAAACCTTCCCATGGGAGCCTTTGTGGAGAGTTTGGGAAATCTGCTTCTACCACTCACTCAGATATCCCAATGGTGAAGCATCATCCCAACAATAACCCATTCGAAGAGGTGAAGTTTGTAACCCCATTTGTTTCACCATCACCCTCACTTCGAACGTAAGCCATGTCCATCTAGCCATAAAACCGCTATTCTCGATAATGATCGAGGCCCAACGTTGTTTCCACATGATATATCTCTTGAGAACGAAAACCTCTGTGCCATGGACATTTTGCTTAGTGCCACATGCTTCCACGAGGATCACAACCACCTCTTAATCCTTGTCTCCAAACTTTTTAAGAGGACGGTTGTTGATGCCTTCGTTTATCATAAATATTGCAAAACCCGTAGTTGCATCGTGGCACTAACCTTGCAGCTTGAACGAAAATGCTCAATACTTTGTGGTGAAGTTGGGAACTATACTACCAATGATAGCTGCAAGATGAAGTTCCCAAGGTCAAGCTTATGATTATAAACAAAGCACAGCCGGGAGATACCCTGGATTATCATAAAAAATAAAGGGGGATTATTATAAAAAAAACAATTTTCTTATTAATAAAAAGTAAGAACATGTTATCAAGTTAGTATGCACCTTCGGGTATTCTTGTGTGTTAACCCTTTCAGGTTAAGCTCAAGAAGAACAAGGGACATACAATGCCTGAAAACATGAGAGTCGCATCGACTACATACCTTGATGATCTTTGATAATGGAACACACACAAAAAGGGGACCCTGACATTACACACTTGACTTTTACACAAAAGTTCAAGTGTGGGGGAGGATGGTGAGAATCCCAAAAGTTCCATGCACAAAAATGATGATGACGATGTTAGCTTGATCTTGCTATAAAAAAAGAGAGAGAATAATGATAAAAAACAAACTAAATGTTCACCAACTTCTTTAACTCTTGCTTGTCTCAATTGGATATATCTTGATCATGCAAAATCATGCTTTATGTTGTTTATGTTATATACTCTAGTTTGGGTGTAATTGATCAATACACCCATAGGTTTTTTAAATTAAGCATGGTGCTTAGGTTAAAATAGACTTCTTTAATCAAAACATGACATGGCATTAAATTTTGGTTAATGGACTTAGAGTATTACTTTTATAAACAGTGGAAGTGATCTAAAATGGAGATAAACCAAGGCCTGATTTACACTGCATCTTTACCATATGCCATATTTTGAGTTATTCTAAAAGATAAAAAGTTTGGTGAACCAATAAATAAATAAATATAAAGTAATAAATGCATAAGCTAAAAAACTAAATATAATAATCATAAACAATAAAACAATAATAAATAAAATCTAGGCCCTCTAGTGTTTTAGCTAGTAGAGCCCTTGTTTGTTTTCATCTTTGTTTTTCTTTTAATAAACAGGTACAAGAATAAGTGTGGGAGAGTTCTCTCAGGCATAATGAACACACATTTGAGATCTCCCCCAACACGTTGCACAACATCAAATGATCAAATATGCAGAAGGATGGAACAAATGGCCCCACAGAGGATTGGCTGAACCTCTGGTTTAGCCAAACTATCTCTGACTCCTCATAGCCCTTCACCTTCAACGATAGTTTGTGCAACACTACCCTCAACTCCCTATAATTTTGAGTTAAAAAGAAACATAATTCTAATCACTAAAATTAAATTCAATGCTCCTATGCAATTTGACAAACCACACTTCATTCAAAATAAATTTTGAAAAGTGACATGTTCATAACATGTTTAAGATAGAAGCTTGCATAAAGTTTGTGCCATATACATAAACTTATGCTTGTGGGAAAATATTCTAATAGGACAATCATGTTAACTAAGTTGTTGTGAGGTGTGATATAGTTCTGACATAGAAATCCTACCATTTCTATTCAAAGTATTTGGGGAATTTGTTTTAATAAAATATAAAACCATAGTATCACATACTCCTCATTTGGTGAACAATTCCTACCAAAGACAAATATAACATCTTGCAAGTTTCAAGCCTTCCACATACGCTGCTTGTTATTGTGTTGAGTTTGGTCAAGTCTTGTTGACCCTTGTTGAGAGATATATCATGCTCCCAAGATCAAGATCACAGTACACCCACATATACTTACTGCTCCTACTCTAGGAGGATGCACAAACATGCTTTCATCGAGATCCCTTTAAAAAATTCTGCTCCTACACTAGGGAGGAGACAAAAATATGTTGGTTAGGGAAATACTCCATGTTCCATAAAGATAATGCTCTCTCTCTCTAAATATATGGTTTAGAAAAAGAGACATGGGCTATGCAAAAAGTTTATGAAAAAAATTGGACACATGAAGGTCCAACGTACAAAAGGAAAAAAATGATGAGCGCTTGAAGGCTCATGTATTGGAAAAAAGAGGGAGAAGGAAGAAAGATAGCCATGTTTCATAATAATAAGTTATAGAGAGAGATCATATCTACAAAAGGAGTATAGTTTTAGTTTACCTTTTTCCACACATATGCACATCTTGATCTAAGAGTATGGCACTTCTCTCCTTGGATCCTTGATTTGACTTTACAACATATGTAATACAAGTATGCTATATTGTTTACCACTACCTAAAAGCTCCACATAAACCTTTTAGAAGCAGGAGAAACAAAAGAAGGCAAAACACTATGCCTTGGTAAGGATTAATAGACCATTGAGTGATTTGAGAGTGCCATTTGAGGAGTATAAAGGGAACTATGCTTTGTCTTGAAAAAAAACCTCCAAAAAACTCCAAGGTACTAAGATGTGAAATTGGGAAGATGACTTTGTTTTGAGAACTGTTCTGCTTTTCAACAATCCAAGAAAACATGTTAGCTAATGCCACAAATCCCACTTGTATAAAGAATGTGTTGGAATAACTTTCATGCAAGCCATATATCTTAGGATGTTATGCTCATGATTACCTTTATCTCAAAGCTTTGCTCGAGGACGAGCAAAGGGGTAAGTGAGGATGAACAAAGAAAGATCACTTTACGTTGCCCTTCATTGATGAAATGTTGGAGCGACTGGCGAATCACTCTTTCTTCTGTTTCCTTGATAGGTATTCAGGTTATCACTAGATTTTGATCTATCTAGATGACCAAAGCAAAACCACCTTTACATGTCCATAGAACCTATGCTACCATAGAATGTCTTTTGGATTATGTAATGCTCCAGCTTCTTTTCAAAGATGCATGATGTCTATATTTTCTGATATGATTGAAGAAATCATGGAAGTTTTTATGGATGACTTTTCTATTTATGGAAAAACTTTCGATGATTGTCTTGAAAATTTAGACAAGGTTTTGCAAAGATGTGAAGGAAAGCACTTAGTCCTTAATTGGGAAAAATGTCATTTCATGGTTAGAGAAGGTATAGTGCTTGGACACTTGGTGTCCGAACGAGGGATTAAGTTAGATAGAGCTAAAATTGAAGTAGTTGAATAGTTACCTCCTCCCGTAAATATCAGAGGGATCCACAGTTTTCTTGGCCATGCGGGGTTTTACCACCACTTTATAAAAGATTTTTCACATATTGCTAGACCACTTACAAATCTTTTGGCTAATGATGTTCCCTTTGAATTTGATGATGCATGCTGTGGGGGTATTAACCCCTATACCCTTACGGCTAGGATTGGGCCAACCTGGACTAGGGGGTCTGACCCACTAGAAGACGACGCGTGGCCCGGCCAATCTACTTAGAGTCCCGCGTAAGGAATCAAGGCAGACTTGGAGATCAAGCAAGATTCTGGTCGATTAGAATAGGAATCCTTATCCGGCCACCTATGGCAATTGTAACCGGGTAGGATTAGTTTCCAGATTTGTAACCCTGCTCCCCAGACTATATAAGGCAGGTAGGGGATCCTTCTAAAAACATCTCTCATTGACATACAGCAATACAATCAGACACAGGACGTAGGTATTACGCCTTCACGGTGGCCGAACCTAGATAAAACCTCGTGTCTATCTTGCGTCACCATCTTGTTTGTAGCTTGCGCATCTATCTACCGATAATCTACTACCATGGGCATACCCCTAGGTAGACTGTCGACCATATTTCGTCGATAGTGGTGTGCCAGGTAGGGGGTGTGTGTACTGCTCTCTAGACAAACAAGATGGTCATCATCCCCGGTTCCATGGCTACGCCGAACGGCCTCACGTTCACCATCGACCAGATCACCTGGACCACTGGCTCTGATGACTTCATCACCATGACCACGGAGGAGGCGCGGATTCAATCTGCGTTGACCACTGCTTCACCTGCATCGGCTATGGCTCCGACCACGGTGGATCTGGCTCCAGCCACACTAGCATCATCTTCAACCACACCGACAACCCATCATCCGCTTCCTCGCTACAAAGGGAGGCAGATCGACAACACCGACCTGCTCGACTCCATCGATCGGGTCAGCACCAAGCTTGCTGAAACCCTAGCTCTAGTAAGTTCAATTCAAAATCAACCTAATGAGCAGGTAGCCACTACCCACAACAGATCTACCCGACCAGCTTAGGCCAGTCATCCTACATGACTTGGTACGGATCTTGTGGTCACGTCTACTCCAGAAGGGCGCTCCGTTCGTCGCCGACCAGCCCCCACGATGGGTCTCTGGCTCTCCGAGTGCGAAGCCTCGATGGAGAACTACCAGGCTCAGCCCTACGGCCTGTGCAACTTCGTCAACATGGTCTGGATTGAGGAGTATCAAGAAGGATCGGTTCGCATAGTTCAAGAGGGTGGCTCAAGCTCCTTGTCCAGCATCGCATCTAATGGCTCCGTCCACACCGAGCTCCGGCACCACGACAATGAAGGCGTTGAATACGATCTGGATATCCCAGACCATGCCTTGGGGTTCCCACAATTCCCATCCTTCCCACCAAGGTGAGGAGACTTGATCAATTTCATCAGTAATGATGAGCCACCGGCAGTTGGCGAAACAGAACAAGAAAGGCTAGCACGCGAAGCACGCAATATTGACCGATTTAATCGCCGACAAGCCGAAGCCGAGGCAGAGGAAGAGGCGCGATGCATAAGGGTCTAGCCACATGATCTTAACAATACCTTTGATAGGGTAGGGGACAAGTAGGTCTTTAGGACTCCAAGTGCCAACGTAGCTGTTGCTATGGCGATAATGCAACGACAACCCAATACCCTAGAAATCCAGGCAGTTCGTGATGATATACAAGCTTACCTGACGGCTGCTATGGCCCAGACCACAGAGATTGCAAACCAAGCCCGAGCTCCATCCATCTTAGTTGAATCAAGCCATAGCCGCCAGTACTCAAGTCGCTCAAAGCCACCCAACCAACGTGGCTCATGCAACAATGACCCATCAGACAACTATCAAGGCAGAAACAGTGGTCATGATGGTGGTCGGGACGACAACCGCCGCGACTACCGAGATGACAACCGCCGAGACAACCACGACAATCGTCGTGATAACCCAGTCGCAGGGTCAACTAGGTGGGCAATCGAGATCGCAGTGATGGCAATAACGATCTCCGCCATTACCTCAGAGAACGCGATCTACACGATCGCATTAACCAAAGAGCCTACGATCGTGCATCCCACGAAAGCTATCACCATATGGAATATGATACCACCCATGGCCCTCTAGGTTTGAAGCAGTTTACCCCTCACCTTCGCCAAGTCATATGGCCCAAAAACTTCAAGCTCGAAAAACTCTAGAAGTACGACGGCAAGGAAAACCCTAAGTTATGGGTCATGCTCTACAAAATCACGTGCAGATCAGCCATGGCTGACGAGCACGTCATGTCTAATTACTTCCCAGTCGCCGTCGGCCATGCAGGCCAGCAATGGCTGGTCAGCTTGCCAACGAACTACTTTGATTCTTGGCAAGAGCTCAAGTAAGCATTCATCAACAACTTCATTGCTACTTGCGAACAACCCGGCAACAAATATGATCTGCAGCGGATTTAAGATCGCAAAGATGAGCCACTACGCGAGTACGTCCGACGCTTCTCAGAGATGCGCATCAAGGTCTCGTCAATCTTCGACAATGAGGCCATCAAAGCTTTCATCACTGGTCTCCGCTTCCATGATGCCCTAAGGGACAAGCTCCTCCGCAAAAGACCTGAATCAGTCATAGTGCTCCTAGCCACTGCTAAAAAATAAGCAGATGTCGATGATGCTAAAAAGATAATCGTCAAAGAAGCGGCAAGGGTTCCACGCTCTGACCACCCCCCACACCACGATGACTACCGCAGCAACCATGGTCGGAACGACAATTTTGATCGCCGCAACCAGCGCAACGATTCCTGCAACCACCGCGACCAGCGTAATCAGTGGCTTAATCGCCGTGATGATTATAGGGGCAAGCGTGCTCGGGAAGATGACAGCGAAGTCAATGCCATTAAAAAAGGTGGCGGACGTCACAACTATGAAGAAGACTATGCCAAAGCATTGAAAGGACCCTGCCAGCTTCATCCCAAGTCAAACCATACCATGGAGAATTGCCACGTCCTCAAATCTATCTACACGCGCCAATAGGCTTTGGATACATCCGACAAGCCTAACGACATAGGGGAGCAGCGTAACAAGGACAATGATGATGAAGACATAGATCCCTGTCACAAGTACTTCAAGCCAACCGACCACGTCCACACCATCATTGGGGGCAGAGTGTCCATCGAGACCAAACGATAACACAAGCTACTCGCCCACGCTTGCTTGAACGTGGCCAATGCTGAGAACCTCATCGCCGATCCGTGGCTCCCTTCTTGGTCTCACCACGAGATCTCCTTCAGCAGAAAGGACCAATGGGTTGCAATACCTAAGCCAGGGCATTTTCCTCTAGTTCTTGATCCTTGTATCAACATGGTTCAGTTCGACAGAGTGCTGATTGACAGCGGTAGTTCCATCGATATACTATTCAAGAACAGTTTGCCAGCCCTGAAGATAACCTAGGCTGATCTCAAGCCATACGAGGCACAGTTCTAGGGTGTTCTCCCTAGATAGAGCTCTACACCTCTCAGGCAGATCACGCTACCTGTGCTATTTGGTACCCCAGACCACTTCCGCACTGACTACGTCAACTTCATGGTCGCCGACTTTGAAGGCACCTACCATGCTATCCTTGGCCGACCAGCGCTCACCAAGTTCATGGCCATACCTCACTACAGGCATTTGGTGCTCAAGATGCCTACTGAGAAGGGGGTTCTAACTCTCAGGGGCAATGTATACGCAGCTTACACCTACAAGGAGGACAACCTCAAAATAGCAGAGGCTCATGACCTCTCTATTTGCATGGCTGAGACCACGCTCGACGCCAAGAAGACCCCAGCTGATCACCTGGAGATTCTAGAGCTCGAGGCCCCACGCAAGAACATCAAGTCCAAAGAGCACAAAGCGATCCAGCTAGTCGATGGCGATCCCAGCAAAATGGCCCTTATCGAGGCCAACCTGGATCCTAAATAGGAAGACGCGCTCGTCAGGTTCCTAAGAAGCAACGTGAGTGTGTTCGCATGGAAACCCGTTGACATGCCCGATGTACCTCAAAACTTGATCGAGCACTCCTTAAATGTCGATGGCAAGGCCAAACCCATCAAGCAGAAGCTACGATGGTTCGCTCACGACAAAAAGGAGGCTATTAGGGTAGAAGTTACATGGCTTTTAGGAGCCAGATTTATCAAGGAAGTGTATCATCCGGAGTGGTTAGCCAACCCGGTTCTTGTACGCAAAAAGAATAATGAATGGAGAATGTGCGTTGATTACACTGATCTCAACAAACACTTCCCTAAAGACCCCTTCGGCTTACCTCGCATAGACAAGGTCATAGATTCAACTACCGGTTGTGAGCTGCTTTCCTTTCTTGATTGCTACTCTGGTTATCACCAGATTGCTCTCAAAAAGGACGACCAGATTAAGACATCCTTCATCACACCCTTCGGCGCCTACTGCTACACGACCATGTCGTTCGGGCTCAAGAATGCTAGGGCTACCTACCAATGCGCCATACAATCCTGCCTCAAAGATGAGATAAAAGACGACCTCATCGAGGCTTATGTTGACGATGTAGTTGTCAAAACCAAGGAAGCATATACCCTTGTCGACAAACTAGAGCGTACCTTTGCAGCCCTTAACACATTCCAATGGAAATTAAACCCAAAGAAGTGCATCTTTGGTGTTCCATCTAGTATACTGCTCGGCAACGTCGTCAGTCATGATAGCATACGCCCTAACCCAGAGAAGGTAAAAGCTATCTTGGACATGAAGCCGCCCAAAAAGGTGAAGGATGTTCAGAAGCTTATCGGATGTATGACTGCCCTCAGTCGTTTTATATCAAGATTAGGCGAAAAAGGACTACCATTTTTCAAGCTACTCAAAGCATCCGAGAAGTTTGAGTGGTTGGAGGAAGCAGACGCTGCCTTTACACAGCTGAAACAATTCCTTACGTCACCTCCGGTCCTCACTGCTCCCAGAGAAGACAAAACCCTCCTGCTTTACATTGTGGCAACTAATCGAGTGGTCTCCACTGCCATGGTGGTCGAGCGCGACGAGCCCGGCCATGTCTACAAGGTACAGCGACCAATCTATTTCATCAGTGAGGTGCTCAATGAATCCAAAACTAGGTACCCACAGATTCAGAAACTGATCTACGCCATACTGATTACATCCCAAAAGTTGAAACACTACTTTGATGGATATCATGTGGTGGTCATGAACGAGTACCTCTGGGAGACATCATTCGCAACAAGGATGCGAATGGGCGCATCGTCAAATGGGCAATGGAGCTATGCTCTTTCTCCTTGGAATTTGCAAGCCGTACTACAATCAAGTCTCAGGCACTTGTCGATTTTATCGTCGAGTGGACAGACTTGAGCACACTTGCCTCTCAGGGGCCTGCAGAGTATTGGAAGATGTACTTTGATGGCTCTCTCAACATCGATGGCATAGGAGCAGGAGTCCTTTTCGTATCACCATCCAAGGAGCAGCTCTGATATGTCCTCAAGATTTATTTCCCAGCGTCTAATAACACCGCCGAGTACAAAGCATGCTTACACGGTCTATGCATCGTGGCCGAGCTTGGTGTCAAGCATCTCTATGTCTACGGAGACTTGGCTCTGGTCATCAACCAACTCAACAAGGACTGGGATACGACCAGCAAAAAGATGGACGCATACTGCAAAGTGATCACAAAGCTGGAAGGCAAGTTCTATGGCATCGAGTACACACATGTGGTCTGGGACAAAAATCAAGCAGTAGATGCGCTGTCAAAGTTAGGATCATCCTGAGCCAAAGTACCACATGGCGTATTTGTTCAAGATCTGCTCACGCCCTCCGTCAAAGAAGAAGATCCCACGGTCGACAAGCCTCCAGACCAGCTATTGGTGGCTACGGTTCCGGCATCAAACACCACCAAACCACCTCCGACCACTAAGGAACCTGACTGGAGAGTACCTTTCATCAAGTACCTAATAGATGGTAGCGGTTACACTGATCGGACAGAAAATGAACGCCTGATGCGTCGCAGTAAGCAGTATCTGCTCGTCAATGGCAAACTGTGGCGAAAGAACACGAAGGAGGAAATCTTGATGAAGTGTATAACCCAGGAGGATGGTGAACGTCTCCTAGACAAAATCCACTCTGGCTCCTATGGCAACCACACGGCCTCGAGAACGTTGGTTGGCAAGGCTTTCCGAGCAGGGTTTTATTGGCCATCAGCCGTAGCCAATGCAGAGAAGCTAGTCCGCTATTGTGAAGGTTGTCAGTTCTTTGCCAAGAGAATCCACGTAGTAGCACATGAGATTCAGACTATACTAGCCTCTTGGCCCTTCGCATGCTGGGGACTGGACATGATTGGCCCTTTCAAACCGGCCCCTAGGAAATTTACATGCGTCTTTGTGCTGATCGACAAATTCTCCAAGTGGATAGAGTACATGCCCCTGGTCACGGCATCTTCAGAAAAGGTTATCACGTTCCTCGACTAGGTCATCCACCGCTTCGGCATACCCAACAGCATCATCACTGATCTAGGTACTCAGTTCACTGGGAATGCTTTTTGGGACTTCTGCGATGAAAGGAGCATAGTAGTAAAATACGTCTCGGTGGCACACCCTAGAGCTAACGGACAGGTCGAGCAGGCAAATGGTATGATTCTGGACGCACTTAAGAAGAGGATGTACAGAGAGAATGACAAAGCACCTAGAAGATGGCTCAAAGAGTTACCAGCCATGGTCTGGGGTCTCAGAACCTAGCCTAGTCGCAATACCGGTGTATCACCATACTTTATGGTTTATGGCGCTGAGGTAGTACTTTCAGCAGATATAGCCTTCAGATTAGCATGGGTAGAGAACTTCGATGAAGATAAGGCCAATGAAGTGCGGGAGCTAGAAGTGAATAGTGCAGAAGAGAAGTGGCTCGACTCTTGCGTACGTACAGCCAAATACCTTGCTGTTTTGTGTAGGTTCTACAACAAGAATGTCAAGGAACGGTTCTTCATGGTCAGGGACCTAGTCCTGAAGTGGAAGACGAATCAGGCAGGTGTCCACAAACTCGCAACCCCATGGGAAGGACCTTTCATGATCAAGAAGGTTACACGCCCTACATCTTACAGGTTAGCTCGCCTAGACGGCACAGACGTACCTAATTCCTGGCACATCGACAAGCTTAGGTGTTTCTATGCTTAGCTACTAAGATATGTACCCCTCTTGTACTATTGATTTATTTCAATAAAGCTATTATGATTTCTCCGACCACTCTAATGTGTCATCTCGAAGTCTATTGTTATTCTAACTCTACCAGTTAAAACCGACCACCATTCCTTCTCGGGTTTTCGGAGCAGGCCCTGTCTCTGGTTCCTCCCAACGCGTGCATGGGATCCGCTCTCTATGCTATGGGTGATTGGCAGGTGCTCTCTGGTTTGACTTGTGTGTTTCTACGTGTGTGCAAGCTACGCACCTCACACTCCAACCGCAAGACAAATTAGGGCCATACAAACCTTTTAGGATGACGTGTCGACTAAACTAATACAACTAAACAGAATGCCAACACGTTCTAACTTAGTTACATCAATGTGATATCTGAGCTTAAACACGTTTTTTACAAAACAAACAAGCTCATGTTGACTTACAGTTATGTGATTACAAGCTTGCCTAAAAAGGTCCAAGTTTAGAATAACACAACTACATCTTCTTCTACAGCTATAGCCTACACTATTGGCTGGTCGGGGCATGAGGCACCTGCAGCTCGCTGGTCCTGACATCATGCAAGGGTCTCGGGGACTCTGGCACTGATCGAGCCGAAGAAGATGGCCCCGCCGATGCCTGGCTGGTCGAGATCACAGGCTTCGCTGGTTGGCTTGAAAATGACGGTGCTACCAGCTGACTTATTGATGGCGTTCCTTGTACGGGTGTTGTCGCACCTCCACACAGGTTAATATCGCCAATTATTTTCGGCGACAAGTCCAGCTGGGTCATCCGTAGCTCCTCAAACTTGTCTGGATCTACCTCCTTCGGGTATCCAGCCTCCAGGCGCTTGAGATCCATCAAGGGGTAGTGAGCACGTACCATGCTTAGCACATGTGCGCCTATGTACTCTCCCGCCTCCTTCATGAACTCCTGGAACCATCCCCATGCCCTTTGGCATCTCTCGATCAATCCCAGCTGCGGTGTCCTTGGCACATCTTCTGCTAGCGCCGGATCGATGAGGTTAAGGACTAGCAAAATGCCCTTTGCCACCTCCTGGCACCGGCTTCTCTAGGTGTCACGGTCCTTGGTGATCTCTTGGCATTGCGCCTTCCAGTCGTCACGGTCTTGCATCACGGCCTCCAGATGCTTCTTTGCATTGATTTTTATAACTACAAAACGCACATGCTATTAAGACAATAGACCACTATAAACTATGGTAGGCGACAAAAATGAGCAAAGGCGGTTAGACAACTTACTTTTCACCTCCTCTGTCATCTTGGTCGTGTGGTCCCAGAGATGCGACTGGTCTTATGCCAGTTTTCTGTTGTCCTCTTTCAGGCGATCACACTCCACGACCGCACAACTGTTCTCCTCTCGAAGACGGATCACTTTAGCTTCTAAGCCTGCACTACAGTTGTTACTACCAACAACGCAACAGCACTTGTCAGTGGTCGGTATGATAAAATGGCTACTTACTTGTCCTTTCCTGCTCTTTATTACTGAGCTGGATGACCAGGTTCTGGTTCTAGGACTCTTGCATCGTCTTTTCATGGCTGGCGGCTTCAAGTCGCTAGCGCAAGCGTTCCACCTCCACCGTTAGCTCCTTATTGCTTGCAGCGATCCCCTTGATCTAGTCGAAGCATTTCTTATGGTACCTTGCGGTCTTCATTAAGTCCTATGTGTAGATAGCTAAGTAAGACAACTATGACTAAACACCAAGACCAGGGGGTGAAGCAAAGCTTACCTGCACCTCCATCACAAGCTGTTTCATCACCCGTTCAACTTTCTTGGTTTCTTCGACCTCCCAGATTTCCTCATAGACAACCCATTGGTCGTTCTGCCAACGCAACACATACACATGTTGTCGCTTGTCTTATGGATGGCCCAAGACCTCCTCCACCTTGTCCTCTTTGGGATCTTCTTCGGGTACTGGTGCTGGCCCAGCATCGGCAGCATCTGTAATCACCACAGCCTTCCCATGAGTTGTGGTGTCGGTAAATGTGGGCTGTGCTCTCATCTCCTGCCACTGCTCCTCGGTCTGCTCCATCACCATCCATGCTAAGGTGTTGCCCTCAGCGGGTTTAGCGCTCGGAGCACTTATGTCCAGCTTGGCTGGTCCCTCGACCACCTGCTCGGGGACTATTGTCTGATTGCTCGCTTGCTGAGGCCCCGATGGATCTTCTACTATGGCTTCCTCGGTGGTCGGCTGCTGGGTAGTCTGCTCTGAACTTATTGGCGGAGCCATGTTACTTCCGGCTAGCTGGTCCGGACATTCTATGGACACCGAACTAGTACAACCAAGATAAGTTCAGAAGACAATCATATTCAATGCAAATTGCTAACTAACATCAAGGTTACAAATACTTACATGTTGGAAGCGCGGAATGATGTTGCGAAGGTGCGTCTCTTCGGCCATACTTGCTCCACGTGCTGAGCGGATGACTCCTGGTCTCCCTCTACATCCAGCACTGTTGCTGGGCCTTGGTGCTCGACTCCTCCGCTGCTTGTCCTTCGTGCTGCAGTGGTCGGTGGCGTGCTCGGTTGTGTTGTCGCTCCCGTCGCCGGTCGCGTTCCTTGCTTAGATACTCCCGAGGTCGACCCGACTGCATCCTTCACCACCATCGGCAATGTGGGTCCCACAGGCACGGAGGACCCACCTTGCTTCATCGACTCCAATTGCTTCCTCCTTTTTTGAGGGACAAGCTGAAAGGCGTCTGCATCTTCTCCCGCTTCTGCGCCATCGTCCAGCTAGGCAAAAATCACCTACCGACGCTTGCCGGCTGAGTTCTCCTCCGGGTCCCCCTCGGGCTCATTGATATTTAGCACCCCCCGGTGAGCAGGGTGGTTACTGATCTCTTCTTCGACTATTTGGGGGTAGCCGGCCGCTTACCAGCAGCTTTGGCTGCTGCCTCCTCTCTAGCTCCGAGCATTGCCCAGTCGATGTCCTCGTCCTCGATCAAGATGCTGGTCTAGGCAGTGGGATTAGCTCCTTGTGGCCACTCTACTCTAGGGGGTGGTGACACAAACATTGTCGCTCTATCCCGACCATTAACCTGGGTAACAAAAGGGAGTGAACACAGTAAGTTTCCACTTATCTTACCACAATATAAGACTATGGGTACAAGGCAAGACGAGTTACCTTTGGGGGAGGTCGGGCAAGCTTGAAAACATGCTCGATGTCGCTCAATCTGGCATAATTTGGATCGGCTAAGTTAAATAGCTCGCCAATTCTGGCTTTGACTTCGATTTTGTCAAGCGCCCCCTGCCTCGTCCTCGTCGGGTTCGCGCTCCCTTGATACTCATAGCCAGGATGTACCCTCCTCTGGCAGGGCTGGATCCATTGGCTGATGAAGCTCCCGACCACGCTCGGACCATCTAGTTTTTTCCATGGGATCATTCCAAATATTTCTGGAATCTGTTCCAGGTGCTCGAGCTTCTCTAACCAGCTCGTCCTCTTCACCGGAATGTAGCCCATGTCGCACAGCGTGATCGTGTTTGGCTCTTCGCGGATGTAGAACCATTTCTTGTACCAGTCGTCGAGCGACGTGTTCCATGGGCAGTGCAGGTACTGGGCTTTCATGCCATCACGGAGGTTGAGGTACACACCCCCGGCTATCTTCAAACCACTGCTTCCTTTCTTCCGCAGATAGAAAAGATGGCGGAAAAAATTGAAATTGGGCTAGAAGCCGCCATATGCTTCGCAGAGATGTATAAAAGTGGCGACAAGGAGGATCGAGTTGGGATGCAGATTGCAAATCCCAATCTCATAGTAAAGACAGAGCCCTTGAAGAAATGGATGTACCGGATCCCCAAATCCCCATTTAAAGAAATCCTTGAACACCACAATCTCACCTAGTTGTGGATCGGGGTACCCCTCGCCCTCCAACGCATGCCATCCTGTGAGCTCCTTGTTGTGGAGTACCCCCAAGGTGATGAGGTCTTCAATGGTCTGCTCGTTGCTTTTCAATTTCCACCATTCCTTCGCCATGACCCCTGCTTTCTTTTGCGCATCACTTTTCACCATGACTCTAGCCTTGCTGGTGAACGGGGAAATGGAGGCGGATTGATGAATGGTGATTTTGGATGTATTAGGGTTGGCGAGAGGAAGAAGAAAGCTGCAGTTGCGAATGGCAATGGGGTTCAATAAATAGTAACTTACCTATCCTATACTGTATTTAACCCAAGAGTTATGTTGTGTCGTCTGCCCGGGATTCTTGGGAGACATGCACACGCACTATAGACGGTTGTTTTTATAGCCTCGAGATCTACGCCAATATATGCGCCTCTTCGTTGCAAGTGTGGGAGGGCCCACGCTGATGCACCTACTGACAGGTGCCACGCAACTGTTTGCTTGACAAGACAAAAAGGCAGTATGACATGCTATACCCATCTACTTTTTTGACCAGACGTGTTAGATTGGACTTGACAGAACAAGTAAATAAATAAATACATAAAATAATAGTACAAGTGGCATATGGTTTTTTTTCCACACTTCTTGTGCTCGGGGATTGTCGCGACTATTCTTGTGCTCGGGGACTGTCCATACCACCATCGTGCTCGGGAACTGTCTAGACCACCATCGTGCTCGGGGACTGTTTCGACCACTCTCGTGCTCGGGGACTGTTCCAACCACTCTCGTGCTCGAGGACTGCACCGACCACTCTACGACCATTGCTCGGAGACCTCTCTCCTCGGCTACATGTGATTTGTACTCACATATAGTTGAGAGGCATTTATTTTTTCTCACTTAGACCTTGCTACAAGGCTGATACCTCGCCTTCCAGCAAGCTCAGGGACTACATCGGTACGATGCACCTGCCGGGGCATCTCGTATCGCTTGTACGACGATTAGATTTTCAACTTAATTGGGAATTCTTTTAAGACCCTGGCACCATGTGCTTGCATCACCTACTACTAGGCTCAGGGACTAAGTGGGCACCCTTCACCTAGCGGTGAATGTGCTTATTTTATCGACCCCTACGCTCTAACTGTTGGCCATAACTGCTACTATACAAGGGTCACTTACATTTCTTTTTAGAAATACAAGTGGGCACACTTTATCAGGAAAGAAATCTTTTTCTTTTTTCTTTAGAGCACCATGCATTCTTCAGACAACCGGAATCTTTGGCTATAATCGTGGTCTACTGCTGTCTATTCTGACTAGAATGCTGGCACATTCGCTTGGTTAATGTTTCAACCAGTTGGAGATGACATAAAGACGGATCGCATTAGCCAAAGGAGATCGAACGACGTGTCGCAGCATAATACATGGTGCTCGAGGACTAGCTATGGGGTATTAACCCCTATACCCTTATGGCTAGGATTGGGTCGACCCAGACCAGGGGGTTTGGCCCACTAGAAGACGACGCGTGACCCGGCCAATCTGCTCGGAGTCCCGCGCAAGGAATCAAGGCAGACTTGGAGATCAAGCAAGATCCTAGTCGGTTAGAATAGGAATCCTTATCCGGCCACCTATGACAATTGTAACCGGGTAGGATTAGTTTCTAGATCTGTAACCCTGCTCCCCAGACCATATAAGGCGGGCAGGGGACCCCTCTAAAAACATCTCTCATTGACATACAACAATACAATCAGACGCAGGACGTAGGTATTACGCCTTCATGGCGGCCGAACCTGGATAAAACCTTGTGTTTGTCTTGCGTCACCATCTTGTTTGTAGCTTGCACATCTGTCTGCCGATAATCTACTACCTTGGGCATACCCCTAGGTAGACTGCCGACCATATTTCGTCGACACATGCTTAAAATCTTTTAACATTCTTAAGAAAGCACTCATCTCTGCACCAATCATTAAACCCCCCGATTAGTCATTACCTTTTGAAATTATGTGTGATGCTAGTGATTATGCTGTGGGGGCAGTTTTGGGACAAACAAAAGATAAAAAGCATCATGCAATTGCTTATGCTAGCAAAACTCTCATAGGACCTCAACTTAATTTGCAACAACTGAAAAAGAACTCCTGACTGTTGTTTTTGTTATTGATAAGTTTAGATCTTACTTAGTAGGAGCTATGGTGATTGTTTATATTGATCATGCTTCTTTGAAATACTTGCTCACTAAGAAAGATGCTAAACCTAGATTAATAAGATGGATTTTGTTACTCTAAGAATTTGAGAATTTATAGGAACTGCCCATCAATGATTCACTGTGGGACGACATGCTCTTCAAAGTCACAAAATCTGACCCCTGGTACGCAAATATTATTAATTTTATGGTTGCAGGTTATGTACCACTAGGGGAAAACAAAAGAAAGCTCATCTATGAAAGTCATCTTCACATATGGGATGAACCATACCTCTTCAGAGTCTACTCTAACGGCCTGCTTAGAAGATGTGTATCGGCAGAGGAAGGCATCAACATCATCGAGCGATGCCACTCATCACCATATGGAGGACATTATGGTGCATTCCGCACTCATTTGAAGATCTGGCAAAGTGGATTCTTCTGGCCAACCATGTATGAAGACATGAAGGACTTCATTCAGAGATGTGGAGCGTGTCAAAGGCACAAGAATATCAATTCAAGAGATGCCATGCCACTCACCAACAACCTTCATATCGAGCTCTTCAATGTTTGAGGAATCGATTACATGAGACCTTTTCTGAAGTCAAAGAACTATGAATACATCTTGGTGGCAGTTGATTATGTCTCCAAGTGGGTTGAAGCCATGCCATGTAGAACAGTCGATGCTAAGAACTCCAAAAAATGTTTGAAGAGACAATATTTCTAAGATTCGGAGTTCCGAGGATGGTGATCAGTGATGGAGGCACTCACTTCACTGATAAGAATTTTCACAATTACTAGTCAAAACATGGGATCCATCATAATGTCGCTACTCCATACCACCCTCAAACAAGTGGCCAAGCAGAAACATCAAATAAACAAATCAAGAACATTTTGCAAAAGACGGTCAATGAGATGGGGACTACATGGAAGGATAGACTACCCAATGCACTATGGGCTTATAGAACGGCTTATAAAACACCACTCAGGATGTCACTATATCAACTTATCTATGGGAAAACCTATCATCTACCTATGGAGCTAGATTTCAAGGCTCACTGGGCTGTCAAGCGATGGAACATGGACTTTGAAGCCGCTGGAACCAAGAGGAAGATGCAACTCTCTGAACTTGATGAATGGCGTGAAAAAGCATATCATAACGCCAAGATTTACAAAGAGAGAATGAAGAGATGGCATGACAAGAGGATCAAGAAGGAGTTTCCCCTAGATATAAGGTATTACTTTTTAATTCCAGGGTAAAATTATTAGGGCATGGAAAACTTCAAAGCAAATGGGAAGGATCATTCAAGGTGATCAGCACTTCGTCGCATGGAGCGGTAACACTTCAAAACAACGAAGGTACGTTATTCAAGGTAAATGGCTAGTGTCTCAAGATCTATCTAGAGCCTAAAAACCACCTGAGGATTTCGATGAGGTAGATTTTCTAATTTTACCATAGATTTACACCTCTGGCATCCTCTTTATGTTTTGTAACATGAAAATATACTTTTCAAGATTAGATAGGGATTAGAAACCGCCACGAGAAAAACCCACGCATGAAGATGATGTGTGGGGCTGACCGGCCCCACCTATAGGACGGCTGGCCCACTTGTCATCCGCCTCGCGCCCAGTTGATTCTCTCATGTCTTCTAGATCCTTCCTCTCCGCAATCCCACAGTTTTTCAACGCATTCGGTTTTTCCTCGTTACGAGACCTCTTATGGATAGATCTTGACCCCTGCTACAAGTTGTTCCCCCCTATATAAGAGAGCCCCTACCTACCTCCATAACCATCCCATCAAAGCCTCCTCTCTCCAACAAGCAGCAAAGCTCTCCTCCTCTCTAGTTCCCATGGCCAACAAAGAGATCGTCCCCTATGGTTTTGATCTAAACAAGAAGCCTGACGCGCTTGTGCTGAGCATCGTTCCTCCAGAGATCACCCCCATTTGCTCAAGCCACTCTTACTTTGCCCAAGCTATCCGTCGCCCGGTGATCACTCCACCGCCGCCATGCCCACTTCTTGAAGGCAAGCCATGCCAACAAGTGCCTCATCTAGATGTCTAGAAGCTAATCATGGTGATGAAGGAGATCAATGTCCTTCCTCTAAAGGGACATGAGGTGCTGACTGAAGTCAAGACCAACCAGTTTGGAGATGTCACATGTGCAAAATACAAGTTGGTCATACCCCGCTTGAGCATATACGGAGTTTGCGTTATGCCGAATCAGATCAAGGTTGTTCCGCCGAAGGACAAGAAGAGGAAGGCACCATCAACTCTCCTACAAAATGATGAAAAGCATCCACGGATGACCATTGCCCTTTTAGAGAAGAAGAAGATTGAAGATCTAAGTGATGTTATCTATACCTTAGAACAGAGGATTGACAAAGAACACGTGTATCGTAGAGTCTACAACACAATTTAAACACTTTGAATCATTTTGTTGCTAAGATGAGGAAGTGAGAATTAGGTAGTTAATAATAAGGCATGAGTGGTTAGTTCAAGTGTTTAAAGATAGTATGTTTAGGTTACTCAATTAGCTCAGATTGTTAGAGTGATTGAAGTTTGTGTTTAGGTTGGTTTGTGTACTAAAGTGCCTTATGATGGAGTTGAAGGGACCATGACGCCTAAGAGGGGGGGGGTGAATTAGGCAACTTAAAATTCTAACTCTAAACTATGGCCTCTTTTTCTACCCTTAGCAAAACCTATGCAAAAGATAAACTATCTAAATGTGCAACTACGGTTTTGCTAATGTGTTGCTATCTCTACCGCAAAAGGAGTAATGTAATCAATGTAAATGCGGAAGCTAAAGAGCAAGGTAGAGATATGCAAACTCCCATCGACGACTCCGGTATTTTTACCGAGGTATCGAGAAGCACGCAAGCTTCCCCCTAGTACTCATTGGAGCCCCTCGCAAGGAATCCCTCGCAAGGGCCAACCTCCCGATCGGGTAACTCCGTGGATAGCCTCGGGCCTTCCCCATGTGCAAGTGGGTCTCCGACATGCCTTTCGGCAAGCCTTTCCTGGATGCTCCCCGCCATCTTCACTATCAAGCTTCTGGCCGAAACGCCGTGAGCCTTGTTCCCTCCGGTACACGGTGATGGCCACACCACAAACGCGGTTGGTGTGATCTCGCAAGACTTCAAGCCCCTCCGATGTACAACAATGGTGCATGCAAGCACCAGGTAGCAAGAGGTATGCAAACCTCACTAAATACTAGGCCTAAACCTAGAGCAAGCACATAAGCGGTGGTCTAATCAACCTAAGCACTTTGCAAAGCACCTACGCTAATCACCTAATGAAACGCTAAGCACTATGCAAGTGGAGATCACTAAAATAGTGTATCAACACCCTTGGTATGTTTCCTCAGCTCCACACCCCTCAAATGGTCGGTTGGGGGTTGTATTTATAAGCCCCACTGAGAAAGTAGCCGTTAGGGATGAAATCCTGCTTTTCTGCTACTGACCGGACGCTGAACTCGTCCTGACCGGACATGTCCGGTCATCCTGACCGTTGGAGCCACGAATCACCGATCAGATGCTGCCAGCGTCCGGTCGACTGCCACCGAATGTGTCCGGTCATAGTTATGCCGCTCTGGAACCTCTCTGTACTCGATTAGACGCTGTTGTCCTGCATTCGGTCGGTTGCCGCCAGCGTCCGGTCCAGCTTCCGGTCGCTGCTAATGACGCCTGTCTGTCGAGCCTCCGGTCCAGCGTCCGGTCGCAGCTGCCAGCGTCCGATCGCTTCTGCGAGCTCGTTTCTTCATGATATTGCGTACGGCTTGGTTCCTATCTTCATGCTTGGACTTTGCTTGATATCTTGGGTCTTCTCTTGTGCTCCTAAGGTCTTTCTTATGGTGTTGATCATCGGATCATCATGTCGCCTTCGTCCTAGTCACGTCTTGCACCCTATTGAACTACAAAACAAACACTTGCAAATTAATTAGTCCAATTTGGTTGTGTTAGTCATCAAACACCAAAATCCAAAGTAAATGGGCCAAGGGTCCATTTTCCTTACAATCTCCCCCTTTTTGGTGATTGATGACAACACGACCAAAGCAAGCAAATAATAAAATTTTGAAATTTAAAAACTACCTACTTGCAAGGATGCAATGCAAGGGGCAAGATTATATGATGCTAAAATATACTACTTGTAAGACTATATAAAAACTTATCTTGCCCTTGCAAATGTCCCCATGTGGTATTATGGATTTAAGCCTTGCTTATAAATTCTTCCCATTACATAGGCTAATCCATAATCCACTATCCTCCCTTTCTCGGACCATTACTATAAATTAATGCTTGTTTTTGGTCCTCTAAATTCTCCCCCTTTGGAATCAAACACCAAAAAGGAAGACATTAATTGCACAAGGGAGGGTCAAACTTTGTGATCCTTTATTTGTAGAGTGGAATAGATCACAAAATTTGGCTCTCACATTATATAGATAAAGCTCCCCCTAAATATATGCATATATATGATAGAAGGAAAAGCATATGCATAATTGGCAAATTTTTGCTCATGGGAATTTAATCAATATAATGCATGGAGAAAGCATATAAATATCAAAATGAAATCAACATGATGATATTGGTTTAGAAATACCACATGCGGAAACCAATTTGATTTCTTCCACTTGCAACCGGTGGTGGATCTTTAAAGTATGATGCTTAACTCCGGGGACTCCATTTTCCTTGCAATGAGACTACTACATACATGATAAGCTTGAAAAAGTGTTAGTCTCAAAGCATCCAACTTGTAGAGTAACCTCCCCATAAATTTGTGCACACAAGTATGGAATACTTGTTGGAAACATGCACATTGATTTTAGAATCAATAATATCACTTGAAAGATGACATCTCATGAATGTGAGAATCATTTTCGAAGATGATATTTGGGAGAAATTATCTACAATTTGGACTTTGGCACATATTAGATGAACAATTGAAGGACAAGCTATGTGCCGTGCTCCTAAACAAATTTAAACCATGTAGGTTTGCTTCAAGGATTAAGAATGAAACCGAGCAAGCCTACCATATGATATACCTAGTGTGTGCATGACAAAATATATAAGAATGCAAATGCAAACCTAGGCATGAGGAGTAACTAGATGCTAAAAGATTCCAAAAGTAGGAAAATTTAAATCTAAAACCAAATTGAAGTAAATTGAATCTAGTTACCTAACATGGGAAGGAGAATTTGGGTCCATATTATTCACTAACCCACTTGGCAATGGTTTTGTCCATCATGATGCACCCCATGAAATGCATCCATACTTTGCCAAGTCTCCAAATTCCCCGAAGTCCATTGGACTTCTCACTTCCCTTTCGGGATCCAAACCTTCTTGGTGCTCTTCATGTTGGAAATGATTTCTTTTGGCACCCAAAAGCGTTTGACCCCATTGTTGGCTTGCTTGTTCACCTTGATGGCCACCACCTTGTCATTTTTTCTTCTTCTTTAACAAGTATGGTGTGGAGGCCTTCTTGTCCACCTTGTTGGTGTAGGTGTTGGAGACCTTGCTTGTTTGTTTTTTCTCCTTCTTCTTTACTCCTCCCCCATTCTTCACCTTGCACTCATAGGACTTGTGACCTTTCTTGTGGCACATGTAACAAACCACGGTTCGTCCTTCATCAAGCTTCTTCACTACATTGATGGCGTTATCTTGATGAAGTTGGGTTTGCTTTGCCTTGCCTTTCACTCGAGTCAAGTCCTTGGTGAGGCGAGCTACTTCTTGCTTGAGTTGCTCATTCTCCTTTGCAACCTCTTGTGTGCATGTATCTACAACAACTTTCTCAACATAAACTTGGTTGCACAAAGGTGAGTCTAAACATAAATCATTACAAGAAGTAGAGGCATCCTTTTTAGACATGTTAAAGATAGAACTTTTCTTTTTAGATGCCTTGGTGGGGGATGTACTAACGGCTTCAGGATTAGCAACTTTATTAGTTAGCTCATCACAATGTTTGCACATGGTTTCCATTTTTGCAAGTAAACTTTTATAAGCATCTTGTGAGCTAGCTAACTTTTCTTTCAATTTTTCATTTTTCTTTACAAGTTGCTCATCATTGATTGTGCATTCATTTGTTGTTGCACTAGCCTTAAGTTGCTCAATTTTAGTAGATAGTTCAACATTGAGATTAGCAAAGTTCTCATATTGTTCAAGCAAAGTTGTGTATGCTTCTTGTGAACTATCTAGCTTTTATTTTAAGCTTTTGAGCTTCTTTTGTTGACTAGTGCAAACCTTAGCATAATTAAGATTTTGTTGCACAATTTCATGATAAGAAGGTATATCATCATCACTATCACTCTCACTATATGATGAGCTTTCATTACCTCGTGCCATAAGACACACATGAGAAGAGCTTGATGATGAGTGCTTGTGACCTCGCCTCTTGTGATGGTGTTCTTCTTCGCTTGAAGAATCATCCCATGATCTTATTGATGTGAGGGCTTGGTTCTTGCACGCCTTCTTCTTTGTCTTGGGTGTGGGCTTGTTTGGACAAACTTCCACAAAGTGCCCCAACTTGCCGCATCCATAGCATCCTCTCTTTCTTTGCTCATTTCTTTGATTGGTGAAAATGAGATCTTGAATTTGGATGGGCACACCCTTGACATTGAGCCTTTGGATCATCTTTTCAACCTTGTTGATTAATTTGATTGATTCTTCATCAAGGTCGGAGGTGGAGGAGGAAGATTGATCATCATCACTTGAATCTTCATCATCATCATCTTCTTCTTCATCATCTTCACTTGAGGAGCTTGAGCTTGAGCTTGTCTCAACTTGCTTTCCCTTCATCTTCTTGTTCTCGCTACATGCGAGAGCTTTGCCTTTGCTCGATGAAGAGGCTTCTTCTTGACCCATCTTACGTGACATTTCAAATGCCACTAACTTGCCAATGGCAATGCCCAGGGTCATGGTGCTCAAGTTCTCCATGTTGTGAAGGATGGTGATGATGCTTGCATATTTCTTTTGTGGTAGCACGGAGATGATCTTCCTCACGATGTCCGCATCATCTAGCTTTATTAATCCTATTGAATGGAGCTCATTGATAATTAGATTCAAATGAGAATACATATCACGAACAAGCTCATCATCATTCATTGTAAAGGAATCTTAATTTTGTTTAGCTAGACAATGTTTTTGCTCATGGACATTACTTGTGCCGTCATGGAGCTCTTGGAGTTTTAACTAAATTTCATGTGCCATATTTAAAGTGAACACTTGGTTAAACACATCCATTCTAAATGATTCAAACAAGCAATTTTTAGCTCTAGCATTGAAATGCATTTCTTTTTCATCACTCTTTGTGGGTTTTTCGGGATTCTTGATGGGTTTCATCCTGTCACGAGTGACTCTCCATACACCCAAATCAACCGCCTCAAGGTGGCAAGCCATTCTAGCCTTATAGTAAGGGAAGTTAGTGCCGTCAAAGTACGGAGGCCTAGAGGTATCCATCCCAACCACTCTAAATAGAGTCGGCTCAACGGCGGTTAAGCCAAAGGTCCAAATTGAGCCAATCGGCTCTGATACCAATTGAAGGGACCATGACGCCTAAGAGGGGGGGTGAATTAGGCAACTTAAAATTCTAACTCTAAACTATAGCCTCTTTTTCTACCCTTAGCAAAACCTATGCAAAAGATAAACTATCTAAATGTGCAACTACGGTTTTGCTAATGTGTTGCTATCTCTACTGCAAAAGGAGTAATGTAATCAATGTAAATGCGGAAGCTAAAGAGCAAGGTAGAGATATGTAAACTCCCATCGACGACTCCGGTATTTTTACCGAGGTATCGAGAAGCGCGCAAGCTTCCCCCTAGTACTCGTTGGAGCCCCTTGCAAGGAATCCCTCGCAAGGGCCAAGCTCCTAGTCGGGTAACTCCGTGGATAGACTCGGGCCTTCCCCATGCGCAAGTGGGTCTTCGACGTGCCTTCTGGCAAGCCTCTCCCGGATGCTCCCCACCATCTTCACTATCAAGCTTCCGGCCGAAACGCCATAGGCCTTGTTCCCTCTGGTACACGGTGATGGACACACCACAAACGCGGTTGGTGTGATCTCATAAGACTTCAAGCCCCTCTGATGTACAACAATGGTGCGTGCAAGCATCGGGTAGCAAGAGGTATGCAAACCTCACTAAACAGTAGGCCTAAGCCTAGAGCAAGCGTATAAGCGGTGGTCTAATCAACCTAAGCACTTCACAAAGCACCTACGCTAATCACCTAATGAAACACTAAGCACTATGCAAGTGGAGATCACTAAAATGGTGTATCAACACCCTTGGTATGTTTCCTCAGCTCCACACCCCTCAAATGGCTGGTTGGGGGTTGTATTTATAAGCCCCACTGAGAAAGTAGCCGTTGGGGATGAAATCCCGCTTTTCTGCTACTGACCGGACGTTGAACTCGTCCTGACTGGACGCGTCCAGTCATCCCGACCGTTGGAGCCACGAATCATCGATCGGACGCTACTAGCGTTCGGTCGCAGTTCCGCTGCTTTGGAACCTCTCTGTATTCGATTGGACACTGTTGTCCTGCATCCGGTCAGTTGCCACCAGTGTCTGGTCTAGAGTCCGGTCATTGCTGATGACGCCTGTCTGCCGAGCCTCTGGTCCAGCGTCTAGTCGCAGCTGCTAGCGTCCGGTCCAGCATCTGGTCGCTTCTACGAGCTCATTTCTTCATGATCTTGCATATGGATTGGTTCCTATCTTCATGCTTGGACTTTGCTTGATATCTTGGGTCTTCTCTTTTGCTCCTAAGGTCTTGCTTATGGTGTTGATCATTGGATCATCACGTCGCCTTCATCCAAGTCAAGTCTTGCACCCTATTGAACTACAAAACAAACACTTGCAAATTCATTAGTCCAATTTGGTTGTGTTAGTCATTAAACACCAAAATCCAAAGTAAATGGGCCAAGGGTCCATTTTCCTTATTGGAGTCTCATTATTATTATCTGTTCTCTATTTCTTTTAGATATGTGTTTTGTCTCCACATGTTGTGCATAAAGGTATATAGGAAAACACATGTGGGGGAGACACACCGCAACAAGATGGAATTCGATCCTAAAAATTATGAAATTCAAAAAGCAATGGATCAAAAACCATGCTCGCCAAAGTTAGACCGAAATGAACCCAAGAGTGGGCCGCCCGACCTCCTACATGGGCCGGTTGGCCCAGCCTAGTTCCACCTCGCCTCGCGCTTCATCCACGATCAGGTTTGAGCCCAATACACTCTATTTTCATGTTTTGCTTTTTGTTTCGAATCAAATTAAAGATCCTTTGATAAACAACTTTAAAAATGAGGAAAGATTATTGCAGTCATGACTAAAGGACAGACTCATATAATACTTTTCCTAGAAGTAATGTTACTGTTGGGAACTTTTTTTAGGGACCCCATGTTACTTAAGTTGTTGAGGAATGAGATATAGTAGAATAATAAGAATTTGATTCTTGATGTCTCGTTATTGGAGAATTTTATTCCAAATAGTAAAATGAATAGCTACACCTCTCCTTTATGGTAAGCAATGTCCTACCAAAGCCATATATAGACTAGAGAAACCTTCTACATATATTACTTGTTATTGTGTTGAGTTTGGTGAAACCTTGTGACCCTTGTTGAGAAATTTATCATGCTCTCAAGATCAAGATCGCGTACACTCCACATATACATGCTGCTCCTACACTGGGGGTACACAACAACATGTTTTCCATCCACTCAAAAATGTTCTACTCGTATATTGGGAATAGACACAAAAAATATGATTGTTCGGATAAATGCTCCAAGTTCTTGTAAATGTCTCTCTTAAAAAGTTTCAATTGCAGAAAAAGAGGCACGGGCTATGCAAGAGTTTTTTAGAAAAAGAAAAAGTATTGGAAAAATGGACAAGTGTCTGAGATATCTAAAACAATGGGTACTCAGATGCTAGCCTGATAAAAAAGGAGAAAGAAAAAAATGAATAAGATAGCCCATGTTTTCTTGCAAAGTATTTTCAAGTTTCAAACAAGAGGCATGTTTCAATGAGCATAGTAGAATTAGGTTAGCCACCACATACTCATCCACACACATGCACATCTTGATCTAAGAGTATGACATTTTTCTCCTTGGATCCTTGTTTTGACTTTATAATATATGCAATGCAAGTATGATTTCATATTCATCCCTACTTGAGCTCCACATAAGCTTTTAGAAGTAGGTAAAAAGAAGGCAAGAACATCAATGCCTTGGTGAGGATCTAAAAATACCATATATATAGAGTGATTTGAGAGTACTATAAAAGGAGAAGGTAAGCTATGTTTTGTTTTGAAAAATCTTAAATGTTTCTCCAATTGACTTGAATGAAGGAAGATGGTGATCTGTTTCAAGCTGTTCCATTCTTCAACCGCCCAAAGTTTCATGATAGACACTTTGAATCCTGCAGTGCATGTGTGATTGGGAATGGTTTTATGTTGATAACTTGTCCTAAGGTTATGTCTTGACTAATCCATCCTTTTATCGAGGATGAGTAAAAGCCTAAGTGTGGGGGAGTTTATTGACGGTAGTTAACATTCATCATAAACCATCAATATAACTTGTATAAATGACTAAAATAGATCTCCAATGTAGACATAGGGGTTTAAACTAACAAATTCCATGAGTTTTGGTGAATCTGTGTTTCCAACAGGATTTAATCACAAAATCGCCAAGGAGGACCTATTTGTCAAAGGAAATTATGGAATTTTGCCGCGTAAACAGTGTTTGAAGACTCTAGAAGACTCTAGGAGGCTCTCCACCAAAGCAGAGCTCATGCCCCTAACATGTGGGGCCAGCCGGCCCCACCTATAGGCTGGCCGGCCTATGGGTCCCACATGTCAGTCCCCCGTCGCTATGTTGGTTCTTCACTGCCATAAGGATTGCATCTCTGCCATTTATTCAAGTTGATTTGATCCGAGGGCTCAGGATTGACGCTGCGGCCTATATATACCTACCTGGACCCCCTCCTCCAGGGCATTGGCATTTGATCCTAAGAGCCTCAGGGCCAGAAACCCTAATCCATATTTCCACCAGGATGAGAGCTAGCAATCAAGAGAAGATTAGTCCTCCATAGGATCTAGTCTTGTATTAGAGATAGAGAGATAGAGTGAGAGGGAAGAGCTTTGGAGGAGTCCCAGCCTGTCGGTGCTCTCTATACGGCTTGTACCCTGGCGGAATAAAGTTCTTCTTGAGCTTGCTTCTGAGATTTCTCTGGTAATCGACTTCTAATTCAAGTAAGCATCTTGTTCGTATTGTTCTTTAGGTTTGCGACTCTCTTTTGAGTACTTAAATCCTTGTAGCTCCTAGGCTAAAGTAGTATTCATAGTGTAAGCGTGGTGCTTAGACTCGGTTACTCGTGGATGTACCCTATTTTCCGGATTGGTGGTAGCTCATAAAGGTGACTCTTATAGCCTCGTTGAATCCTTTGTAGTCCACCTTACGTTAGTAGGCCTAGCAGGACTTTGTTACTATAGGAAACATACTCCGCCAATGTGTTCTCTAGTAATATACCTAGAATTGATCAATAGAAGACAAAGCTTACCGAAGTTAGAACTAGAAGACCTTAGCAGTCTCTTCTACGCTCCTGTTATCTAGCCTTGATTGTGAAATTGGTTAAGTTAGATTTGGTTATTCTCACACATGTTTCCTCAAGTTTGATATAAAATTGGGTACTCCCGGTGAAGTTCTACATCGGTATAATATCCGTGCGCTTGCGGATTGCTCTATGTGCATTATTTTATACCAACAGTCCTCTTGCATTTTTTGCCCTAGCCATGTTGATTCATGAAACCTGCAAAACTGCACAAAGATGGCTAGTCAAAAACTTACGAAATTTGATGTATACTTCCTATTAATTCACAATTCAATTGATGTACTTCAGCATTCGGGCAACAATGCACCTATGTGAGTGTGATGGCTTCCAATTGAATTACAATGCACCAAACTTCAAATGACTTTAGCGGTACTTTTCAGCGAACGAACAATGTTTTCCTCTCACAACAAATCACCATAAGCCGAATTTCAGCGAAATGAACTAGGCCCCTAAACCAGGAACATTGCAATTAATTCTTACGAGAGATAGCGAGGAGGCCCGGGCGCCTTTAGATTGAATGACTACGAGGTCAGCGCCTTAGGCTTCCGAGGTAGGTAGCGGCGCGAGATACGGACTACGGTGGCATGGCAGAAGGAACCGGTGGTGCGGGAGCAGCCGATAGGCATTCCAGCGGGAAGAGCAAAGGCCGCCATAGGCGCACGGGCGGGCCGCATGACGATTTTGGCACCATGCAGGTTGGATATCTGGATGGGGGCGGCGTAGGTTTTCCTTTCTTTGGGCAGCAGGCGGCGGCGGACGCCCTGAGTGTCAGGACCAAACGGCCGGCGTTAGGTTTGGGATATTTAACTATTTGCCATCCTTTACGGATGGCACCCCTCTATTTGTTAGTTTTACATGGGCACCTACATAATTACCACACAAAACATTAAACCTACTACATATTTGCCATTTTCGCTGACGTGGCACGCCATGTGTGTATGCCAGCGTGGCTGTGAGCCCTGGAACCCCTACAAAAGATGCGAACTAACCAATTTACCCCTACTACCTTTCTCAGTCAACTTGCTGACGTGTGGGCCCCATATGTTAGATTCTCCTTACGGACATCCTGGATTCAATACATAATGATGGACGGCTTAGATTCCAAACACCAAAAAATAGAAGACCATAACATATGCCAGTGTCACGAGCATCAACCATCACAAAACTGCTCCGATTGAAAATCACTTTGATTTGATGTGAAATGATAGGGAACGTTGGGGCAACGCTTCAGGAACCACAACCGGCGTGGCCTTGCCATCGGTCACCTCGGGAACCCAACAACGTTGTTTTGGGCTACGCCATCGAGATGGCGTCCAACGTCCAAGATCAAGTGGCACAGTGCACTAAGTGGTCGGATGATAGTCTTTAAATAACTAGGAAGCAAATCCGTGTCACCGCCGGCGATGAGCAATGGCAAGGTATAGCACCAGCGAGTCATCTAGCGACTCGTCCAGCAATGAGTCTGGGACTTGGCAAATCACCACAGCGCCAGCGAGGAGGAGGAGGAGGTGGCTGAGGCGCCAGCAGTCGCCGTCAAGAAGGAGGACAGTAGCGACATCGATGGTGGGAACGTTGATAACTTTCCTGCCGTTCTGCTTCCATCGGGCTTCAAGGAGGAGCCGGAGGGCAGTGATCGCAACGGTGGGAATGTTGATCATGTCCCCACCGTTCTGTCGGGCTTCTCTCTGACGCCGCGCTACAAGAAGCCTAGGATCCCTCCATTCCCACCCGTCGAGATCGTGTCTAATGATGATGAGGAGGAGGAGGACGATGAGTCAAGCAAAGACACAGGGTCGGAGGCATCCTCCTCCTCTAGCAATGGCGGGGGCAGCGGCATCGAGCAAGACTAAGTCAATTTTAGGTGTAGTTAGTACTAGTAGTCTAGCCTAGTAGTACAACGGCAGGTGCATTGTAGTGCTTTTGAGGTGTCATTTTTGTGTATTTTGGAGTGCCCTCATCAGCATTCCCTATGTACCCATATAACATTAAAACTGAATCTAAGTATTCTACTATTACAGTGCTTCATTCTTGATTGTCTCACGGTCCTTCTTCCTCCCCTCAGAAGAGGGCACGCTAGAGAAATAAACCAATTTACAAACACAACAAAGATGGCACACTAGTTTAGCTGCAATAATGACAACATCCATCCTACACGAAATTAACAGGTCCATAGATAATCAAATAACATTGGTCCATTTGATCATGTCGTGACAGAGAGATACATCAAATGCAGCTTTATTCACTGCTTTGCTAATGACTCCAAGAACAAGAACAAGGGAACATAAGGAAGAAAGTAAGGCCTGCTCATGAACCCTGATAGGACACTATATCTACCATACCAAAAGACACCGACAAGGATGGCATGAACTTTTATGCGGTCCATGTCATACGTGATGAATCTTCTTTCCACCCTAACAAAGAAAATCAAATTCCATTCTGGATGAACTGTAATCGCTGTGTAGTCCAACTCATGATCCACATAACCAAATTGAATATTAGTCTTTTCAAACATCTTCAGCGTGCTGACAGTATGCTTCAATATCCATTTATTAGTAGAATAGTCTTCATGGATCTAGATTGAAATTGGGACATATTATGACCACCAACACCACCAACAATATATACATACAAGTGACCCTGAGCTTGATGGATGGAGGGTAGAGTACCACGCGGCCTAGGAATTTTCCTCCATGTCTTTCCCTCCATATCCACTACAAGTATCACAGAGTACCCCATAATGTGCAGAAAAACCGTTAAGAACCACACTTGCTGAACTTGAATGTATCACATCATCAATGTCCTAGCCCCATTCAGATTCCTTATAGGTCCATTTTGTAGTTTCACATGAGTAGATCTCCACACCTAGGCACTCAGTGTCCTCATGCACCACAAATTCAATCACATGGAAGTGCGAGGAGGCTGTCGGATCGAACCCCAATTGAGCCTGACTGATAGCACGGATGCTAGGTGGCAGTAGCCACAAATTCTTGGTTGCCGGATTGCAGACGACATAACGGGATCCAGCACCAGCAGCCTCAACGCACGAGCATAGGACGAACCCATTGCCACAATCTAAGATAGCTACAATGTCCTTGGGAAGGGCAAGAAGGACAAGTCAGGGAATTCACTGGTGAAGCTAGTAAAGTTTCGCATGCCGTTCTCTCCGTCGTAAGAAGAAGCCAGCCACAGTCAGGGGCAGCACCTTATGGTGCGGGAGATGAGGCTATTCCAGGAGCGACAGGACACATTTGCAGCAGAAGAAGGAGCGGGCAGGAGGCGACGGATGATCTCGAGAACGACAACCTCTGTGAGGCTGGCCAGTGCGTTCCTCCTCACTAGGGCCTCCTCCATTTCTTAGAGCATGGATCATCAGTGTGCAGCATGAGATGAGAGCTTCCCTTACAAATAAGATCACTCAAGATCTTGTGATCTTTTTGGATCAATTCCACATGTGTTGGGGTGGATTGAAGTAAATCTTGAGCTAAAGTTTACAATCAATCCACCTCAATACATGTGGATTGAGATGAATCTGACAACACAGCCAAACATGGCTTAAAGAGGAAAGAAATCCGACAAAGATCCATCACTGAAGTGCAAAGCATACCTTGCCTTTGGATCTAGCGGCAGTGCGACGTGAGGCGTGCACACAAATAGCGAGACAAGAACAATGGGTCGGCCACGCAGGAGGTGGCGGCGGCCGGATGGCCTTATTAGGGCTTCAGTCTAGATCAAGGGTCTGGATTCAATACACACTAATGGACAGCACAGATTTCGAGCATCAACCATCACCGTATGAACTTCCCGATACTGGCCTTGGGTCTGGGAACCACTCCTCTAGGGGAACAAACCTCAATGACTGAATCTTGCTAGCTCTGAGGCTCAACAACTTTGAAACTATGGGAACCGGCACCTGTTCCTCCTCCTCTTCTTCCCTTTCCCTCTCCTACCGTGACAAAGCTCCTTGACCAATGCCACTATGTTTTAAGTTGCGAGCCAGAGTGTCGGGGAACTGTATCAGCCATGCTATTGCACTTACTTTTCACAATTTGTTGCTGCTCTTATAGTTGCTCTTTGTGTCGTGGTGTAACTTTTCTTCTTGGGCTTCTTTTTAACCGACAACGAATTCACTTTTTCTACCTGGCATCTTGGTCCTTGTTGATGGTAGTTAACATTCATCATAAACCATCAATATAAATTGTATAAATGGCTAAAATGGATCACCAATGTAGACTTAGGGGTTTAAAGTAACAAATTCTATGAGTTTTGGTGAATATGTGTTTCTAGTAGGATTGAATCATAAAACCACCATGGTGGACCTATTTGTCAAAGGAAATTACGGAATTCCACCACGTAAACAGCGTGGGAAGACTCTAGAAGACTCTAGGAGGCTCTCCACCAAAGCGAAGCCCGTGCCCCAGACATGTGGGGTCGGCCGGCCCCACCTGTAGGCCGGCCGGCCTATGGGCCCCACATGTTAGTCCCCCATCGCTATGTTGGTTCTTCCACCGCCTTAAGGATTGCATCGCCGCCATTTATTTAAGTCGGTTAGATCCTGAGAGCTTAGAATTAACACTCTAGCCTATATATACCTACCTACGCACCCCCCCTCTAGGCATTGGCATTTCATCTTGAGAGCTTGAGGGCCGAAAACCCTAATCCATATTTTCACCAGGATCAGAGCTAGCAATCAAGAGAAGATTAGTCCTCCATAGGATCTAGTCTTGTATTAGAGATAGAGAGATAGAGTGAGAGAGAAGAGCTTTGGAGTAGTTCTGGCCTATCAGGTGCTCTCTCTACTGGCTTGTACCCTAGTGGAATCAAGTTCTTCTTGAGCTTGCTTATGAGATTTCTATGGTAATCGACTTCTAATTCATGTAAGCATCTTATTCATATTATTCTTCAGGTTTGCGACTCTCTTTTGAGTACTTTCATCCTTATAGCTCTTGGGTTATAGTAGTATTTGTAGTGTAAGCATGGTGCTTAGACTCGGTTACTCATGGATGTACCCTATTTTTCTGGATCGGTGGTAGCTCGTGAGGGTGACTCTTATAGCCTCATTGAATCCTTTGTAGTCCACCTCCCGTTAGTAGGCCTAGCAGGACTTTGTTACTATAGAAAACATACTCTGCTTGTGTTTTCTCTAGTAATATCCCCATAATTAAACAATAGAACAATGGCGGTGTTTACCAATCAAATCCGACCGCCAATTAAGACACAAAAGAGGAGAAATTAGCAAACTTAAACACATATGCATTCACTATTAACCAAGTTCCATATATATTTGGAGAACATTATTTTGCAGGTCACAAACACAAATACATGGAATATTCAACAAAAGGTGCCTTCCAACGCTGGTTTGCGTAAAGGAACAATGGAGACAACAATCAAATCAATTCAGCTAGGGCAAAACACCACGGGGAAGTAATCATGGTCCTGCCCATAGCCTTCCATGCAAAGGCGATGGTGAGAGGACATGGTCAAGGGGCGACCGACCCCTAGGGGCTCCTAACCCCTTGCCGACGTTGCTCAGCCCCTCTTTCGATAGGCGGCGGCATGCTCCCATGCTGAGGCGGTGCAGCCTAGGGTTTCACGCAAAGAATAGCCAGAGCACCACCTTAGAGCCTTGTATAAATAGAGGGGTACCCCCATCTCTCAACACACCACCACAAGAGCAAGAGCAATCCTCACTTGAGTTAGAGCAACACTCCAAAGGGCTTAGGCCCTAGTAGCTAGCTAGAGTTGCAAGGGAGAGATGTGAGGAGAGTTCTAGGAAGAGCTAGGCTTGTCGGTGTCTCCCCACCTTGTACCTCAACGGGTTTTCCTACCAAGTGAACATTCGTGATTCCTTTGGTATAAAGTCCTTGATAAGTTAATATTTACTCATACTTGTTTGTGGGATCGTCGTTCACCTTTGCGGTGAATGCTCGAGTAGAAGGGCCCTGATAGAGACGGATAACCCTTGTATACACACTAGAGTAGTAGTCGATAGCATAGACGTGGTATCTAGGCTAGAGGCTACCTTCGTTTGCTTTGTTCCCCATGGTTGAGGGGTAGGTGGCAAGGTGGTGATAGCCCTATCCATCCTTCATACTCCCCCACATCTGGGTTTGATGTAGAGCGAAGGCCAGTATCGCTTGGCAGACCAGGTGTAAGCCGGTGCCCTGAAGTAAGCATGTAGAAGTAGAGTTTATCTATCCATAGACCCTATAACCATAGGAATCCATCTCAACCTTTACCAACTCTACCCTTGTGTTGTCCTTGGATGAACTAGCTAGAAGAGTACCACCGTTCCCTATGGAAAATACGATACCATGGATACTTTCAGGGTGAAATGCTACAACGGTAATTCCGTGCGCTTGTGGATTATTTTTGTATACGTTCAGAAATACCAACAAGCATTTCTAGCACCATTACCAGGGAACTGGTCATCAGTATTTTCTTTGAACCTAGTTCATCCTCGTATTTATATCTTTTCTTTTTATTAAAAAACACAAAAAAATATTTTCTTTCCTTTTTATCACCATAAAATCCACTCTTATCAAAAACCCTTCCGCTTCAAAGGAGGAGTTCCCTGAGCCACCTTCTAAACCAAAGATTTCATCTAGCTATGAACTCCACCCTGGCTTAATGGCCATGGTTTCGGGCACAACCCTTCTCAGGGCACTAAAAATGAAAACCTTTGCAATCAGCTGCTAGAGTTTGAGGAAATGTGTTCGTGCCTGAGCATCTCAGGCAGCAACATAGGAAACACTAAGGTGGACATTGTTTCCCTTTTCCCTCACAAAGAAGGCTGAAGCAGTGGTACACTGAAGCCATTAGAAAGTATGAATGAGGACTAGGGATGAACTTAAAGAGAAATTTTGTCTTGCATTTTTCTCGATGTCCCATATCAACTCTCTACCAAGGGCAATCTTCGACTTTGAGCAGTACTGAGGAGTCTATAGGTGCAGCCTGGGCTAGGATTTCAATGTTAATACATGCTAGCCCTAGACTTAGTCTTTACCATATGGCATATTGTTGCATCTCTTTTGTTTGGGTATCAACACACATGCAGACCTATGCCTAGACATGACTGTCGGAGGTCGTTTCACACACAAATCTATGACGGAAAGAGTAAAATTCCTCAAAAACTTCATAGACAGACACACTTCTTCTGTCATAAGAACCAAACCCCTCTAGGCAAAAGTTATGTCGAGTGTTGAGGAGTTCTCATTAGTCAAATCCAAATACGAAGCACCCTTAGATTCGACTCATGAACCCTCATCCGAACCAGCGAACACCGAAGGAAAAATTAATTCATCCTTCAGAGTTCCCTATCAAATTTGGGGATTATGGCAATACCTTGAAATACTATGGGCATGAAAAGCTTTCACGTACTTCTAAGGAAGTTTCTCCTAAAATAGAACCATCGAAGGAATGGTTGTTGGAAGTGAGACGTTCTTGCCGAAGCAATTCGGATTCTTTCACCTTCCACAACCATGCCTTGTTCATTAAGGGGAACAAACATAGAAGCCCTACACAACCCCATAGTTGGTACTAGCATCATGTTAGAATTTCTAGCGAAAAAATCTTTTTGGCAACATGCCGCTAATCCCAACCAACAAACTTTTCAAAAGTCCCATGGGACTAATCTTTGAGTGTAGTGGGATGGTCAAGGCCATGCCAATTGAAATAGATGAAATCAAGGTTCACCTAGACTTCCATGTTTTTCCCATCCTCGAGTTCAATCTTCTCATAGGCTACCCTTTTTAAAATATTTTCCAAGAAAACCTTCCCATGGGAGCCTTTGTGGAGAGTTTGGGAAATCTGCTTCTGCCACTCACTTAGATATCCCAATGGTGAAGCATCATCCCAACAATAACCCATTCGAAGAGGTGAAGTTCGTAACCCCATTTGTTTCACCATCACCCTCACTCGAACGTAAGCCATGTCCATCTAGACATAAAACCGCTATTCTCGATAATGATCGAGGCCCAACATTGTTTCCACATGATATATCTCTTGAGAACGAAAACCTCTGTGCCATGGACATTTTTCTTAGTGCCACATGCTTCCATGAGGATCACAACCACCTCTTAATCCTTGTCTCCAAACTTTTTAAGAGGATGGTTGTTGATGCCTTCGTTTATCATAAATATTGCAAAACCCGTAGTTGCATCGTGGCACTAACCTTGCTGCTTGAACGAAAATGCTCAATACTTTGTGGTGAAGTTGGGAACTATACCACCAATGATAGCTGCAAGATGAAGTTCCCAAGGTCAAGCTTATGATTATAAACAAAGCACAGCCGGGAGATACCCTGGATTATCATAAAAAATAGAAGGGGGATTATTATAAAAAAACAATTTTCTTATTAATAAAAAGTAAGAACATGTTATCAAGTTAGTATGCACCTTTGGGTATTCTTGTGTGTTAACCCTTTCAGGTTAAGATCAAGAAGAACAAGGGACATACAATGCCTAAAAACATGAGAGTTGCATCGACTACATACCTTGATGATCTTTGATAATGGAACACACACAAAAAGGGGACCCTCGACATTACACACTTGACTTTTACACAAAAGTTCAAGTGTGGGGGAGGAATGGTGAGAATCCCAAAAGTTCCATGCACAAAAATGATGATGACGATGTTAGCTTGATCTTGCTATAAAAAAAGAGAGAGAATAATGATAAAAAACAAACTAAATGTTCACCAACTTCTTTAACTCTTGCTTGTCTCAATTGGATATATCTTGATCATGCAAAATCATGCTTTATGTTGTTTATGTTATATACTCTAGTTTGGGTGTAATTGATCAATACACCCATAGGTTTTTTAAATTAAGCATGGTGCTTAGGTTAAAATAGCCTTCTTTAATCAAAACATGACATGGCAGTTAAATTTTGGTTAATGAACTTAGAGTATTACTTTTATAAACAGTGGAAGTGATCTAAAATGGAGATAAACCAAGGCCTGATTTACACTGCATCTTTACCATATGCCATATTTTGAGTTATTCTAAAAGATAAAAAGTTTGGTGAACTAATAAATAAATAAATATAAAGTAATAAATGCATAAGCTAAAAAACTAAATATAATAATCATAAACAATAAAACAATAATAAATAAAATCTAGGCCCTCTAGTGTTTTAGCTAGTAGAGCCCTTGTTTGTTTTCATCTTTGTTTTTCTTTTAATAAATAGGTACAAGAATAAGTGTGGGGGAGTTCTCTCAGGCATAATGAACACACATTTGAGATCTCCCCCAACACGTTGCACAACATCAAATGATCAAATATGCAGAAGGATGGAACAGATGGCCCCATAGAGGATTGGTTGAACCTCTGGTTTAGCCAAACTATCTCTGACTCCTCATAGCCCTTCACCTTCAACGATAGTTTGTGCAACACTACCCTCAACTCCCTATAATTTGGAGTTAAAAAGAAACATAATTATAATCACTAAAATTAAATTCAATGCTCCTATGCAATTTGACAAACCACACTTCATTCAAAATAAATTTTGAAAAGTGACATGTTCATAACATGTTTAAGATAGAAGCTTGCATAAAGTTTGTTCCATATACATAAACTTATGCTTGTTGGAAAATATTCTAATAGGACAATCATGTTGACTAAGTTGTTGTGAGGTGTGATATAGTTCTGACATAGAAATCCTACCATTTCTATTCAAAGTATTTGGAGAATTTGTTTTAATAAAATATAAAACCATAGTATCACATACTCCTCATTTGGTGAACAATTCCTACCAAAGACAAATATAACATCTTGCAAGTTTCAAGCCTTCCACATATGCTGCTTGTTATGGTGTTGAGTTTGGTCAAGTCTTGTTGACCCTTGTTGAGAGATATATCATGCTCCCAAGATCAAGATCACATACACCCACATATACTTGCTGCTCCTACTCTAGGAGGATGCACAAACATGCTTTCATTGAGATCCCTTTAAAAAATTCTGCTCCTACACTAGGGAGGAGACAAAAATATGTTGATTAGGGAAATACTCCATGTTCCATAAAGATAATGCTCTCTCTCTAAATATATGGTTTAGAAAAAGAGACATGGGCTATGCAAAAAGTTTATGGAAAAAAATTGGACACATGAAGGTCCAACGTACAAAAGGAAAAAAATGATGAGCACTTGAAGGCTCATGTATTGGAAAAAAGAGGGAGAAGGAAGAAAGATAGCCATGTTTCATAATAATAAGTTATAGAGAGAGATCATATCTACAAAATGAGTATAGTTTTAGTTTACCTTTTTCCACACATATGCACATCTTGATCTAAGAGTATGGCACTTCTCTCGTTGGATCCTTGATTTGACTTTACAACATATGCAATACAAGTATGCTATATTGTTTACCCCTACCTAAAAGCTCCACATAAACCTTTTTAGAAGCAGGAGAAACAAAAGAAGGCAAAACACTATGCCTTGGTAAGGATTAATAGACCATTGAGTGATTTGAGAGTGCCATTTGAGGAGTATAAAGGGCACTATGCTTTGTCTTGAAAAAAAACCTCCAAAAAACTCCAAGGTACTAAGATGTGAAATTGGGAAGATGACTTTGTTTTGAGAACTGTTCTACTTTTCAACAAACCAAGAAAACATGTTAGCTAATGCCACAAATCCCACTTGTATAAAGAATGTGTTGGTAATAACTTTCATGCAAGCCATATATCTTAGGATGTTATGCTCATGATTACCTTTATCTCTAAGCTTTGCTCAAGGACGAGCAAAGGGGTAAGTGAGGATGAACAAAGAAAGATCACTTTACGTTGCCGTTCATTGATGAAATATTGGAGCGACTGGCGAATCACTCTTTCTTCTGTTTCCTTGATAGGTATTCAGGTTATCACTAGATTTTGATCTATCTAGATGACCAAAGCAAAACCACCTTTACATGTCCATAGAACCTATGCTACCATAGAATGTCTTTTGGATTATGTAATGCTCCAGCTTCTTTTCAAAGATGCATGATGTCTATATTTTCTGATATGATTGAAGAAATCATGGAAGTTTTTATGGATGACTTTTCTATTTATGGAAAAACTTTCATTGATTGTCTTGAAAATTTAGACAAGGTTTTGCAAAGATACGAAGAAAAGCACTTAGTCCTTAATTGGGAAAATGTCATTTCATGGTTAGAGAAGGAATAGTGCTTGGACACTTGGTGGCCGAACGAGGGATTAAGGTAGATAGAGCTAAAATTGAAGTAATTGAATAGTTACCTCCTCCCGTAAATATTAGAGAGATCCATAGTTTTCTTGGCCATGCGGGGTTTTACCACCACTTTAGAAAAGATTTTTCACATATTGCTAGACCACTTACAAATCTTTTGGCTAAGGATGTTCCCTTTGAATTTGATGATGCATGCTGTCGGGGTATTAACCCCTATACCCTTACGACTAGGATTGGGCCAACCCGGACCAGGGGGTCTGGCCCACTAGAAGACGATGCATGGCCCGGCCAATCTGCTCGGAGTCCCACGCAAGGAATCAAGGCAGACTTGGAGATCAAGCAAGATCCTGGTCGGTTAGAATATGAATCCTTATCCGGCCACCTATGGCAATTGTAACCGGGTAGGATTAGTTTCCAGATCTATAACCCTGCTCCCCAGACTATATAAGGCGGACAGGGGACCCCTCTAAAAACATCTCTCATTGACATACAGCAATACAATCAGACGCCGAACATAGGTATTACGCCTTCATGGCAGCCGAACCTAGATAAAACCTCGTGTCTGTCTTGCGTCACCATCTTGTTTGTAGCTTGCGCATTTGTCTACCGATAATCTACTACCTTGGGCATACCCCTAGGTAGACTACCGACCATATTTCGTCGATTGTGGCATGCCAGGTAGGGGGTGTGCGTACTACTCTCCAGATGAACAAGATGGTCATCATCCCTGGTTCCATGGCTACGCCGAACGGCCTCACGTTCACCATCGGCCAGATCACCTAGACCACTGGCTCTGACGACTTCATTGCCATGACCATGGAGGAGGCATGGATTCAATCTGCATTGACCACTACTTCACCTGCATTGGCTACGGCTTCGACCACGGTGGATCTGGCTCCGGGCACACCAGCATCATCTTTAGCCATGTCGACAACCCATCATCTGCTTCCTCGCTACAAAGGGAGACAGATCAACAACACCGACCTGCTCGACTCCATCGATCGGGTCGGCACCAAGCTTGCTGAAACCCTAGCTCTGGTAAGTTCGATTCAAAATCAACCTAATGAGCAGGTAACCACTACCCACAATAGATCTACTCGACCAGCTCGGGCCAGTCGTCCTGCACGACTCGATACGGATCTTGTGGTCATGTCTACTCCTGAAGGGCGCTCCGTTCATCGCTGACCAGCCCCCACGATGGGTCTCTGGCTCTCCAAGTGCGAAGCCTCGATGGAGAACTACCAGGCTCAGCCCTACGGCCTATGCAACTTCGTCAACATGGTCCGGATTGAGGAGTATCAAGAAGGATTGGTTCGCATAGTTCAAGAGGGCGGCTCAAGCTCCCTGTCCGGCATCACATCTAATGGCTCCGTCCACACTGAGCTCCAGCACCACGACAATGAAGGCGTTGAATACGATCTGGATATCCCAGACCACACCCCGGGGTTCCCACGATTCCCATCCTTCCCACCAAGGTGAGGAGACTTGATCAATGTTGTTAGTAATGACGAACCACCGGCAGTTGGTGAAACAGAACAAGAAAGGCTAGCACGCGAAGCATGCAATATTGACCGGTTTAATCACTGACAAGCCAAAGCCGAGGCAGAGGAAGAGGCACGATGCATAAGGGTCCAGCCACATGATCTTAACAATGCCTTTGATAGGGTAGGGGACAAGTAGGTCTTTAGGACTCCAAGTGCCAACATAGCTGTTGCTATGGCGACAATGCAACGACTACCCAATACCCCGAAAATCCAGGCAGTTCATGATGATATACAAGCTTACCTGACGGCTACTATGGCCTAGACCATAGAGATTGCAAACCAAGCCTGGGCTCCATCTATCTTAGTCGAATCAAGCCGCAGCCGCTAGTACTCAAGTCGCTCATAGCCACCCAAACAACGTGGCTCGCGCAACAACGACCCATCAGACAACCGTCAAGGCAGAAATGGTGGTCATGATGGTGGTCGGGATGACAACCGCCGCGACTACCGAGATGACAACTGCTAAGACAACCATGACAATCGTTGTAATAACCACGGTCGTAGGGTCAACCAGGGGGCAATCGAGATCACCATGATGGCAATAATGATCTCTGCCATTACCTCGGAAAATGTGATCTGTGCGATCGCATTAACCAAAGAGCCGATGATCATGCATCCCATGAAAGCTATCACCATATGGAATATGATACCACCCACGGCCCTTTGGGTTTGAAGCAGTTTACCCCTCACCTTTGCCAAGTCATATGGCCCAAAAACTTCAAGCTTGAAAAACTCCAGAAGTACGATGGCAAGGAAAACCCTGAGTTATGGGTCATGCTCTACAAAATCGTGTGCAGATCAGCCATGGCTGACGAGCACATCATGTCTAATTACTTCCCAGTCGCCGTCGGCCATGCAGGCCACCAATGGCTGGTTAGCTTGTCGGCGAACTACTTTGATTCTTGGCAAGAGCTCAAGCAAGCATTCATCAACAACTTCATTGCTACTTGCAAACAACCCAGCAACAAATATGATCTGCAGCGGATTCGAGATCACAAAGATGAGCCACTACGCGAGTACGTCTGATGCTTCTTAGAGATGTGCATCAAGGTCCCGTCAATCTTCGATAATGAGGCAATCAAAGCTTTCATCACTGGTCTCTGCTTCCACGATGCCCTAAGGGACAAGCTCCTCCGCAAAAGACCTAAATCAGTCATAGCGCTCCTAGCCACTGCTAAAAAATATGCGGATGCCGATGATGCTAAAAAGATAATCGTCAAAGAAGCGGCAAGGGTTCCACACTCTGACCACCCCCACACCACGATGACTACCGCAGCAACCATGGTCAGAATGACAATTTTGATCGCCGCAACCAGCGCAATGATTCCCGCAACCACCGCGACCAGTGTAATCAGCGGCGTAATCGCCATGACGATTACAGGGGCAAGCGTGCTCGGGAAGATGATGGTGAAGTCAACGCCGTTAAAAAAGGTGGCGGACGTCACAACTATGAAGAAGACTATGCCAAAGCATTGAAAGGACCCTGCCAGCTTCATCCCAAGTCAAACCATACCATGGAGAATTGCCGCATTCTCAAATCTATCTACACGCGCCAACAGGCTCCGGATACATCCGACAAGCCTAACGACACAGGGGAGCAGCGTAACGAGGACAATGATGATGAAGACGCAGATCCCTGTCACAAGTACATCAAGCCAACCGACCACGTCCACACCATCATTGGGGGCAGAGTGTCCATCGAGACCAAATGAGAATGCAAGCTACTCGCCCGTGCTTGCTTGAACGTGGCCAATGCCGACAACCTCATTGTCGATCCGCGGCTCCCTCCTTGGTCTCACCACGAGATCTCCTTCAGCAGAAAGGACCAATGGGCTGCAATACCTAAGCCAGGGCATTTTCCTCTAGTTCTCGATCCTTGTATCAACATGGTTTAGTTTGACAGAGTGCTGATTGACAGCGGCAGTTTCATCGATATACTATTCAAGAACAGTTTGCCAGCCCTAAAGATAACCTAAGCTGATCTCAAGCCATATGGGGCATAGTTCTAGGGTGTTCTCCCTGGACAAAGCTCTACACCTCTTAGGCAGATTACGCTACCTGTGCAATTTGGTACCCTAGACCACTTCCGCACCGACTACGTCAACTTCGTGGTCGCCGACTTCGAAGGCACCTACCATGCTATCTTTGGTCGACCAGTGCTCACCAAGTTCCTGGCCATACCTCACTACAGGTATTTGGTGCTCAAGATGCCTACTGAGAAGGGGGTTCTAACTCTTAGGGGCAACGTATATGCAGCTTACACCTGCGAGGAGGACAACTTCAAAATAGCAGAGGCTCACGACCTCTCTATTCGCATGGCCGAGACCACGCTCGATGCCAAGAAGACCCCAGCTGATCACCTAGAGATTCTAGAGCTCGAGGCCCCACGCAAGAACATCAAGTCCAAAGAGCACAAAGCGATCCAGCTAGGTCGATGGCAATCCCAGCAAAATGGCCCTTATCGATGGCCAACCTGGATACTAAATAGGAAGACGCACTCGTTAGGTTCTTGAGAAGCAACAGTGAGTGTGTTTCGCATGGAAACCCGCTGACATGCCCGATGTACCTCAAAACTTGATCGAGCACTCCTTAAATGTCGATGGCAAGGCCAAACCCATCTAGCAGAAGCTACTGACGGTTCGCTTCACGACAAAAAGGAGGCTATTAGGGTAGAAGTTACATGGCTTTTAGCAGCCTGGATTTATCAAGGAAGTGTATCATCCAGAGTGGTTAGCCAACCCAGTTCTTGTACGCAAAAAGAATAATGAATGGAGAATGTGCTGTTGATTACACTGATCTCAACAAACACTGCCCTAAAGACCCCTTCGGCTTACCTCGCATAGACGAGGTCATAGATTCAACTACCGGTTGTGAGCTGCTTTCCTTTCTTGATTGCTACTCTGGTTATCACCAGATTGCTCTCAAAAAGGATGACCAGGATTAAGACATCCTTCATCACACCCTTCGGCACCTACTGCTACATGACCATGTCGTTCGGGCTCAAGAACTGCTAGGGCTACCTACCAATGCAGCCATACAGGCCTGCCTCAAAGACTGAGATAAAAGACGACCTCATCGAGGCTTATGTTGACGACTGTAGTTGTCAAAACCAAGGAAGCATATACCCTTGTCGACAAACTAGAGCGTACCTTTGCAGCCCTTAACACATTCCAATGGAAATTAAACCCAAAGAAGTGCATCTTTAGGTGTTCCATCTAGTATACTGCTCGGCAACAGTCGTCAGTCATGACTAGCATACGCCCTAACCCAGAGAAGGTAAAAGCTTATCTTGGACATGAAGCCGCCCAAAAAGGTGAAGGATGTTCAGAAGCTTATCGGATGTATGGCATGCCCTCAGTCAGTTTTATATCAAGATTAGGCGAAAAAGGACTACCATTTTTCAAGCTACTCAAAGCATCCGAGAAGTTTGAGTGGTTGGAGGAAGCAGACGCTGCCTTTACACAGCTGAAACAATTCCTTACGTCACCTCCGGTCCTCACTGCTCCCAGAGAAGACAAAACCCTCCTGCTTTACATTGTGGCAACTAATCGAGTGGTCTCCACTGCCATGGTGGTCGAGCGCGACGAGCCCGGCCATGTCTACAAGGTACAGCGACCAATCTATTTCATCAGTGAGGTGCTCAATGAATCCAAAACTAGGTACCCACAGATTCAGAAACTGATCTACGCCATACTGATTACATCCCAAAAGTTGAAACACTACTTTGATGGATATCATGTGGTGGTCATGACCGAGTACCCTCTGGGAGACATCATTCGCAACAAGGATGCGAATGGGCGCATCGTCAAATGGGCAATGGAGCTATGCTCTTTCTCCTTGGAATTTGTAAGCCGTACTATAATCAAGTCTTAGGCACTTGTCGATTTTATCGTCGAGTGGACAGACTTAAGCACACCTGCCTCTTAGGGGCCCATAGAGTATTGGAAGATGTACTTTGATGGCTCTCTCAACATCAATGGCGTAGGAGCAGGAGTCCTTTTTGTATCACCATCCAAGGAGCAGCTTCGATATGTCCTCGGGATTTATTTCCCGACGTCTAATAACGCCGCCGAGTACGAAGCATGCTTACATAGTCTGTGCATCGTGGCTGAGCTTGGTGTCAAGCGTCTCTATGTCTACGGAGACTCGGCTCTAGTCATCAACCAACTCAACAAGGACTGGGATACGACCAGCAAAAAGATGGACACATACTACAAAGCGATCAGAAAGCTTGAAGGCAAGTTCTATGGCATCGAGTACACACATGTGGTCCGGGACAAAAATCAAGCAGCAAATGCGCTATCAAAGTTAGGATCATCCTGAGCCAAAGTCCCACATGGCATATTTGTTCAAGATCTGCTCATGCCCTCCATCAAAGAAGAAGATCCCGCGGTCGACAAGCCTCTAGACCAGCTATTGGTGGCTACGGTTCCAGCGTCAAACACCACCAAACCACCTCTGACCACTAAGGAGCTTGACTGGAGAGTACCTTTCATCAAGTACCTGATAGATGGTAGCGGTTACACCGATTGGATAGAAAATGAATGTCTGATGCGTCATAGTAAGCAGTATTTGCTCGTCGATGGCAAACTATGGCGAAAGAACACGAAGGAGGAAATCTTGATGAAGTGTATAACCTAGGAGGATGGTGAACGTCTCCTAGACAAAATCCACTCTAGCTTCTGTGGCAACCATGCGGCCTCAAGAACACTGGTTGGCAAGGCTTTTTGAGCAGGGTTTTATTGGCCATCAGCCATAGCCGATGCAGAGAAGCTAGTCCGCTATTGTGAAGGTTGTCAGTTCTTTGCCAAGAGAATCCACGTAGTAGCACATGAGATTCAGACTATACTAGCCTCTTGGCCCTTCGCATGCTGGGGACTGGACATGATTGGCCCTTTCAAACCGGCCCCTAGGAAATTTACATGCGTCTTTGTGCTGATCGACAAATTCTCCAAGTGGATAGAGTACATGCCCCTGGTCACGGCATCTTCAGAAAAGGTTATCACGTTCCTCGACTAGGTCATCCACCGCTTCGGCATACCCAACAGCATCATCACTGATCTAGGTACTCAGTTCACTGGGAATGCTTTTTGGGACTTCTGCGATGAAAGGAGCATAGTAGTAAAATACGTCTCGGTGGCACACCCTAGAGCTAACGGACAGGTCGAGCAGGCAAATGGTATGATTCTGGACGCACTTAAGAAGAGGATGTACAGAGAGAATGACAAAGCACCTAGAAGATGGCTCAAAGAGTTACCAGCCATGGTCTGGGGTCTCAGAACCTAGCCTAGTCGCAATACCGGTGTATCACCATACTTTATGGTTTATGGCGCTGAGGTAGTACTTTCAGCAGATATAGCCTTCAGATTAGCATGGGTAGAGAACTTCGATGAAGATAAGGCCAATGAAGTGCGGGAGCTAGAAGTGAATAGTGCAGAAGAGAAGTGGCTCGACTCTTGCGTACGTACAGCCAAATACCTTGCTGTTTTGTGTAGGTTCTACAACAAGAATGTCAAGGAACGGTTCTTCATGGTCAGGGACCTAGTCCTGAAGTGGAAGACGAATCAGGCAGGTGTCCACAAACTCGCAACCCCATGGGAAGGACCTTTCATGATCAAGAAGGTTACACGCCCTACATCTTACAGGTTAGCTCGCCTAGACGGCACAGACGTACCTAATTCCTGGCACATCGACAAGCTTAGGTGTTTCTATGCTTAGCTACTAAGATATGTACCCCTCTTGTACTATTGATTTATTTCAATAAAGCTATTATGATTTCTCCGACCACTCTAATGTGTCATCTCGAAGTCTATTGTTATTCTAACTCTACCAGTTAAAACCGACCACCATTCCTTCTCGGGTTTTCGGAGCAGGCCCTGTCTCTGGTTCCTCCCAACGCGTGCATGGGATCCGCTCTCTATGCTATGGGTGATTGGCAGGTGCTCTCTGGTTTGACTTGTGTGTTTCTACGTGTGTGCAAGCTACGCACCTCACACTCCAACCGCAAGACAAATTAGGGCCATACAAACCTTTTAGGATGACGTGTCGACTAAACTAATACAACTAAACAGAATGCCAACACGTTCTAACTTAGTTACATCAATGTGATATCTGAGCTTAAACACGTTTTTTACAAAACAAACAAGCTCATGTTGACTTACAGTTATGTGATTACAAGCTTGCCTAAAAAGGTCCAAGTTTAGAATAACACAACTACATCTTCTTCTACAGCTATAGCCTACACTATTGGCTGGTCGGGGCATGAGGCACCTGCAGCTCGCTGGTCCTGACATCATGCAAGGGTCTCGGGGACTCTGGCACTGATCGAGCCGAAGAAGATGGCCCCGCCGATGCCTGGCTGGTCGAGATCACAGGCTTCGCTGGTTGGCTTGAAAATGACGGTGCTACCAGCTGACTTATTGATGGCGTTCCTTGTACGGGTGTTGTCGCACCTCCACACAGGTTAATATCGCCAATTATTTTCGGCGACAAGTCCAGCTGGGTCATCCGTAGCTCCTCAAACTTGTCTGGATCTACCTCCTTCGGGTATCCAGCCTCCAGGCGCTTGAGATCCATCAAGGGGTAGTGAGCACGTACCATGCTTAGCACATGTGCGCCTATGTACTCTCCCGCCTCCTTCATGAACTCCTGGAACCATCCCCATGCCCTTTGGCATCTCTCGATCAATCCCAGCTGCGGTGTCCTTGGCACATCTTCTGCTAGCGCCGGATCGATGAGGTTAAGGACTAGCAAAATGCCCTTTGCCACCTCCTGGCACCGGCTTCTCTAGGTGTCACGGTCCTTGGTGATCTCTTGGCATTGCGCCTTCCAGTCGTCACGGTCTTGCATCACGGCCTCCAGATGCTTCTTTGCATTGATTTTTATAACTACAAAACGCACATGCTATTAAGACAATAGACCACTATAAACTATGGTAGGCGACAAAAATGAGCAAAGGCGGTTAGACAACTTACTTTTCACCTCCTCTGTCATCTTGGTCGTGTGGTCCCAGAGATGCGACTGGTCTTATGCCAGTTTTCTGTTGTCCTCTTTCAGGCGATCACACTCCACGACCGCACAACTGTTCTCCTCTCGAAGACGGATCACTTTAGCTTCTAAGCCTGCACTACAGTTGTTACTACCAACAACGCAACAGCACTTGTCAGTGGTCGGTATGATAAAATGGCTACTTACTTGTCCTTTCCTGCTCTTTATTACTGAGCTGGATGACCAGGTTCTGGTTCTAGGACTCTTGCATCGTCTTTTCATGGCTTGGCGGCTTCAAGTCACTAGGCACAAGCGTTCCACCTCCGTCGTCAGCTCCTTGTTGCTTGCAACGATCCCCTCGATCTGGTCGAAGCATTTCTTATGGTACCTTGCGGTCTTCATTAAGTCCTATGTGCAGATAGCTAAGTAAGACAACTATGACTAAACACCAAGACCAGGGGGTGAAGCAAAGCTTACATGCACCTCCATCACAAGCTATTTCGTCGCCCGTTCAACTTTCTTGGTTTCTTCGACCTCCGAGATTTCCTCATAGACAACCCATTGGTCGTTCTGCCAACATGACACATACACATGTTGTCGCTTGTCTTGTGGATGGCCCAGGACCTCCTCCACCTCGTCCACTTTGGGATCTTCTTCGGGGTACTAGTGCTGGCCCGACATCGGCAGCATCTGTAATCACCATAGCCTTCCCATGAGTTGTGGTGTCGGTAAATGTGGGCTGTGCTCTCATCTCCTGCCACTGCTCCTCGGATCTGCTCCATCACCATCCATGCTAAGGTGTTGCCCTCAGCGGGTTTAGCGCTCGGAGCACTTATGTCCAGCTTGGCTGGTCCCTCGACCACCTGCTCGGGGACTATTGTCTGATTGCTCGCTTGCTGAGGCCCCGATGGATCTTCTACTATGGCTTCCTCGGTGGTCGGCTGCTGGGTAGTCTGCTCTGAACTTATTGGCGGAGCCATGTTACTTCCGGCTAGCTGGTCCGGACATTCTATGGACACCGAACTAGTACAACCAAGATAAGTTCAGAAGACAATCATATTCAATGCAAATTGCTAACTAACATCAAGGTTACAAATACTTACATGTTGGAAGCGCGGAATGATGTTGCGAAGGTGCGTCTCTTCGGCCATACTTGCTCCACGTGCTGAGCGGATGACTCCTGGTCTCCCTCTACATCCAGCACTGTTGCTGGGCCTTGGTGCTCGACTCCTCCGCTGCTTGTCCTTCGTGCTGCAGTGGTCGGTGGCGTGCTCGGTTGAGTTGTCGCTCCCATCGCTAGTCGCATTCCTTGCTTAGATACTCCTGAGGTCGACCCAGCTGCATCCTTCACCACCGTCGGCAATGTGGGTCCCATAGGCGTGGAGGACCCACCTTGCTTCATCGACTCCAGTTGCTTCCTCCTTTTTCGAGGGATAAGCTGAAAGGTGTTTGCATCTTCTCCCTCTTCTACGCCATCGTCCGGCCAGGCAAAAATTGCCTGCCGATGCTTGCCAGCCGAGTTCTCCTCCGGGTCCCCCTTGGGCTCATTGATATTTAGCACCCCCTGGTGAGCAGGGTGGTTACTGATCTCTTCTTCGACTATTTGGGGCAGCCGGCCGCTTACTAGCAGCTTTGGCTGCTGCCTCCTCTCTAGCTCCGAGCACTGCCCAGTCGACGTCCTCGTCCTCGATCTCGACGCTGGTCTAGGTAGTGGGATCAGCTCCTTGTGGCCACTCTACTCCAGGGGGTGGCGACACAAACACTGTCGCTCTATCCTGACCATTAACCTAGGTAACAAAAGGGAGTGAACACAGTAAGTTTCCACTATCTTACCACAATATAAGACTATGGTACAAGGCAAGACGAGTTACCTTTGGGGGAGGTCGGGCAAGCTTGAAAACATGCTCGATGTCGCTCAATCTGGCATAATTTGGATCGGCTAAGTTAAATAGCTCGCCAATTCTGGCTTTGACTTCGATTTTGTCAAGCGCCCCCTGCCTCGTCCTCGTCGGGTTCGCGCTCCCTTGATACTCATAGCCAGGATGTACCCTCCTCTGGCAGGGCTGGATCCATTGGCTGATGAAGCTCCCGACCACGCTCGGACCATCTAGTTTTTTCCATGGGATCATTCCAAATATTTCTGGAATCTGTTCCAGGTGCTCGAGCTTCTCTAACCAGCTCGTCCTCTTCACCGGAATGTAGCCCATGTCGCACAGCGTGATCGTGTTTGGCTCTTCGCGGATGTAGAACCATTTCTTGTACCAGTCGTCGAGCGACGTGTTCCATGGGCAGTGTAGGTACTGGGCTTTCATGCCGTCATGGAGGTTGAGGTACACACCCCTAGCTATCTTTGAACCACCGCTTCCTTTCTTCCACAGACAGAAAAGATGGCGGAAAAATCGAAATGGGGCTAGAAGCGGCCATATACTTCATAGAGATGTATAAAAGTGGCGACAAGGAGGATCGAGTTGGGATGCAGATTGCAAATCCCAATCTCATAGTAAAGACAGAGCCCATAAAGAAACGGATGTACCGGAACCCCAAATCCCCATTTAAAGAAATCCTCAAACACCACAATCTCACCTAGTTATGGATCGGGGTACCCCTCGCCCTCCGGCGCACGCCATCCTACGAGCTCCTTGTTGTGGAGTACCCCCATGGTGACGAGGTCTTCAATGGTCTGCTCATTGCTTTTTGATTTCCACCATTCCTTCACCATGACCCCTGCTTTCTTCTGCGCATCACTTTTTGCCATGACTCTAGCCTTGCTGGTGAACGGGGAAATGGAGGCGGATTGATGAATGGTGATTTTGGATGTATTAGGGTTGGCGAGAGGAAGAAGAAAGCTGCAGTTGCGAATGGCAATGGGGTTCAATAAATAGTAACTTACCTATCCTATACTGTATTTAACCCAAGAGTTATGTTGTGTCGTCTGCCCGGGATTCTTGGGAGACATGCACACGCACTATAGACGGTTGTTTTTATAGCCTCGAGATCTACGCCAATATATGCGCCTCTTCGTTGCAAGTGTGGGAGGGCCCACGCTGATGCACCTACTGACAGGTGCCACGCAACTGTTTGCTTGACAAGACAAAAAGGCAGTATGACATGCTATACCCATCTACTTTTTTGACCAGACGTGTTAGATTGGACTTGACAGAACAAGTAAATAAATAAATACATAAAATAATAGTACAAGTGGCATATGGTTTTTTTTCCACACTTCTTGTGCTCGGGGATTGTCGCGACTATTCTTGTGCTCGGGGACTGTCCATACCACCATCGTGCTCGGGAACTGTCTAGACCACCATCGTGCTCGGGGACTGTTTCGACCACTCTCGTGCTCGGGGACTGTTCCAACCACTCTCGTGCTCGAGGACTGCACCGACCACTCTACGACCATTGCTCGGAGACCTCTCTCCTCGGCTACATGTGATTTGTACTCACATATAGTTGAGAGGCATTTATTTTTTCTCACTTAGACCTTGCTACAAGGCTGATACCTCGCCTTCCAGCAAGCTCAGGGACTACATCGGTACGATGCACCTGCCGGGGCATCTCGTATCGCTTGTACGACGATTAGATTTTCAACTTAATTGGGAATTCTTTTAAGACCCTGGCACCATGTGCTTGCATCACCTACTACTAGGCTCAGGGACTAAGTGGGCACCCTTCACCTAGCGGTGAATGTGCTTATTTTATCGACCCCTACGCTCTAACTGTTGGCCATAACTGCTACTATACAAGGGTCACTTACATTTCTTTTTAGAAATACAAGTGGGCACACTTTATCAGGAAAGAAATCTTTTTCTTTTTTCTTTAGAGCACCATGCATTCTTCAGACAACCGGAATCTTTGGCTATAATCGTGGTCTACTGCTGTCTATTCTGACTAGAATGCTGGCACATTCGCTTGGTTAATGTTTCAACCAGTTGGAGATGACATAAAGACGGATCGCATTAGCCAAAGGAGATCGAACGACGTGTCGCAGCATAATACATGGTGCTCGAGGACTAGCTATGGGGTATTAACCCCTATACCCTTATGGCTAGGATTGGGTCGACCCAGACCAGGGGGTTTGGCCCACTAGAAGACGACGCGTGACCCGGCCAATCTGCTCGGAGTCCCGCGCAAGGAATCAAGGCAGACTTGGAGATCAAGCAAGATCCTAGTCGGTTAGAATAGGAATCCTTATCCGGCCACCTATGACAATTGTAACCGGGTAGGATTAGTTTCTAGATCTGTAACCCTGCTCCCCAGACCATATAAGGCGGGCAGGGGACCCCTCTAAAAACATCTCTCATTGACATACAACAATACAATCAGACGCAGGACGTAGGTATTACGCCTTCATGGCGGCCGAACCTGGATAAAACCTTGTGTTTGTCTTGCGTCACCATCTTGTTTGTAGCTTGCACATCTGTCTGCCGATAATCTACTACCTTGGGCATACCCCTAGGTAGACTGCCGACCATATTTCGTCGACACATGCTTAAAATCTTTTAACATTCTTAAGAAAGCACTCATCTCTGCACCAATCATTAAACCCCCCGATTAGTCATTACCTTTTGAAATTATGTGTGATGCTAGTGATTATGCTGTGGGGGCAGTTTTGGGACAAACAAAAGATAAAAAGCATCATGCAATTGCTTATGCTAGCAAAACTCTCATAGGACCTCAACTTAATTTGCAACAACTGAAAAAGAACTCCTGACTGTTGTTTTTGTTATTGATAAGTTTAGATCTTACTTAGTAGGAGCTATGGTGATTGTTTATATTGATCATGCTTCTTTGAAATACTTGCTCACTAAGAAAGATGCTAAACCTAGATTAATAAGATGGATTTTGTTACTCTAAGAATTTGAGAATTTATAGGAACTGCCCATCAATGATTCACTGTGGGACGACATGCTCTTCAAAGTCACAAAATCTGACCCCTAGGTACGCAAATATTATTAATTTTATGGTTGCAGGTTATGTACCACTAGGGGAAAACAAAAGAAAGCTCATCTATGAAAGTCATCTTCACATATGGGATGAACCATACCTCTTCAGAGTCTACTCTAGACGGCCTGCTTAGAAGATGTGTATCGGTAGAGGAAGGCATCAACATCATCGAGCGATGCCTACTCATCACCATATGGAGGACATTATGGTGCATTCCGCACTCATTTGAAGATCTGGCAAAGTGGATTCTTCTGGCCAACCATGTATGAAGACATGAAGGACTTCATTCCGAAGATGTGGAGCGTGTCAAAGGCACAAGAATATCAATTCAAGAGATGCCATGCCACTCACCAACAACCTTCATATCGAGCTCTTCAATGTTTGAGGAATCGATTACATGAGACCTTTTCTGAAGTCAAAGAACTATGAATACATCTTGGTGGCAGTTGATTATGTCTCCAAGTGGGTTGAAGCCATGCCATGTAGAACAGTCGATGCTAAGAACTCCAAAAAATGTTTGAAGAGACAATATTTCTAAGATTCGGAGTTCCGAGGATGGTGATCAGTGATGGAGGCACTCACTTCACTGATAAGAATTTTCACAATTACTAGTCAAAACATGGGATCCATCATAATGTCGCTACTCCATACCACCCTCAAACAAGTGGCCAAGCAGAAACATCAAATAAACAAATCAAGAACATTCTGCAAAAGACGGTCAATGAGATGGGGACTACATGGAAGGATAGACTACCCAATGCACTATGGGCTTATAGAACAGCTTATAAAACACCACTCAGGATGTCACTATATCAACTTATCTATGGGAAAACCTATCATCTACCTATGGAGCTAGATTTCAAGGCTCACTAGGGCTTTCAAGCGATGGAACATGGACTTTGAAGCCGCTAGAACCAAGAGGAAGATGCAACTCTCTGAACTTGATGAATGGCATGAAAAAGCATATCATAACGCCAAGATTTACAAAGAGAGAATGAAGAGATGGCATGACAAGAGGATCAAGAAGAAGGAGTTCGCCCCTAGATATAAGGTATTACTTTTTAATTCCAGGGTAAAATTATTAGGGCATGGAAAACTTCAAAGCAAATGGGAAGGATCATTCAAGGTGATAAGCACTTCATCACATGGAGTGGTAACACTTCAAAATGATGAAGGTACGTTATTCAAGGTAAATGGCCTAGTGTCTCAAGATCTGTCTAGAGCCTAAAAACCACCTGAGGATTTCGATGAGGTAGATTTTCTGATTTTACCATAGATTTACACCTCTGGCATCCTCTTTATGTTTTGTAACATGAAAATATACTTTTCAAGATTAGATAGGGATTAGAAACCGCCACGAGAAAAACCCACGCATGAAGATGATGTGTGGGGCTGACTAGGCCCCACCTATAGGACGGTCGGCCCACTTGTCATCCGCCTCGCGCTCAGGTTGATTCTCTGCATGTCTTCTAGATCCTTCCTCTCCGCAATCCCACAGTTTTTCAACGGCATTCGGTTTTTCCTCGTTACGAGACCTCTTATGGATAGATCTTGACCCCTGCTACAAGTTGTTCCCCCCTATATAAGAGAGCCCCTACCTACCTCCATAACCATCCCATCAAAGCCTCCTCTCTCCAACAAGCAGCAAAGCTCTCCTCCTCTCTAGTTCCCATGGCCAACAAAGAGATCGTCCCCCTATGGTTTTGATCTAAACAAGAAGCTCGACGCGCTTGTGCTGAGCATCAGTTCCTCCAGAGATCACCCCCATTTGCTCAAGCCACTCTTACTTTGCCCAAGCTATCCGTCGCCCGGTGATCAGCTCCACCGCCGCCATGCCCACTTCTTGAAGGCAAGCCATGCCAACAAGTGCCTCATCTAGATGTCTAGAAGCTAATCATGGTGATGAAGGAGATCAATGTCCTTCCTCTAAAGGGACATGAGGTGCTGACTGAAGTCAAGACCAACCAGTTTGGAGACTGTCACATGTGCAAAATACAAGTCAGGTCATACCCCTGCTTGAGCATATACGGAGTTTGCGTTATGTCCGAATTAGATCAAGGTTGTTCCACCGAAGGAGAAGAAGAGGAAGGCACCATCAACTCTCCTACAAAATGATGAAAAGCATCCACGGATGACCATTGCCCTTTTAGAGAAGAAGAAGATTGAAGATCTAAGCTGATGTTATCTATACCTTAGAACAGAGGATTGACAAAGAACACGTGTATCGTAGAGTCTACAACACAATTTAAACACTTTGAATCATTTTGTTGCTAAGATGAGGAAGTGAGAATTAGGTAGTTAATAATAAGGCATGAGTGGTTAGTTCAAGTGTTTAAAGATAGTATGTTTAGGTTACTCACTTAGCTTAGATTGTTAGAGTGACTGAAGTTTGTGTTTAGGTTGGTTTGTGTACTAAAGTGCCTTATGATGGAGTTGAAGGGACCATGACGCCTAAGAGGGGGGGGCTGAATTAGGCAACTTAAAATTCTAACTCTAAACTATGGCCTCTTTTTCTACCCTTAGCAAAACCTATGCAAAAGATAAACTATCTAAATGTGCAACTACGGTTTTGCTAATGTGTTGCTATCTCTACCGCAAAACTAGTAATGTAATCAATGTAAATGCGGAAGCTAAAGAGCAAGGTAGAGATATGCAAACTCCCATCGACGACTCTGGTATTTTTACCGAGGTATCAAGAAGCGTGCAAGCTTCCCCCTAGTACTCGTTGGAGCCCCTCGCAAGGGCCAAGCTCCCGATCGGGTAACTCCGTGGATAGCCTCAGGCCTTCCCCATACGCAAGTGGGTCTCCGACATGCCTTCCGGCAAGCCTCTCCCGGATGCTCCCCGCTGTCTTCACTATCAAGCTTCCGGCCGAAACACCACGAGCCTTGTTCCCTCCGGTACACGGTGACAGCCACACCACAAACGCGGTTGGTGTGATCTCGCAAGACTTCAAGCCCCTCCGATGTACAACAATGGTGCATGCAAGAGGTATGCAAACCTCACTAAACACTAGGCATAAACCTAGAGCAAGCGCATAAGCGGTGGTCTAATCAACCTAAGCACTTCGCAAAGCACCTACGCTAATCACCTAATGAAACACTAAGCACTATGCAAGTGGAGATCACTAAAATAGTGTATCAACACCCATGGTATGTTTCCTCAGCTCCACACCCCTTAAATGGCCGATTGGGGTTGTATTTATAAGCCCCACTGAGAAAGTAGCCGTTGAGGATGAAATCCCACTTTTCTGCTTCTGACCGGACGCTGAACTCATCCTGACTGGACGCGTCCGGTCGTCCTGACCATTGGAAACACGAATCACCGATCAGACGCTGCCAGCGTCCGGTCGACTGCCACCGAACATGTCTGGCCGCAGTTCCACCGCTCTAGAACCTCTCTGTACTCGATTAGACGCTGTTGTCCTGCGTTCGGTCGGTTACCGCCAGTGTCTGGTCTAGCTTCTGGTTGCTACTAATGATGCCTGTCTGCCGAGCCTCCGGTCCAGCGTCCGGTCACAGCTGCCAGCATCCGGTCCAGCGTCCGATCGCTTCTGCGAGCTCGTTTCTTCATGATATTGCGTACGGCTTGGTTCCTATCTTCATGCTTGGACTTTTCTTGATATCTTGGGTCTTCTCTTGTGCTCCTAAGGTCTTCCTTATGGTGTTGATCATCGGATCATCATGTCGCCTTCGTCCAAGTCACGTCTTGCACCCTATTGAACTACAAAACAAACACTTGCAAATTAATTAGTCCAATTTGGTTGTGTTAGTCATCAAACACCAAAATCCAAAATAAATGGGCCAAGAGTCCATTTTCCTTACAATCTCCCCCTTTTTGGTGATTGATGACAACACGACCAAAGCAAGCAAATAATAAAATTTTGAAATTTAAAAACTACCTACTTGCAAGGATGCAATGCAAGGGGCAAGATTATATGATGCTAAAAGATACTACTTGTAAGACTATATAAAAACTTATCTTGCCCTTGCAAATGTCCCCATGTGGTACTATGGATTTAAGCCTTGCTTATAAATTCTTCCCACTACATAGGCTAATCCATAATCCACTATCCTCCCTTTCTCGGACCATTACTATAAATTAATGCTTGTTTTTGGTCCTCTAAATTCTCCCCCTTTGGAATTCAAACACCAAAAAGGAAGACATTAGTTGCACAAGGGAGGGTCAAACTTTGTGATCCTTTATTTGTAGAGTGGAATAGATCACAAAATTTGGACTCTCACATTATATAGATAAAGCTCCCCCTAAATATATGCATACATATGATAGAAGGCAAAGCATATGCATAATTGGCAAATTTTTGCTCATGGGAATTTAATCTATATAATGCATGGAGAAAGCATATAAATATCAAAATGAAATCAACATGATGATATTGGTTTAGAAATACCACATGCGGAAACTAATTTGATTTCTTCCACTTGCAACCGGTGGTGGATCTTTAAAGTATGATGCTTAACTCTAGGGACTCCATTTTCCTTGCAATGAGACTACTACATACATGATAAGCTTGAAAAAGTGTTAGTCTCAAAGCATCCAACTTGTAGAGTAACCTCCCCATAAATTTGTGCACACAAGTATGGAATACTTGTTGGAAACATGCACATTGATTTTAGAATCAATAATATCACTTGAAAGATGACATCTCATGAATATGAGAATCATTTTCGAAGATGATATTTGGGAGAAATTATCTATAATTTGGACTTTGGCACATATTAGATGAACAATTGAAGGACAAGCTATGTGCCGTGCTCCTAAACAATTTAAACCATGTAGGTTTGCTTCAAGGATTAAGAATGAAACCGAGCAAGCCTACCATATGATATACCTAGTGTGTGCATGACAAAATATATAAGAATGCAAATGCAAACCTAGGCATGAGGAGTAACTAGATGCTAAAAGATTCCAAAAGTAGGAAAATTTAAATCTAAAACCAAATTGAAGTAAATTGAATCTAGTTACCTAACATGGGAAGGAGAATTTGGGTCCATATTATTCACTAACCCACTTGGCAATGGTTTTGTCCATCATGATGCACCCCATGAAATGCATCCATACTTTGCCAAGTCTCCAAATTCCCCGAAGTCCATTGGACTTATCACTTCCCTTTCGAGATCCAAACCTTCTTGGTGCTCTTTATGTTGGAAATGATTTCTTTTGGCACCCAAAAGCGTTTGACCCCATTGTTGGCTTGCTTGTTCACCTTGATGGCCACCACCTTGTCATTTTTTCTTCTTCTTTAACAAGTATGGTGTGGAGGCCTTCTTGTCCACCTTGTTGGTGTAGGTGTTGGAGACCTTGCTTGTTTGTTTTTTCTCCTTCTTCTTTACTCCTCCCCCATTCTTCACCTTGCACTCATAGGACTTGTGACCTTTCTTGTGGCACATGTAACAAACCACGGTTCGTCCTTCATCAAGCTTCTTCACTACATTGATGGCGTTATCTTGATGAAGTTGGGTTTGCTTTGCCTTGCCTTTCACTCGAGTCAAGTCCTTGGTGAGGCGAGCTACTTCTTGCTTGAGTTGCTCATTCTCCTTTGCAACCTCTTGTGTGCATGTATCTACAACAACTTTCTCAACATAAACTTGGTTGCACAAAGGTGAGTCTAAACATAAATCATTACAAGAAGTAGAGGCATCCTTTTTAGACATGTTAAAGATAGAACTTTTCTTTTTAGATGCCTTGGTGGGGGATGTACTAACGGCTTCAGGATTAGCAACTTTATTAGTTAGCTCATCACAATGTTTGCACATGGTTTCCATTTTTGCAAGTAAACTTTTATAAGCATCTTGTGAGCTAGCTAACTTTTCTTTCAATTTTTCATTTTTCTTTACAAGTTGCTCATCATTGATTGTGCATTCATTTGTTGTTGCACTAGCCTTAAGTTGCTCAATTTTAGTAGATAGTTCAACATTGAGATTAGCAAAGTTCTCATATTATTCAAGCAAAGTTGTGTATGCTTCTTGTGAACTATCTAGCTTTTATTTTAAGCTTTTGAGCTTCTTTTGTTGACTAGTGCAAACCTTAGCATAATTAAGATTTTGTTGCACAATTTCATGATAAGAAGGTATATCATCATCACTATCACTCTCACTATATGATGAGCTTTCATTACCTCGTGCCATAAGACACACATGAGAAGAGCTTGATGATGAGTGCTTGTGACCTCGCCTCTTGTGATGGTGTTCTTCTTCGCTTGAAGAATCATCCCATGATCTTATTGATGTGAGGGCTTGGTTCTTGCACACCTTCTTTGTCTTGGGTGTGGGCTTGTTTGGACAAACTTCCACAAAGTGCCCAACTCGCTGCATCCATAGCATCCTCTCTTTCTTTGCTCATTTCTTTGATTGGTGAAAATGAAGATCCTTGAATTTGGATGGGCACACCCTTGACATTGAGCCTTGGGATCATCTTTTCAACCTTGTTGATTAATTTGATTGATTCTTCATCAAGGTCAGAGGTGGAGGAGGAAGATTGATCATCATCACTTGAATCTTCATCATCATCATCTTCTTCTTCTTCATATTCACTTGAGGAGCTTGAGCTTGAGCTTGAGCTTGTCTCAACTTGCTTTCTCTTCATCTTCTTTTTCTTGCTACATGCGAGAGCTTTGCCTTTGCTCGATGAACAGGCTTCTTCTTGACCCATCTTACGTGACATTTCAAATGCCACTAACTTGCCAATGGCAATGCCCAGGGTCATGGTGCTCAAGTTCTCCACTTTGTGAAGGATGGTGATGATGCTTGCATATTTCTTTTGTGGTAGCACGGAGATGATCTTCCTCACTGATGTCCGCATCATCTAGCTTTATTAATCCTATTGAATGGAGCTCATTGATAATTAGATTCAAATGAGAATACATATCACGAACAAGCTCATCATCATTCATTGTAAAGGAATCTTAATTTTGTTTAGCTAGACAATGTTTTTGCTCATGGACATTACTTGTGCCAGTCATAGAGCTCTTGGAGTTTTAACCTAAATTTCATATGCCAGTATTTAAAGTGAACACTTGGTTAAACACATCCATGCTAAATGATTCAAATAAGCAATTTTTAGCTCTAGCATTGAAATGCATTTCTTTTTCATCACTCTTTGTGGGTTTTTTCGGGATTCTTGATGGGTTTCATCCTGTCACGAGTGACTCTCCATACACCCAAATCAACCTGCCTCAAGGTGGCAAGCCATTCTAGCCTTATAGTAAGGGAAGTTAGTGTCCGTCAAAGTACAGGAGGCCTAGAGGTATCCATCCCAACCACTATAAATAGAGTCGGCTCAACGGCGGTTAAGTCAAAGGTCCAAATTGAGCCAATCGGCTCTGATACCAATTGAAGGGACCATGATGCCTAAGAGGGGGGGTGAATTAGGCAACTTAAAATTCTAACTCTAAACTATAGCCTCTTTTTCTACCCTTAGCAAAACCTATGCAAAAGATAAACTATCTAAATAGTGCAACTACTGGTTTTGCTAATGTGTTGCTATCTCTACCTACAAAAGGAGTAATGTAATCAATGTAAATGCGGAAGCTAATAGAGCAAGGTAGAGATATGTAAACTCCCATCGACGACTCCAGGTATTTTTACCGAGGTATCGAGAAGCGCTGCAAGCTTCCCCCTAGTACTCGTTGGAGCCCCTCGCAAGGAATCTCTCGCAAGGGCCAAGCTCCTGGTCGGGTAACTCCGTGGATAGCCTCGGGCCTTCCCCATGCGCAAGTGGGTCTCCAACGTGCCTTCCGGCATGCCTCTCCCGGATGCTCCCCGCCGTCTTCACTATCAAGCTTCCGGCCAAAACGCCACGAGCCTTGTTCCCTCTGGTACACGCTGACGGCCACACCACAAACGCGGTTGCTGTGATCTCGCAAGACTTCAAGCCCCTCCGATGTACAACAATGGTGCATGGAAGCACCGGGTAGCAAGAGGTATGCAAACCTCACTAAACTCTAGGCCTAAACCTAGAGCAAGCGCATAAGCGGTGGTCTAATCAACCTAAGCACTTCGCAAAGCACCTACGCTAATCACCTAATGAAACACTAAGCACTATGCAAGTGGATATCACTAAAATGGTGTATCAACACCCTTGGTATGTTTTCTCAGCTCCACACCCCTCAAATGGCTGGTTGGGGATTGTATTTATAAGCCCCACTGAGAAAGTAGCCATTGGGGATGAAATCCCGCTTTTCTACTACTGACTGGACGCTGAACTTGTCCTGACTGGACACGTCCGGTCGTCCCGACTGTTGGAGCCACAAATCATCGATCGGACGCTGCCAGCGTCTGGTCGCAGTTCCATCGCTCTGGAACCTCTCTGTACTCGATCGGACGCTGTTGTCCTGTGTCCGATCGGTTGCCACTAGCGTCCGATCGCTGCTGATGACGCCTGTCTGCCGAGCCTCTGGTCCATCATCCGGTCATAGCTGCCAGCGTCCGGTCGCTTCTGCGAGCTCGTTTCTTCACGATCTTGCATATGAATTGGTTCCTATCTTCATGCTTGGACTTTGCTTGATATCTTGGTTCTTCTCTTGTGCTCCTAAGGTCTTGCTTATGGTGTTGATCATCGGATCATCACATCGCCTTCATCCAAGTCACGTCTTGCACCCTATTGAACTACAAAACAAACACTTGCAAATTCATTAGTCCAATTTGGTTGTGTTAGTCATTAAACACCAAAATCCAAAGTAAATGGGCCAAGGGTCCATTTTCCTTATAGGAGTCTCATTATTATTATCTGTTCTCTATTTCTTTTGGATATGTGTTTTGTCTCCACATGTTGTGCATAAAGGTATATAGGAAAACACATGTGGGGGAGACACACCGCAACAAGATGGAATTCGATCCTAAAAATTATGAAATTCAAAAAGCAATGGATCAAAAACCATGCTCGCCAAAGTTAGACCGAAATGAACCCAAGAGTGGGCCGCCCGACCTCCTACATGGGCCGGTTGGCCCAGCCTAGTTCCACCTCGCCTCGCGCTTCATCCACGATCAGGTTTGAGCCCAATACACTCTATTTTCATGTTTTGCTTTTCGTTTCGAATCAAATTAAAGATCCTTTGATAAACAACTTTAAAAATGAGGAAAGATTATTGCAGTCATGACTAAAGGACAGACTCATATAATACTTTTCCTAGAAGTAATGTTACTGTTGGGAACTTTTTTAGGGACCCCATGTTACTTAAGTTGTTGAGGAATGAGATATAGTAGAATAATAAGAATTTGATTCTTGATGTCTCGTTATTGGAGAATTTTATTCCAAATAGTAAAATGAATAGCTACACCTCTCCTTTATGGTAAGCAATGTCCTACCAAAGCCATATATAGACTAGAGAAACCTTCTACATATATTACTTGTTATTGTGTTGAGTTTGGTGAAACCTTGTGACCCTTGTTGAGAAATTTATCATGCTCTCAAGATCAAGATCGCGTACACTCCACATATACATGCTTGCTCCTACACTGGGGGTACACAACAACATGTTTTCCATCCACTCAAAAATGTTCTACTCGTATATTGGGAATAGACACAAAAAATATGATTGTTCGGATAAATGCTCCAAGTTCTTGTAAATGTCTCTCTTAAAAAGTTTCAATTGCAGAAAAAGAGGCACGGGCTATGCAAGAGTTTTTTAGAAAAAGAAAAAGTATTGGAAAAAATGGACAAGTGTCTGAGATATCTAAAACAATGGGTACTCAGATGCTAGCCTGATAAAAAAGGAGAAAGAAAAAAATGAATAAGATAGCCCATGTTTTCTTGCAAAGTATTTTCAAGTTTCAAACAAGAGGCATGTTTCAATGAGCATAGTAGAATTAGGTTAGCCACCACATACTCATCCACACACATGCACATCTTGATCTAAGAGTATGACATTTTTCTCCTTGGATCCTTGTTTTGACTTTATAATATATGCAATGCAAGTATGATTTCATATTCATCCCTACTTGAGCTCCACATAAGCTTTTAGAAGTAGGTAAAAAGAAGGCAAGAACATCAATGCCTTGGTGAGGATCTAAAAATACCATATATATAGAGTGATTTGAGAGTACTATAAAAGGAGAAGGTAAGCTATGTTTTGTTTTGAAAAATCTTAAATGTTTCTCCAATTGACTTGAATGAAGGAAGATGGTGATCTGTTTCAAGCTGTTCCATTCTTCAACCGCCCAAAGTTTCATGATAGACACTTTGAATCCTGCAGTGCATGTGTGATTGGGAATGGTTTTATGTTGATAACTTGTCCTAAGGTTATGTCTTGACTAATCCATCCTTTTATCGAGGATGAGTAAAAGCCTAAGTGTGGGGGAGTTTATTGACGGTAGTTAACATTCATCATAAACCATCAATATAACTTGTATAAATGACTAAAATAGATCTCCAATGTAGACATAGGGGTTTAAACTAACAAATTCCATGAGTTTTGGTGAATCTGTGTTTCCAACAGGATTTAATCACAAAATCGCCAAGGAGGACCTATTTGTCAAAGGAAATTATGGAATTTTGCCGCGTAAACAGTGTTTGAAGACTCTAGAAGACTCTAGGAGGCTCTCCACCAAAGCAGAGCTCATGCCCCTAACATGTGGGGCCAGCCGGCCCCACCTATAGGCTGGCCGGCCTATGGGTCCCACATGTCAGTCCCCCGTCGCTATGTTGGTTCTTCACTGCCATAAGGATTGCATCTCTGCCATTTATTCAAGTTGATTTGATCCGAGGGCTCAGGATTGACGCTGCGGCCTATATATACCTACCTGGACCCCCTCCTCCAGGGCATTGGCATTTGATCCTAAGAGCCTCAGGGCCAGAAACCCTAATCCATATTTCCACCAGGATGAGAGCTAGCAATCAAGAGAAGATTAGTCCTCCATAGGATCTAGTCTTGTATTAGAGATAGAGAGATAGAGTGAGAGGGAAGAGCTTTGGAGGAGTCCCAGCCTGTCGGTGCTCTCTATACGGCTTGTACCCTGGCGGAATAAAGTTCTTCTTGAGCTTGCTTCTGAGATTTCTCTGGTAATCGACTTCTAATTCAAGTAAGCATCTTGTTCGTATTGTTCTTTAGGTTTGCGACTCTCTTTTGAGTACTTAAATCCTTGTAGCTCCTAGGCTAAAGTAGTATTCATAGTGTAAGCGTGGTGCTTAGACTCGGTTACTCGTGGATGTACCCTATTTTCCGGATTGGTGGTAGCTCATAAAGGTGACTCTTATAGCCTCGTTGAATCCTTTGTAGTCCACCTTACGTTAGTAGGCCTAGCAGGACTTTGTTACTATAGGAAACATACTCCGCCAATGTGTTCTCTAGTAATATACCTAGAATTGATCAATAGAAGACAAAGCTTACCGAAGTTAGAACTAGAAGACCTTAGCAGTCTCTTCTACGCTCCTGTTATCTAGCCTTGATTGTGAAATTGGTTAAGTTAGATTTGGTTATTCTCACACATGTTTCCTCAAGTTTGATATAAAATTGGGTACTCCCGGTGAAGTTCTACATCGGTATAATATCCGTGCGCTTGCGGATTGCTCTATGTGCATTATTTTATACCAACAGTCCTCTTGCATTTTTTGCCCTAGCCATGTTGATTCATGAAACCTGCAAAACTGCACAAAGATGGCTAGTCAAAAACTTACGAAATTTGATGTATACTTCCTATTAATTCACAATTCAATTGATGTACTTCAGCATTCGGGCAACAATGCACCTATGTGAGTGTGATGGCTTCCAATTGAATTACAATGCACCAAACTTCAAATGACTTTAGCGGTACTTTTCAGCGAACGAACAATGTTTTCCTCTCACAACAAATCACCATAAGCCGAATTTCAGCGAAATGAACTAGGCCCCTAAACCAGGAACATTGCAATTAATTCTTACGAGAGATAGCGAGGAGGCCCGGGCGCCTTTAGATTGAATGACTACGAGGTCAGCGCCTTAGGCTTCCGAGGTAGGTAGCGGCGCGAGATACGGACTACGGTGGCATGGCAGAAGGAACCGGTGGTGCGGGAGCAGCCGATAGGCATTCCAGCGGGAAGAGCAAAGGCCGCCATAGGCGCACGGGCGGGCCGCATGACGATTTTGGCACCATGCAGGTTGGATATCTGGATGGGGGCGGCGTAGGTTTTCCTTTCTTTGGGCAGCAGGCGGCGGCGGACGCCCTGAGTGTCAGGACCAAACGGCCGGCGTTAGGTTTGGGATATTTAACTATTTGCCATCCTTTACGGATGGCACCCCTCTATTTGTTAGTTTTACATGGGCACCTACATAATTACCACACAAAACATTAAACCTACTACATATTTGCCATTTTCGCTGACGTGGCACGCCATGTGTGTATGCCAGCGTGGCTGTGAGCCCTGGAACCCCTACAAAAGATGCGAACTAACCAATTTACCCCTACTACCTTTCTCAGTCAACTTGCTGACGTGTGGGCCCCATATGTTAGATTCTCCTTACGGACATCCTGGATTCAATACATAATGATGGACGGCTTAGATTCCAAACACCAAAAAATAGAAGACCATAACATATGCCAGTGTCACGAGCATCAACCATCACAAAACTGCTCCGATTGAAAATCACTTTGATTTGATGTGAAATGATAGGGAACGTTGGGGCAACGCTTCAGGAACCACAACCGGCGTGGCCTTGCCATCGGTCACCTCGGGAACCCAACAACGTTGTTTTGGGCTACGCCATCGAGATGGCGTCCAACGTCCAAGATCAAGTGGCACAGTGCACTAAGTGGTCGGATGATAGTCTTTAAATAACTAGGAAGCAAATCCGTGTCACCGCCGGCGATGAGCAATGGCAAGGTATAGCACCAGCGAGTCATCTAGCGACTCGTCCAGCAATGAGTCTGGGACTTGGCAAATCACCACAGCGCCAGCGAGGAGGAGGAGGAGGTGGCTGAGGCGCCAGCAGTCGCCGTCAAGAAGGAGGACAGTAGCGACATCGATGGTGGGAACGTTGATAACTTTCCTGCCGTTCTGCTTCCATCGGGCTTCAAGGAGGAGCCGGAGGGCAGTGATCGCAACGGTGGGAATGTTGATCATGTCCCCACCGTTCTGTCGGGCTTCTCTCTGACGCCGCGCTACAAGAAGCCTAGGATCCCTCCATTCCCACCCGTCGAGATCGTGTCTAATGATGATGAGGAGGAGGAGGACGATGAGTCAAGCAAAGACACAGGGTCGGAGGCATCCTCCTCCTCTAGCAATGGCGGGGGCAGCGGCATCGAGCAAGACTAAGTCAATTTTAGGTGTAGTTAGTACTAGTAGTCTAGCCTAGTAGTACAACGGCAGGTGCATTGTAGTGCTTTTGAGGTGTCATTTTTGTGTATTTTGGAGTGCCCTCATCAGCATTCCCTATGTACCCATATAACATTAAAACTGAATCTAAGTATTCTACTATTACAGTGCTTCATTCTTGATTGTCTCACGGTCCTTCTTCCTCCCCTCTTAGAAGAGGGCACGCTAGAGAAATAAACCAATTTACAAACACAACAAAGATGGCACACTAGTTTAGCTGCAATAATGACAACATCCATCCTACACGAAATTAACAGGTCCATAGATAATCAAATAACATTGGTCCATTTGATCATGTCGTGACAGAGAGATACATCAAATGCAGCTTTATTCACTGCTTTGCTAATGACTCCAAGAACAAGAACAAGGGAACATAAGGAAGAAAGTAAGGCCTGCTCATGAACCCTGATAGGACACTATATCTACCATACCAAAAGACACCGACAAGGATGGCATGAACTTTTATGCGGTCCATGTCATACGTGATGAATCTTCTTTCCACCCTAACAAAGAAAATCAAATTCCATTCTGGATGAACTGTAATCGCTGTGTAGTCCAACTCATGATCCACATAACCAAATTGAATATTAGTCTTTTCAAACATCTTCAGCGTGCTGACAGTATGCTTCAATATCCATTTATTAGTAGAATAGTCTTCATGGATCTAGATTGAAATTGGGACATATTATGACCACCAACACCACCAACAATATATACATACAAGTGACCCTGAGCTTGATGGATGGAGGGTAGAGTACCACGCGGCCTAGGAATTTTCCTCCATGTCTTTCCCTCCATATCCACTACAAGTATCACAGAGTACCCCATAATGTGCAGAAAACCGTTAAGAACCACACTTGCTGAACTTGAATGTATCACATCATCAATGTCCTAGCCCCATTCAGATTCCTTATAGGTCCATTTTGTAGTTTCACATGAGTAGATCTCCACACCTAGGCACTCAGTGTCCTCATGCACCACAAATTCAATCACATGGAAGTGCGAGGAGGCTGTCGGATCGAACCCCAATTGAGCCTGACTGATAGCACGGATGCTAGGTGGCAGTAGCCACAAATTCTTGGTTGCCGGATTGCAGACGACATAACGGGATCCAGCACCAGCAGCCTCAACGCACGAGCATAGGACGAACCCATTGCCACAATCTAAGATAGCTACAATGTCCTTGGGAAGGGCAAGAAGGACAAGTCAGGGAATTCACTGGTGAAGCTAGTAAAGTTTCGCATGCCGTTCTCTCCGTCGTAGAAGAAGCCAGCCACAGTCAGGGGCAGCACCTTATGGTTGCGGGAGATGAGGCTATTCCAGGAGCGACAGACACATTTGCAGCAGAAGAAGGAGCGGGCAGGGAGGCGACGGATGATCTCGAGAACGACAACCTCTGTGAGGCTGGCCAGTGCGTTCCTCCTACTAGGGCCTCCTCCATTTCTTAGAGCATGTGATCATCAGTGTGCAGCAGGATGAGAGCTTCCTTACAAATAAGATCACTAAGATCTTGTGATCTTTTTTGGATCAATCCACATGTGTTGGGGTGGATTGAAGTAAATCTTGAGCTAAAGTTTACATCAATCCACCTCAATACATGTGGATTGAGATGAATCTGACAACATCCAAACATGGCTTAAAGAGGAAAATAATCCGACAAAGATCCATCACTGAAGTGCAAAAGCATACCTTGCCTTTGGATCTAGCGGCAGTGCGACGTGAGGCGTGCACACAAATAGCGAGACAAGAACAATGGGTCGGCCACGCAGGAGGTGGCGGCGGCCGGATGGCCTTATTAGGGCTTCAGTCTAGATCAAGGGTCTGGATTCAATACACACTAATGGACAGCACAGATTTCGAGCATCAACCATCACCGTATGAACTTCCCGATGGTTGTAACACTACCGTAATGCACTAACGTTGACTTCAGATCACCAACGCGCCCATTCAAACAATGGTTGCTCACCACCAGTTCATACAGTAATCCGACGTTGATATCCTGATCACCGCCGGATCTTACTATAGCGCACACGTCCATCATGGCACTGGTGGTAAAAAAATGTTATCTCTAACAGGTTCGTCGGGTGGCAGACATAGGACGAGTAGCTGGCGGTGAAAACCCTTCTACCGCCCGACCGACGGACGATACGGCGGTGAAGGTCGAGATTCTGTTCACCACCGGATCATAAACCGAGCCGGCAGTGAAAGCATGCATCATCACCTATTATTCGGCCAGGAAGGGGCCCATGGGTCATGAGCCAGCGGTGATACGTATCACCGCCGGTTATCTCAAAACCGTTGGTGAAGGTCCCGACGGTGAATAGACTTTCTGTAGTAGTGAATAGTAGTGAACATATTTCGCCATTGGCGTTGTGTTTTGGCCAATTACACATTTGAATGGTGTCCTGCAGCAAAATTGCCCTTAATTCAATTATAATGATTTAGACCTAAGGTGACATGATTATTAAGTTTAAGATTTTTTCGGGAATTATTAAGTTTAACCTAAATGTCACTACTATGAAATGTATTTACATTTTTGGAGAAGGGACATACCAATCCCCTGTGTCAAATGGTCTCTATTAATGGATAGAAAATCAAAAAATGAGTATTTTCTATTTATAGTCTAGGATTAAAACTCATGATCTTCAGCGCTCATGTAATACCTCTTTATCACAACACTACACAATCATTTGTGAATAAGTTTAGAACGCCATCCTTTTGTATTAACATTTCAAAATTTAGTATTGAATATATTGGGTGCAAACCACCCTCTCGGTGCAATCATGAAAATCCTTCCAAAAAACCTACTTAGAGGTTTCCAAAAATTATGAAATGATGCACATCCATAGTTCATCCAAAGATGAACGTTGTAGCAATAGTTGGGAAACAAAATCAATCTACAAAAACTCATATGGAAATGACAAATTTCGTGTGCATTTGCACTAGAAGACAAATTCACAGGAATTTTGTTTTCTAGTGCACCTGCACCTGAAATTTATCATTTTTGTGTGGATTTTTACACAATAAATTTGCCTCCCAACTTTTGTTATAACGTACATCTATAGATGAACTATGGATGTGTATCATTTCATAATGTTTGGAAACCTCTAAGTAGGTTTCTTGGAAGGGTTTTCATGATTGCACCGAGAGGGTGGTTTGCACCTAATATTTTCCCTGAATATTTTGACTGTTACATGATCTAAAATGAAAAGTTTCAACTATAAAATTTTAGATCTTATCAAGCACTGCAACTTTGGTATAGGCGTATCTACATGTGAGACTGTTTGAAAATATTGAAATCTAAATTATCAAAATATAAGAACTTGAAACGAATATTTGAGACTCTAAAAAAATTCAAATGGAAAACTTAGAAAATACAATCATGTAGATCGCATTGACCACTATAAGTTTGGTATTCACTATGTGAACATTTAGGGTCGTTTGTTCAAATTCAAATTTCAGAATCTAAGAACTTAAATCAAATATTCGGGACTCAAATGACTTCAAATCAAAATCTTGTCAACTATAAAGTTGTATAATGCATTGACAACTATAAAACTTTGTTGTAGATCATGCCAACATTGTTTGAAAATTCTAAATTTAAATATCAAATTTTAAGAAATTAAAATGATTTTTTGGTACTCCAAACAGTTTTAAAAAACTTGTCAAGCACAAAGAGACAACTGGGTTTTTCACATTATGTCGGATTGTTGCACAATTTCGTAGTCCATGTTGGAGAACTAAGAGCTACTAAGACTCGATTATGCTATCATTCACTAGCTAGTGAATCCAAGCAAGAACACCGGAAGCACTCCAGGGCTAACACTCTCAAATCTTACTTCTTGGCTTGGATGACTCTCCAAAGTTCCACTCTCCTCTCTATATGTGATGACAACACTAGTATGGAAGAATAGCTCCAAATAAGCTAGGGGTATATTTGGAGGGTGAAAGGGCTGCTAGACACCAGAAGAACCTGATAGATGCATATACCATCGGATGATCTGCTAGCCACTATCGCCAATGCCAAATCATGTGGCGCTCTGCTGACCTGGCTAGTTCCTATAATGACTAGTTGGAAATATACTAGATTTTTCTCTGCCATATTATATGCTAGTGTGTAACATATTAGCACCGAAACATATGGTGCAGTACAGAGACATGGAGATGGGAGTGGAGTTTTCCAATCTTCCATCAGGTGGAGATAACTATCGATTTGGGCAGAGAGTGACATACCAATCTGGCTTTAGATCACAAAGACCTGAACCTTGCAATCTTTGCATCACGTCTCCTTTGGTTATTAACCATGTCACAATCCGGTTAACCTCACCGAGAATGCTAATCCCAGCTACGAATCGAAGAACACAAGCAAGAATAAGATAAAACGCAACTCGGGTAAAAGTGACAATTGCGGATATATGAGTAAGATCTTGAATGTGGGGTTTTACAAACCAATGACAAGCGACTGTTCAAAGACAAATTGATGTTAAAAAAACCCAAACCATAACTTAGGCGACGATTACTGAATATATCGTCTAAGGGATGCCAAGGAGCCCTATTCGTGTCCCTAAGGAGTACCGACATGTTACAAGGCCCAAACAACCCAAAAGATGGACGCAACACCCTAACAGATTCTGGATGCAGATATGTTCGAATGATTTATGTTGACTTCGATTGAATTTTGATGTGCGACATGTGTCATTGGTTAGGTTATGAAATTATATTATCGAAAACGAAGTATGTATGCATCCTTTACGTCTGTTTTACTGCACGCTGCTCCTTTCATCCAGGATGGACTCCAACTTAACATGGATTGGGCCTCTATCTTGGCTTGGACGTCCTTGTTGGCCTCCTAAGAAGATGGCCAAGGTGGAGGAGGTCCAAGGAAAAGTGTGCGATGATCTCCACATGATTAGGGCATGCTCCAGCTTGGGCCAAGATCCCAAGGGTGAATAACAAGCCCATGACAACATCGTAGTAGCCGGCAGAAACAACCAACTTGTCGTGATGATTTAAAGACCTTGCCGATGGGAAATTGATGTAGGACCCGGCAGAAACAAACACGCTTTACACTCCGGATGGATGAGTTGTGGCCTTTCTAATGAAGTATTGTCGGGCTGTCCATGAACCGAATGTCGTGCTATGATGGTCTTGTACACCAAGATGGGTCTTGAACATGGTGCATCCACGTCCTATGAGTTACTTAGGCCACTAAAGCAGTCTCTCTGAGGTTCATAGCATTCTCAAATTAATTCCTAAACACACTGAAAGTACCGACACTAGGTAGCAACAAATTCTTACTAATATCGTTATGCATACATACAAACGAGTGCACCTTATTTTTAACTGTCGTGGGCGTATCCATATGTGCCATGTCTTCATCGTTACTTTAGATTATGTTTCATAATTGCATAGATAGATAATTTACATGTTGGTTTAGAGTTTACATGTAAATATCATCACACAACGGAGGCTTTATTATTATTACATATAATTGGTATTTCTCACAATATCAGAGGAGGACAAATTTTTAGAAAATATGCGTAATGGTTACTATTATCATGATGATTACAGTCCATCAAATTGATAACTAATTTTAGATTTTCAGTAGACTTTCTAAGATTTATTTTCTGTTAATCTAGCGAATATTACGAGGATCCATACGGAAACTCAGTTGAAATATTCAATTAGTAATAAGAAGAAGAAGAAGAAAAAAGCCTCCGCTGGAGCCTCCATTCACTAATAGTATAAGATAAGATAGAATGTCTTCGATCATACAACAAATGCGCAGGCGTTCTATCGAGCTAAAACTTTGTCGGAAGGAACGAAGGAGATAAACGCGTACACACCCCCATCCAATCCGCCGATCCAGCATGGTCGGCTTGTGCGTGCAATCAGGCTCGGATCACCATATCGGGGATAAGATAATCTTCTTTAGCGACGGCCGTGCCATTACTCTCTCCCACCACGCCTTAACATGAGGGTACGAGTCGAAGAGCGATGCGTGCGGCGTCGTCATGACGTGGAAGGTAAACGGGAAGTGGTTGAGGTCCGCGAAGCTGAAGAAGTCCCCGGCGAGATAGATATACTTGTTCCTCGACAGGTGCGCCTCGTAGACGTCGAGCACTTTCTTGAGCTTCTCCAGGCTCTCGTCCACCACCTTCTGGTTGGTCGGGGCGCCATGCTTGGCAGGGTACACGACGCACTCGTAGAAGATGGGCGCGATGGCAGGAAAGTATGTGTGCGCCTCAACCTCCGTCCACACGTCCACCATCGCGGCTTCCTCCAGGTTGCCTTCTCGCAGCAGGTCGGCATGGGACGCCTTGGAGTATTTGCGGAGCACGTACTTTGCGATTGCTCGCGACTCTGGAAATTGTTCAAAGAGATATAAGCACATGCGTGACGACGTTTACAAGTGACAAAGAAAAAACAGAGCAAGCTAGCGTTTATGTGGCAGTAACTAGTGATGAATTGAACTGGATTGTAAGCATATATATACCGAAGAGCATGATGTCCCCATCATGAAACGCCGGGATTTAGCCGAACGGCTGCAAGTAAATTAAACATCAGTATGCCCTCCATGTAAATCAGTTTCAACCACTACGGCTCTACGAGCAAAAGATTGACGGTGTCAAAATATTGACAGGGGTGCCAGCAGAGGACGAAGCATATATATAGATATAGTTAAATACAGACGCAGTGAAGAGACCAGTACACGGTTACATACGTTTCTGGCGAGGTGCTCGGCGCCCTTGAGCTCCTTAGCCATGTAGTCGACCTCGACGACCTCATACTCGACGCCCACCTCGTCCAGGCACGCCATGACCCTCGCCGCGTTCGCGAAGTTGGCCGTACCGAATGTAACACCCTAGGTGTTAGCCTTGCATAACTTGACTTACATAGTATGAGCATGATCATCAAGCATTCATATATAAGCATTTACACTTGAAACATTCGATTGAAACATATGCAACATTTCTTATTATTTCATGTTTCCATGTGTATATGCATATGATCATGAGTGTAAACATGTAATTGATTAATATGGGTCACAAAAACATATTAGCAACACTTAAGTTAGCAAAGGGAACATGGTTCATGAATGTCACCTTTCATGATCAAGCACTTAAGATTACATGGGTTGACCTGGATAGCCCTATGAGTGACCAATGCATGAAATGATTGTGTGACCTTGCAATTAGCTTAAACATGTTTAGAGTATCAATATGAACAACTTTGATATTCATGGTTAGGGGTAAATAGGTCATTAGGTCAGAGTTCAAGTACAAGTCATCATTTGAATGTGACATGTTTGACCAAGTTTGAACTATGTGCTAGAGACCTTGCATGGAGGTGGTCACTAAAGCAAAGTTGTAGTATTTGGCAAGAGGAACAACTTTTATTTTTGGGTCATTGACTGGTTTAGCTCCTAACATGCTTGAATTTGACTCACAAAAATCAGCAAATCAATATTTTCAACACGTAGCAAAATTTGCTAAGTCTTGTACCCTGACAGTTTGAAAACCTCAACTTTGGGATGAAATAACTCGAGTTGGGTGGTGAATGAGGTCTTGAGTGCTAAATAGAAATTTGAGCTGGTATATTAGTCTTCAAATTCGGTTTAGGAAATTTCAGCTCAAAGTCCACGGATTTGGAGTTGTCGTCGCTACAAAACTCGCTGTCAGGCTTACCATCGCGCGACTGAATGAACTGAATCGCCGTTCTCAATGGCCGACCGGTTTCAGAGACCGTGTGCCGCGTGGAGGTGGCGAACGCCGCGCGTCGCCGGTGCCCTGTCCCGCACGGCCAAGCCAGGCCAGAGCCGGCCTTTATCACCCTCAGCGTCCGCCCGAGCTATTCCGCGCTACCATTTCATTTCTCTGCCCCGCCGTTGCCATCTCGCTCGCTCGCATCAGCAGCCGCAGCACTGAGCGCTCGCCGCCGTCGCCCTTGCCGGCGCCAGCTCGCCCTCGCCGCTCCTCCGTCACCACAGCCGCCCCGTCGTGCGCGCACCGTCCCACCGCACCTGCTTTGCCTGCCGTAACCGCACGGTAAGCTTCTTTGCCACGCACGGCCGTCGCCATTGCTCCGCCGCTACCCTCCATCACCATGGTCCGGCCAACTCCGACCACCGCATGCCACGATAGAGCGTGCAATAGGTGCACCGTAGTTCGTTGATGCTCGTCCGCGCCTTAGTTGGAGCCGCCGTGGTCACCGCCGACGTAACGCTGCCGTCCAGCTCCGCCGAGCAGCCATGGCCGTCGCCGCCGTCCTTCGCGTCGATCATCCGCCCACCTAGATAGCTCCACACGTGCGCTAGGTCAAGGAGATCACGGTAGTCCAGGTCTCGTCGCCGGCGAGGTCACCGCCGATGAGATAGCGTCGTCCCGGACGCCTCCTCTGTTCTTCGCGTCGCTGACATGTGGGTCCAACTAGCGCGTGGGACCCGGCTGTGAGCGGCACAGTTTCAAGAGATGGGTCATTTGTTTACAGATTTGGTACAATCTTTGAAATTTGATAAGATGCGCTATGTAGCTTTAAAAATTGTGAAATAAATTTGGTAGTGTTCCTTAGGAAGTGTAGTATTTAGGAAAAATATGATATTAGCATTTTCAGTAAATTTTTTGGAAGATTTAAATTGAAACTTGAAATATGTTTTTGAATGCATGCAAACTTGTTTATTTTATATCTAGAGTTCATGTGCTCCAAAAATTATAAAATTTGTGTGGTAAGCTATTCTTGACATGTATGAGCTCTGGTAAAAATTTGAGGATCAGTGCATGTATAGATTTGTAGTTATAGATTTTTCTTTTATAAATAGGTAATCCTTGTATGAATTTTTATAAATTATTTATGAATTCAATATTCATGAAATTTGTTGGAGGTTATTCTAGTACCATATGGACGATAAGAAAAATATGAAATCTGTTGCTTGACACTTTTCACTAGGGTTTTCTATTTTTGCTATTGTAGGCCTTTCTGCCTTGTCATTTTTGTATAGAATGTTCTACTTGGTAAAAGGGCATGAAACTTTTACAGTAGTCATTTGGTAGCATTAGTAAGGCACTGTAAATTTTTGAGAATTTATGATACACATTTAGTGTAGGTTTATTATTTAACCTAAGTATCTAAATAAAATGATAAAGGCATTTAAATAAATATTTTGGGCTTTACCATTATGTTCTCTTGAGTGTATTTGGTATGATTGCACTGTTGGTAGACTTTATGTTGTAAAAAATTGAATACTTATATGAAGTAGAAGTATTGTTGCTTTATAATTTGAATTGAGCGGGTTTTCGGACAGATTTGGTAGTTTGGTATATTGCATGGTAACAATGGTGTTTTCTGTAAAAATGGTTAATAACAAAGTTGTAGAACACTTCTTCATGTATCTTGTGTTAAAATTTCAGGACCATAGACCAGAGGGTTTGGGAGTTATAGCTGTTTAAAATTAGTAATTCTGAATTGCTTACTCTCTGGAATTTCTAGACAGCACTGGGTTGCTTGTCTGTTTTGGTTAAGATAAATTGTGAATTAGCTTTTGGTAATTAAATAAGAGTTGTAGGAAATTTTATAAGCTTTCCAGAAAGTCTAAGATCACCACATTTGGATAAGTAGAACTGCAGTTATGAGTAAAATAAGTAGCTGCTGTTTTGTAGTGTGGTACAGGAATTATTGAAGTAGTTAATTAAATAATCAAGAAGAGATATGCACATACTCAGTAAAACACAATACACTTGTTATTACTTCAGCACCATGATGTTAAGAATACTTACAAGAGTGCATTCATCACGTATCATCAGATTATACTTGTCATGCATACATTCGTAATACCTTATGCCATATTCATGCATCTAGGATCGGAGGAAGAAATAACGTTGCTGGAGTTCGACGAAGTAGAGGAAGGGGGACCAGGAGAATCCTCAAGCCGCAGCTCCCGAAGGCGAGGAGCAGAACCCAGAAGAGCTTCCGGAGTGTCCTGATCACCGCCCCACTTCCTTTTTGAAAGGCAAGCCCGGGAGCATTTTAAGTCTCCCAGTATTTTACAAATGATTACTTAAGTCCTTATGATTGATGCATTAGGTTATAAGAATTGAATGAAACCACTTGATGCATATAAATTCCTTGTCCATATATATACACCGTTAACCCTGTGTAGGTCCAGGATCGAATATATGCTTAGCCATGCTTAGACCGGTAGAAGTCGGGTGATTTCCTGTCACCTGCGAGATATAGGTGGGTACCGAAGCACGGTTGGCTATTTTTGCTATCATGGAACAGAACCATGGGGTGATGTAAACTGAGGCCAGATGGAGTCTATGCGTAGGTTGACTCATGTGATTCCGTCTGTGCCGGTTAAGGACCGTACCGTTGTTGGTACTTCTGACAAGATTGAACGCATGCCTATCACTTAGTTGGCCGGATAACTCGTTCCGACCATGAAGCCGAGTAGCTCAACTCAGGCCGGGTCCCGTTCTGTTGTGCGCTCCTTGCAGGGAGCCAAACTGAGCCCAAGGGCAGGGTAATCCTGAACATCCTGGCATTTGGTGTCCCCGATTGTGCGGCGCGGTACGAACCCGCGAAATGTGTACCTGAGTTGTACCAAAGGTGACCTACGGCGACTAATGATCTGGTCTGCCTGGGTTTGTGTTAGGAATAAATTCCCAGCTGGTTGAAATCGATTCGAATCACCGTCTCTCCCGGATAGTGAGAAACTTGGCTAGCCCCAACATTGTAGTAACTGTGTTATGGAACATGATGGTTCGAATGAATATGGAATTATAATACCGGCTATGGTTACTATTGTATGCTTTTAAAATGATATACCACATGTTTGGCACAGGTTAGCGGCTAATTTAGAGATGGATAGTTATAATTAACTTGATAACGGAATCATAATTGTATAACTGAGTTAATCGCTTTTATGCAAAATATTGTCAAGCTATCTCTACTTATACAGCCTTGCATGATCCTTGGAGTCATTTTATTTCTGGTTTATGACGGGTAAGTCTAGCTGAGTATCTTCTCGTACTCAGGGTTTTATTTCCCATGTTGCAGATGGCACTGTGTACTATGGTTATTGCAAGAGTTGCTTCTATCCCGCTGTGGATCAGGAGTAAGCCTTAGGCAGGCTTCTTTATTAATCCCTCTACTTGCTTTTTGTGGACTGTGATCCTATTTTGGCACTGTACTAAACTATGTTGGAAACTTTACTTTCAAACTTAATTTGCTTCCGCTTTTATCTATCAAACTCGGTTTGTAATAACTTGGTTTCATACTCTGATGATGAAAATGTATCTGTGAACTTTATGTAATATGTGGCATGTGTGTTGAATCATGTACGATCTTGGTTGTTGTAAATCGTTTATCGAGACCCGTTGTGGTACTCGACGGACTACCGGGTTTATATAGGTTCAAGTATGACAGTGCAACCGCTTGCGGGCTGCTATTGTACTTGTACTCTTATAAATTAGTCGATTCTGCGACACCTAACACTGTCACTACCGGCGGCGCCATCTCTGGTCACCCAAGCTTCTCCCGTGAAAGAAAGCGTGAAAGAGGTCAAGGTGCGGCGCCGGTGCTCAGTTTTGCCTGCGGTATGCCTGGTGGTAGAGTAATCTACGCCTAAGGCCAAGTTGCTCGAGGACGAGGACAGAAAGACAAATACATCAGTGTTACTTCTTCCGTCCCTAACTAACTATCTGTCGTTTTCGCTTTTTGAGAATTAACTTTGACTAAATATATATTAAAAATATTAACATCTATAATACATAATTAATATCATTGATAGATATTTGAATCTCGTTTTTTAATAAATCTATTTAGAGATAGAAATGTTGCACGTATTTTCTATAAATTAAGTCAAACTTATTGACACATAAATCATAGCGACAGAATGTTTAGGAAGATAGGGAGCACGATGTTTGCTAGATGCCTATGCATAGACAGTAATGCCAGTCAATAGAGCAGACGTGGACGACAGATGGTCCTCGACTTCGGGAAAGTGATGTGTGAATGTGAGTGTGACACTCTAAAAAAAATTGCATAGTGACTCCACCTCAAAATAAGTATCCCTATACTATCCATGATGGTCAAACTTCTAAGTTTGCCTATATTTATAGAAAATATTAGCAATATTTGTATCTTTAAATAAATTTATTATAAAAATAAATTCGAAGATTTATTTAGTGATATCAATTATATACTATAAATATTAATCTTTTATATATTTTAGTTAAAGTTAAGAATATTTGACTCCTCGGGAAGCAAAATGACACTTATTTTAGGATAGAGAGAATATGTTAAAATGTCATATTTATATATAATTTATAAGACCATACACAGATAGATATAAGTTAGCAATTCACCACACAACTTAAGGATGACCTCTCTCATCAATAAACAAAGCGAAGGTCTCCCGGGCACTCTATGCTCAGTTCCGGCGAGGTGGCGAGAAGCCTGTTTGTTTGAACTTATTAGCCGGCTTATCAGCTAGAATCTATAGTATTTTTCTCTCACAACAAAATAACTTCAACCGACTTTAATACCAGTCGAACAGGCCCCTCGGCACCATCCAGTAGAAAGATGAATTCATTCTTTTCATGCAAGCAGCTCCACCTCTTAGAGCACCTCCACTGCTGCAACGAACCCATAAGGAAAGAATGAATAGAAGTATGGTTCGATAACCCCAACATAGACATCGGTTTTGTGGCCCCCATATAAAATGAAAAAAAAACTCTCTCCCTGCGGATCCACTCCTCACGTGACTGGACAAAAATTCTGCCCCATATACAATCTGTGTATAATAAATAGACTGGTCATAGAGCCGAAGTTTTTGGGATATACGTAGGAGGAAGTAGGCAAAGCTGTCTAGGCGCAACGGCACCATGCCAACGGCCATGCGCCCTGTACAAGTTATATTTTATTGAACACAAGGAATACAAGTAACTAGTATCACTAGCAGGAAACCCCGTGCAGTTGCGCGGGCTAGCAAGCATTACAATGTGCGGTGTTTTTATTATAAAATACAATTATGTTTGTTTCAGTTGAAAAGTAAAACCTCTTGAGTTGTTGCTTGTGGTTTGCCAATTTGTGATATATATATAGGCATGTAGAAGAATCGAGCATCTCAAACCGAAGCTGTACGGGGTAGGGAGCTTGGTATAAAAATCCATATTCATGCTACATGGATCAGGCTAGGGAACATGTTATGAAAATCCATAGTCATGCTACATGGATCAGGGTCTTTTCCTTGGAAATTTTGGAGTTGAGTGTTGAACTGTTGGATGCACAGTTTCAGATTATAATGCACATACACCAATTTGTGCAGCCTGTCATAGCCTGAACCATTTCTTCTTTTGGTATGAAGCAAAGCAAATGCGCTCCATCTTCTTTGACAGACACCTGATGATATGCATTGCGAGGCAATATGTAATTGAGGACACTGCCCTGCATAAGAACATCACCAGTCAGCTGCAAATAATTTTAAAAAGTTCACCTGTAGCATCTTACAGAGGACGATCACCATCAGCAGATGAATACCTGCAATGTTTGTGACATCTAGTGCTGATCACCGAGGTTCTGCATCTCCAAATAACCCTCTCAGAGCTAGGCAGCGGACAGCATGTAACTGTTGAATGTTAACACATTCATTAATTTTCCTTATAAGTAGTGTTAAAAGTTCATCCTGACATAAAAAAGAGCATCAGCAAAGATTGTGACACGACGAAAAAAGAGACCAGCAGTGAAGCAGCGAGGGAAAAGAGCACGTCATTGTTGTTTAAAAATGTTTTCACTATAATATTACATCATGTGCAAATGGCATCATAAGTAGCAATGAGACATCAGAAATGAAAATCGGTAATAGCCCATAATACTGCTTTGGAAACTCCATTTGTAAAGGTGAAGCATAGGTGTGGAAATAATGTATACTGGATTAATCACATGGTAGGATCTAAAATTTGCATCGGCCAAATCACTGACCGCACCAAACTTTAATATTAATATTTTTCACAGTTCTTGGAAATGCACAATGGTCTTGAATAAGTGGAGTACATGTAACATAATTGGATATTATTTGTTATAACTGAACCTTTGGCACCTTTTTTTTTCATGATTGCACAAAGTTAAATTCAGTAGCTGAATCTCGGTTCAGCTGTTCAAACCCAAGGTCTATCGGTACTACAGATAGCATGGAACTGAATTAACTTGCAAAACATGGCATCCTAGCCCTGAGCAACAATTGTCCATCGGTATTTCGCGGTATACCATGGAGAGGGCCTGCACAATTCATGCCATCTTTTAATGTGTTGGACGTTGACTTTTTTGCTGTAACTTGTAGCAGTAATATGTAAGCTGAGAAGGCCTGCTCTTTGACTCTCCGGCACAACTTACCTCAGAGCTCTGATCTATGACATGGATAATATATATATATATATATATATATATATATATATATATATATATATATATATATATATATATATATATATATATATATATATATTATTATTATTATTATTATCTCCTACAACTAAAAAAATAAAGTGTGGACATTTTTTGGTGCGACATTTGTTTTGGTTCGTCCGTCTGCCTACGCCTGCGATCCCACGATATCTCCTCGATTGAATATTGTCTGTCATGTGATAGAGAAATCACGGTAAAATAGGAAGTAGAAAATTATTGTACTATTCATATACACATTGCATGTTTGCATGCACCAGCATACATGGCAACGAGCAAAAGGAAAGAGAATTAACACAGAAAGAAAGAGAATTAAGACAAAAGGAACATCTTTGCATTTCTGAGAACCTTGCCAAATCTACCTACATTTAATTACTTCTCATCTTTGCATTTGCAACAGGAACAACTTTTTCCTCCTTTCATTTGGTTTCACGCTCACGTGTTCCATCGCCCTCGCTTGCTGCTTTTTACTGAAATTGCCCTTGGGTCTGTTCATTTTAAATCCTTTCTCCATATCCCCGTTCCCTAATCCATGGACCATCGCGACAGTAGACACTAGACACCATTTCTTGCGTGAACCATAGTTGATGTCATCTGTCTTCCATGGCTCAGCCTCCTAATCCTAAGAGAAGGTACCTCTCCCTGACTGGAGATCCGGCCTGTCAGAGGATCTCCTCGAGTCCATCGGGCAGTGTCTCGCGTCAGGCCACGACGCGGCGTCCTTCCGATCCGCTTGCTCCCCATGGCGCGCCGCCGTCCCGTTCGCGACCTTCGGGCTGCTCCTGCTGCTCCCGTTCGACCCCGACTCGGACCACGTCGGCTTCTACTGCGTCCCGAAGAAGGTCTTGTCCAAGACGCTGCCCGACGTGCGCGGCAAGGTGGCGTGCGGCTCCTCGTGTGGGTGGCTGGCGCTCATGGACGAGGCGGCGTCCGTGACGCTGCTGAATCCAATCGCCGGTGCCCGTGCCCCTCACGTTGAGCTCCCGCCAGCAGGCGAACACGTCACGGCGACGTCCTCATTGGAACGCATGTCTAAGGTCCACGGCCGGTGGGTCCTCCATCCCACCAACGGCTACAGGGATGCGGGTGCCGCAGGCAGAGCCATCAAGCTAGAAGACATGAGGGACGTGTTCTTCCGTGAGATCGTGCTCTCGGCACCGCCTGACGCCGCCGACCGCGAGTGCGTGGCCATGGCCATGCTTGGGTGCTCTACGGAGGTCGCGTTCTGCCGGGTTGGAGTCGACAGCGCATGGACGCTGCTCGACACCAAACTGGAGTTCTGCGTGGGATCCATCGTCCACTGCCAAGGCAAGTTCTTGGCAATCGACTGCACTGGAGAAATCTCCGTCTGCAGCAGCAACGCCGCCGACGCTACTCCAACCGCGACGCTGCTGCCATCGCTGTCGCCACCTGCGGGGCTCTGCCACTGCAACTATCTGGAATCAAACGGTGAGCTGCCCATTGTGGGTGCCATGGTGAGCACGTTCCACGAGACACAGAGCTTCACCTACAACAGCGCGATCTACAAGTGCAACCTCCAAGACCGTACGCCGGAGTGGTCCAGGGTGAGGGACATCGGTGATCAAACATTGTTCGTGTCTAAACATTTCAATGAAAGCTTCAATGGAACAAGTGTATTCAAGTATAAGGAGAACAAAATCTACATATCTAAGTCATTGTATGGGGATCCATATGACTTGGTCCATCGATAGGAGATCGTTGATATTGCTACCGGCGCTGAGTAAGGACAAGTTAGCACTGCAAAGGCTCAGAAAAGCTGCTGAGAAGGCCAAGGTTGAGTTTTTCTCCACTATGCATACTAAAACCTATGTTCCCGTTTATCATTGCCGATGCTTTTGATGCAAAGCAATTCAACTTTACCATGATCAGATATAAGTTTGAGTCTCTTGTGAGAGATCTCATAGAGGGACTCTCATTCTTTATGTGATCTGCCTCAAGAATACTGGCAAGACGATGGATCCATATTGGAATGTCGCACCAAAAAGTGTCCACGATTTATTTCCCATGAATACATGCGGGTACTATGATAACACTAACTACACCAAATGAAAGATTAGAGAGAATTTGCATTGCCTCCAGAAGGATTTATTTATTAAGTTCTTTGAACTCTACAGGTAGTTTTGAAATATCTGTTTGCATATCTTACCTCGTATCTTAATTCAAAATTTTGTAGTTTAATTAGGATATTTAGGTGATTGTATATATATAATATTCAATACAAGAATAATCTATGCATGATCTTCTTAAAAGATTTCTGCAGTGTAAAGACATCTTCGTTTTTCATGCATGCCCGTGCTAACGCTACGGTAAAAACAAAAGGACAATATATCAATTAAAAAATAAAAACAAAACTCATACTCAAAGTCAAAAAGATAAATTATGGATGCTTGAATTTTGTCATCCATTATCTACCGGCGTGCCTATAAAATAGACTGAATAAACAATTAAACATAGATAGAAAACTAAATTAATGAAAGGATCATTGCAAGACATCAATCATCTCATAGCTTCGGACAATATGACAAAGCTACTAAAAATTGTAACCGTGCCCTCACCTCAAACATTGTCCAGATAAATGGATTACAATGAAAGAAATAAATATCGGAGATTTCTTCCTACCAATATAAAACATTATCTTAGACGCATCACGGAAAGGTCTATAAAGTAGAGTTTGTGAGCCTGCGACGCCGCGCACTCCGTGACTGTGTTAAATTCATAAACTTTGCTTTTTGATTAAATATCACTTTAACGTTGGTATTTAATTTTTACAGTATTGTTATCTTATCGTGCGATCCGTGTGTTTTTAACATAAATTGTTAGTTATCTCGTAGATACACACGGACACGCTACCAGTAACATATCAAACCTAAAACACGGAATCATTTTTCTCTGCTTGTATAAGTGGTCTCCCTGTAGTGAGTTCTTAATTGTTTTCTTATTTTGTATTACAAATTTAAACTCAAACAAATGTTAGTAAACTCAAAACAATTTGTTTTCAAGGCTGTGCAGGCAGCATGCTATTTTTTCCTCTCTTTTTTTTCTGGTTTGGTATTCCATCGAGCGACCGAAAGGCAGAAGACAGCAAGGCGAAAGAGAACAGGGATTGAAGGCCTTACCGTGTATGGGGAGGAAGAAGGCGCCGTCAGAGCGGAACAAAGAGGGCAACTCCGGTGTACCGTGGCAGGCAGCTGTAACGGAGGTGGAGATGGCCGAAGAGGGCGTTTGGAGAGGTGGATCTGGCGCAAGTGCTGTCCCTCCGGCTGGCGCGGGCCTGAAGCCGGTGGACAAGAGCGGCGGCGGCGGACCCCTGCCGTGTGAGGCTTCCGGCAAGGGCTACATCCTTTCGTCTGTGGCCCTTAGCGGCTGCCGGACGGGCAGGCGTGTCCGCGGCTGTCAGCGGTGCCGCGGGCGTCAGTAGCCGGCGGCACCCATCACCTCCTCAGGACGGGAGGCGAGGAAGAGGAGAGAGCCGGCGATGGGCACGGCTGGCGCGGTGGGGCGTGGCGGCAGGGACGGCCAGGGTTACGGCGGCGCTGGCAGGGGCGGGGAGCGACGCGGAGGGAACGCAGGTCTGGCTGCGAGGCCGCGGCACAGAGGGTAAGCTGGGGCAGCGGAGGGCAGCGGGGCGTTGCGGGTCTGAGTGGTGCGGAGGGCGGCGGAGGCCATCGGGGAGCGAGCGACGCCGTGTCGTAGAAGGTTCGCGAGTCGCAATTTTTTTAATCCCCGCTGCCCGTACGGGAGGGATGACGGAGTCTGAAGTGGAGGAGGTGATCTGTAGACCGTTGATGGCAAATCGAACGGGCAAGAATAAGAGGTGACGTGGCACGATGTGGGATCAAATAGGTGAGTATAGGAGTAAGGGTAAGGTATAGATGTCCATGTGCCACATATATTATTTTATTTAGCTATGATTAGCATTTCTGCAGGATGTAATTTTACTTCTACATCTATAGTTCGCGGAAAAAGTCTACTTGACCCCCCAACTATCATACTTGGTCTACTTCACCCCCTCAAGTATGAAATCGTCTGTTTTACCCCCTGAACTATCTAAAACCGTCTGTTTTACCCTCTGGGGCGGTTTTCAGCGGCGGTTTTGCTACAGTAACAGCGGGTTTACTACAGTGACGGCGGGTTTGCTACACTACCCGTGGTTTTGAATTTCCTTTTTTTTATTTATTTTCGGTGAATTTTTGAAAAATCATAGTAAATCATAGAAAAATCATAAAATGAAAAATCTAATTTTATTGGACTCCACATGAGTAGATATACATAGTGAATATATAATACGGTATACTTTAGTATAAAATTTTTACTGTAGCCTTAGATTAATTGGAAAATCCAATTTTGTCTATAATTAATTAGAATAATTCATAGCTGCAGCTTCTATGGTCCAATTGTGGTGAAATTTTTATGGTACGCTAATTATTTTATGCTTGAACTATAGTAAAAATTTCGTACTCATTGGACTATGTATAACTTAGTTATAGATAAATTCTAATTAATTACAGACAAAATTGGATTTTCTAATTAATCTAAGGCTACAGTAAAAATTTTGTACTAAAGTATACCGTATTATATATTCACTATGTAGATCTACTCATGTGGAGTCCAATAAAATTAGATTTTTCATTTTATGATTTTTCTATGATTTACTATGATTTTTCAAAAATTCACCGAAAATAAATAAAAAAAAGGAAATTCAAAACCACGGGTACTGTAGCAAACCCGCCGTCACTATAGCAAACCCGTTGTTACTGTAGCAAAACCGACGCTGAAAACCGCCCCAGGGGTAAAACAGACGGTTTTAGATAGTTCAGGGGGTAAAACAGACGGTTTCATAGTTGAGGGGGTGAAGTAGACCAAGTATGATAGTTGGGGGGGTCAAGTAGACTTTTTCCTATAGTTCGCAAGCTGCAGTGTTAGGCAGTTCTGTTTTCTGGACCATGGTTCAATTCTGGCCAACACCAGAGGTGCTCTTATGCAATGGATGCTTCCAAAAGACCCCTCCAGTTGTCATAATAATATTCCCCTTCTCATCCCGGAGACTCCTCCCAAGACCTGCCTTGTTGGAATCAGCACCGTAGGCTCTATCCACTAGTTAAACAATGGTTTTGCTCAAGCCTAGTTTTCCACGGACGATTCATAAAGAGCAGACTCAAGTAAAACCAGACATGTGGGCCTATGATATGAACCATTAGTATAGATACACCAACACTAGCAGTAGAGTTAAATGAATCGCTAGTGTAAATCTACACTAGTGGTTCACTTAAGACTACCGCTAGTGTAAATTGATTCTACATTGATTGATGTCTTAAGTTACCATCACATTAGTAGTTTTGTAAGTGTACCGCCTATGTATAAGCATTTGTCCTGGAGGTCTTCTTAATCATTCATATGCGCCCTGGGTGATGTGGGGTACTTTTGAAGGCCAAGATGAACTCGAACCTCGAGTTGGGCTAGGCGTCACGCTTAGCTTGGATGTCCTTGTTGGTCTCCTTTGCCTCACACCTCTCTCCAAGTACCTCATGATCCCGTCCAATGTTCCTAAGCATGATAACATAATTAGGTAGCAATATATTCTCATAACTATAAAAAGAGTTGCTTGAGAACGAGCACACCTCTAAATTTAATTGTCGCCTTCGAGCTCTAGCCATTGATCCTTATATAACAATTAGAGAAATGGCGGGTGTATCCGAAGGAGTGATGTCCTCATCAACGAACTTATGTGTTGGTATGCTTTTGATCAGCATAGAGATGGTGGAAAGCTTCAATATACATCTGATGCCCAACAGCAGAAAAATATTATTGACACATACTTGGAACATATATGCTAAAGAACCAAGGAACCACTATAGGAAATTCACCCTATTCCCATAGCTAGAAAACATCGTAACAAGGCCATTTTGATTGTAATATGTATCAATTGCGTCCAACTCATAATCATTGAGAGTGGTTGGTTTACTCCTGTTGCAAGAATTAGCTTATTTGCATCTACAACCTGAGTTATGGGATAGACAAAAAGAATTAATGTGTGATAGATTTATTCCTCCTTATAAACGTTCTTTGCGTAATAAATTGCAGCGCTTAGAGCAATGTCTGTCTAGGAATATTATGCAGAGCTTCAAAAGGGTAGGATACTTTGTGGATAGTAGAGGACACATAGGGTAAATTGTGTCAACTTTTTGGTGGATTGAGGCATAAAATTTAAGATATTCTTGATTATAAAGAATTACTACTACAAATCGTTTGGTCTAGTTTGCTATGCTTGTAGAAAAGAATTGCAGGGACAACAACAAAGAACTAGGAGCAACTTCGGCCGCTCCTTCACGCCTAAGATGACAACAACACCATCAACAAAGGCATTCCCTCTGTTGAGTGCTCGTCCTTCAGCACCACCAGCGAGCACACGTTTTGCAGATCCTTCACCTACAGTTGCGTGTACTATGGATTCTGGTAAGACTCATTTGTAGGATCCTACCAAGACTGCATCATCTGTGGCTTCCATAGGACACTCTTCATCCATTTAGTGCCATAGCTGCCATGGACTTGGTCACATGCAAAAGGATTGTCCTAGCAAATAGGCATACATTGCTACAGAAGATGGAGGCTATATTAGCATTTATGATGTACAAAAAGACGCTGATGATGAAGGTTACCGATGATGACCATGGTGAAGATGGCCTTTCATTGGGCAACAACAATACAGTCAATTACCAAGCCATCATTGTATAGTGAGTTCTCAGTACACAAATGGTGGAAGCAGAGAAGATGCATCGCCATAACTTGTTTTATATTTTCTTTGCCATCGAAAATCGGCATGCATGATTCATCATTGAAGTGGAAAGTTACAACAATTGGTAAGTTCTGATCTAGTCAAGAAGCTTTATTTGACCACGCGACCACATCCACATCTATACCATGTTCAGTGGCTCAAAGACTCCAGTAAGGCAAAGGTAACACAAATAGCTTGGGTGCATTTTTCCATTGGTACATAATCTGATTTTTTAGATTGTGATGTGGTGCCAATGCAAGCTTGTTTCCTTTTATTAGGTCATCCATGGGAATTTGATAATGATGCTACAGACCATGGTAGAAGTAAATAAATATAAACATATGCATAAGGAACAAAAAAATACTTTGCTACCTATGACCCCTACAAGAGAATCCCCTACAAGAGAGAGAGCTACTAGTAAAACTAAACAAGTTGATGCTAAAATTGAAAAATAGCAAGCAATTAAATTAAACATTTCTGTTATGCTTGCTACAAAATCTGGTCTTGCTGAGATTAATGATGTGTGTTATGCTTTGATATGCAAAGGTGTTTTATTTTGCACTTATGATATAGCTAAAACTCTGCCACCTTCTGTCACTAATCTTTTGCAGGAATATAGCGATGTCTTTCCCACCAAGATACCTCGAGGACTTCCACCCATGCGAGGGATTGAGCATCAGATTCACTTGATTCCTAGAGCAAGCTTGCCAAATCAAGTTGCCTACAAACCAACCCTGAGGAGACTAAGGAGATTTAGCGACAAGTCCAAGATCATTTGGACCATGGGTATGAAGAGAGCCTTAGTCCTTGTGCTATTCTAGTTCTTTTGTTTTAAAAAAGATGGCAGTTGGTGCTTGTATGTAGATTTTAGAGCCATTAATAGTATCACAATAGGGTATCGTAATCCTATTCCTAGATTATACGACATGCTTGATGAGTTAAGCGGTTCTGTAACTTTTTCTAAAGTAGTCTTGCATAGTGGATACCACCAAATAAGAATGAAACTAGGAGATGAATGGAAAACTCTAAAGTAGTCTTGCATAGTGGATACCACCAAATAAGAATGAAACTGGGAGATGAATGGAAAACGGCTATTAAAACCAGGTTCGGCTTGTAGGAGTGGTTAGTAATGCCTTTTAGTTTGACAAATGCAGATAGCACTTTCATGCATTTAATGAACAAGGTTTTACGTCCTTTCATTGGAAAATTAGTGGTGGTTTATTTTGATGATATATTGATATACAACAAGTTATTAACTGAACATCTTAATCATCTACATGTTGTTTTTTATGATTTACGTGCTGCACATTTATTTGGTAAATAGCATTTTTTGCACCAAATGAGTATCGTTTCATGGCTATGTTATGACCTCATAGGGAATTGAGGTAGACAAAGCCAAGGTGTATGCTATACAGAGCTGGCCAACGCCCACAACAGTGACACAAAGTGCGGAGCTTTCATGGACTTGTAGGATTTTAGTGTCGCTTTGTGAAGGATTTCAACACCATTGCAGCCCCATTGAACAAGTTGACAAAGAAGGCCGTTGTGTTCCATTGGGGATAAGAGGAATAGGCATCCTTTGCTCTTTTGAAGGACAAGCTTACTAACACGCAATCGCTGCAACTTCCTAATTTTGGTAAGACTTTTGAACTTGGATGTGGTAGTAGTGGAGTTGGCATTGGTGGCATTTTGATGCAAGAAGGTAAACTTGTTGCTTACTTTTCTAAGAAATTGAATGGATGCTCTTAGTTATTCCACGTATATATGATAAAGAATTGTATGCTCTTGTCGTTCATTGGAGACGTGGCAACTTTATTTATGGCCTAAAGAATTTTTATTCACTCTGATCATGAATCACTAAAACATATTTGAAGTCAAAACAAACTAAATCATAGACATGCTAAGTGGGATGAATTTATTGAATCTTTTCTATATATGATCAAACACAAGAAAGGGGAAAATATTATTGCTGATGCTTTGTCTAGATGTATACCATGTTGTCCCAACTTGATTGTTGTATATTTGGACTTGAAACAATTAAAGAACAATATATTAATGATGATAAATTTAAAGATGTAATGCAACATTGTAAAGAGCTAATATATGATACATATATACGATACATGATGAATTTTTGTTTAGAGCTAACTGCCTATGCATTCTATTTGGGTTCATTCATCTTTTGTTATTGTAGAAGGCACAGGGAGGAGGATTGATGGGATATTTGGTGCCAAGAAGATGGAGGAGGTGCTGGCCACACACTTATTTTGGTCAAGGATGAGACATGATGTAGAGAATATCATGGCTCGGTGTGCCACTTGCCAAAATGCTACGTCACTTGAACTCACAAGGTTTGTATATTACCCTTCACATTTCTTCTATTCCTTGGGCTAATATATCTATGAACTTTGTTTTGGGATTGCTGAGGAGGTAGTGTTTGGTTGGTGTGATGGGGTGGGATAGTGGTGTGGAATCATCCTAGGATGAGTGATGTTTGGTTGGGAGGCTAGCAGGGGCAAGGATGTCCCACCTAGGAATATTCCCATGAGATGCAGGGTGACCCCATTCCAAGAAATTTCATGGACTGGGACACCTCATGTGGGACGAGCGTGTAGGCTCATGAGGAAGAAGAGGAGGCGGGCGAGCTCTATCCATGGCGTGTGTGGACAAGATCTGGGGAGCTGTCATGCCAGCACGTGGGTGAGCCCTAGCCCCATAGCCAAGCCGATGTGGAGCTCCTCGATGTGGGCACGTCCTTCCCAGGCACAGATGGGTGGTGCTCTAGGCAGGCTGCTAGACGAGCATGCGCCATGGTGGAGGCTCGGGTGATGGAGCCATTGGCAGTGGTAGTGGCTGACCCTAGTGGTGGAGCTAGGTGCCTGCACATGCATCATGTGGGGAGAGAGGATAAGGAAAGGAAGAAGAAAAGGAAAAAAACTAAAAGATGGGCCCTATGTGTAAGTGTCTAATCCCATTTTCTGATGTGTTCCAACCAGACAAGAGATGGGTCGGTCTTGTCTCTCCCAACCAAACACGTAGATGGGATCGTCCCATTCCTCAAAACTGGGCTAGCTAGGTCCATCCCATCCCATGTTGCCTCTTAACCTATCACACCCGCTTTTAAGGATAAAATGGGATACATAATCTTATGTGCGCCTAGAGATCAATCACATAAATAAGCTGACAAATTATAAATAGTATCATCACAAGAGTTTATTACATCACGAATAATAAGACATAGTCTTCACGTAAATGTAGCAGAAGTATAAAGAAAAATCTCTCACAGAAGTATCACAGGGACGTCAACTGGTTGACCACAAGTCTAGTATTCCTCAGGAAAGTTGTCATTACCATAGACATTTGTTACCCATCCGGGATTTTTGTCCAAATAATAAAAATAAACAAGCATAAGTACATGTCATACTCAACAAGTGTAACATGGGGTTCATGAGGCTCAAAAGGCTTGACACTGGTTTAACAGCATTGAACTTTTAGTTGTCATAATTTTAGCATAACAGTAGCAATAAGTTGTTTCAATCCCAAAGTAAAACATATGATCCATGTAAACAAGAATAATGAATAGCATAAACGAATAATTCTTAGTGATCATCTATTCCATAAGGGTCCGAGGCCGCTCGTGATCGTGTGCACGGCTGACATACCAGTTTTACACTCTACAGAGGTTATACACTTTCACTGTGAGTCGTGATACCCATTTGCCCAGGTTAATTACTCTCAAAACACTTCCAAGGTGAGCAGGCAAGGTTCACTATGAAGCCTTTCAAAGGTTCATCTAACAAGTTAGGGCAATTAGATTCACTCGGCAAACAGATATAGGAACCTCCTATCGAATGGCACAATTCCATCATGGCTATACACATAAGAGTAGAGGCTGTCCTATACCAGATTTGTCAAGCCATTCGTACGCCAATAAAGGTAACCGCTAACAAGCTAGAAAAGGTCCTCATACTGAGCTAAAGCCAGAGCCATGTAGCCCTCAAAGTTTTACTGTAAGTCCTGGATATTCGCTTACAGATAAGTCCTTAGGGAGAGGAATCTGAAGTATTTAGAAAGTAGCTAAATACTCCAGCCCCTTGTTTCCAAGTTGCTAAAAAGTCATATTTTAATGTTTATCGCATATACCATTAGTCAAGTTACGCAATCATGGTTTAATTGAGCACTAGAAAAGCTACCCAATGCATATCCCATAGGAGATAAGGTATAAGTTCAATTCTAGGGAATCCCTATCAAGGTGACACATGCAACATAGATTAAATGTATTAAAGTTGATAGGAAACAAGGATAACCCCATGCTATACTTGCCTTGAACAAAGTGCTCCTACGGATCCTGCTCGTCAAAGTAGTACTCTTGATCACCCACGAATCGCTCACCGTCTATACTCGATAATCATAGCAACATACAAGCATCTAGAAGCAATCATGCATAGCAAACAAAAGCTGTAGATTAGAATAGTACACCAATAGCACAAAATCAAGATGAAAAGTTTGTAAAACGAATCTACGTCTCACTACGAACACACAGACGTGAAGATCATGAAAATCAGAGCTAAAACAAAGAAGTTATGAATTAAACAAGATTTCCTTTAATAAAATAATAGATTAAATCTAACCTCGAATTTTAAAAGTTGAAAACATACTTAACAATAGTATGAACATGTAGGTTACTCAATTATGAACCTAACGTAACTTGAATGAATCAAATCGGAGCTAAAACATGAAAGTTATGGCCTATAGAAACTAGTGGCAAAATTGTAAATAGATAAAAACGTATTTTGGATCTAAACCGAAAGAAACTACACTTTTAAAAGAAGAAGGCGTATTCTGGATTTGCACATTAGACTACGAGTTGAGATCTAATTAGTTATAAGGGCTTTTTTACAAAATGACAGGCGAAGGGGTACGAAGTGATCTGATCCATTGGATCTAATTTGGGTGGTTAGGATTAAAAGAGGGAGAGGAAGACGTCGCTGACACTATAGCCGACGATGGCGCCATTGCCAGATTTGGCTAGACCTCGCCGGAGTTCATCAAATCGGTGACTCCGACCATCGTTGGACATGGGACAAGCTCAGGGACGTAGAGGGGCGCACAACAAGCCGTACTAGGGGATCGGAGAGGGCCGCAACGGCACGGCGTGTAACACTCTAAAATTTGCATAATTTTAAATAGGAGAAAATGATTTAATTATGCATTTTTGTGAGCATTTGCATTTAGGAAAATAATATTTTTTATCAAATTAAAATCAAATATAGGTCTACAAACATGTATGTGCATTCATGCTGTTGCATATTATTTTTGTATTGTGTGGTTTGAAATCAGATTTCAAATTGATTTGAATTTGCATTCAAAAGTTGTTTGGAAATTAGGTTAGAAAATGGAAAAGTATTACTCCCTCCCTCCCTTGACTTCGGACCGCCATGGCCAGCTCAGTCAGCTCCTATGCCCATGGCTCGCTTCTCCGCATCGGCCCACTCTCGCCCCTGTGTCGTTCTTTCTCTACACGGCCCAACACTTCCTTCCGTGCCCACGGCCCAGCGGGTCACCCGCGCTCCTCTCCTTTCTCTCGCTGGCAGGTGGGGCCACCATGTTGGAGTCTCCTTGTTCCTTGGGTCGTGTCCAAGCTGGACACCATCACCGCCGCCGAGTCGAATCCGCCTCCGCTACGCCGCATTTGCCGTGAACCCCAAGTAAGTTCTACCCTTAAATAGCAGCCCGAGCCCACGCTGCCTCCCTATCTCGCCTTAGAGCAAGCTTTCGCCCTCGTCTAGAGCTTGTAGCTACTATACCCAAGCGCCACCACCATCGTCAGGATCGAGCAGCTGTCGTGTGTCATCGTGAGCTCCTCTCTCTCCCCGTGCTCTTGTTTCTCCGCCCTTGTTTCCAGTCTCAGTGAGTCTGCCTTGAGCTCCTCTCTCTCCCTGTGCTCTTGTTTCTCTCAGTAGTGGACCATAGGTCATGATTCGCTAAGCATCGCCACTCTAGCCATGGCGCTACCGCAAATAAGCTCGTCGCCGGCCACTTGTTAGATGAACCTTTAAAAGGATTCATAGTGACCCCTGTCTGCTCACCTTGGAAGTGTTTTGGGAGTTATAAACCCGGGCATATGGGTATCATGACTCACAGTGAAAGTGTACAACCTCTACAGAGTGTAAAACTGGTATATCAGCCGTGCTCACGGTCACAAGCGGCCTTGAAACCCTTATAGAATAGCTGGTCACTAAGAATTATCTATTTATGATATTCATTATTCATGTTTACATTGATCATGTGTTTTGCTTTGGGAATTGAAACAACATGATGCTACTCTTATGTTAAAATTGTGACAACTAAAAGCTGAATGTTGTTAAACCTGTGTTAAGCCTTTTGAGCCTTATGAACCCCATGTTACACTTGTTGAGTATGAGATGTACTTATGCTTGTTTATTTTCATTATTTGGATAAAAATCCCGGTTGGGTAACATATGGCTATGGTAATGACAACTTTTTCGACAATTACTAGACTTGTGGTCAACTAGTTGACGTCCCTGTGATATGGAGCTTCCGCGAGAGATCTTTTCTTTATACTTCCACTATATTTATGTGAAGACTCTATCTTATTATTCGTGATGTAATAAACACTTGTGATGATACTATTTACAATTTATTGGCTAATGTGTGTGACTGATCTCTAGGCGCACATAAGATTTTACATCCCATTTTATCCTTAAAATTGGGTGTGACATGGCAGCAACGCCACGCTTGAGTTGGCGGCTCGGTTAGTTCGGCGAGGTCACGCAAATGATAGAAAGTAGGAGGAAGCAAATGCAGGGCACCGTGTGCACTCTTACCAGATTTTGAAGACCGGCGGACGGCTCCGGTTGGCGTCAAAGCGGTGGCTTAGTGAATCACTCGGCGGTGGTGGCTTTAGGGCGTGTGGCGGCACTGTTAGGGCACGGGGCGACTTCCGAGCGGCTAGATGGAGGCGGCGGGTGTAGGGGTCGCTATTTATAAGGGCCTCAACGTGCAGATCAAGCTAGGCATGGCGGAGTCGGGTTGGAGGCGGACTCAGCGGTGGTGAGGACTCCGGCTCGAAGCTAACTCGAGGTAGAGGGTGATGCTGACAGAGCAGGCCCACCTATCAGTGACTCAAAGCGAGGGCCCCAGCGGTTAGCCAAAGGGAGAGAAAGGGGAGCGCACCTGCGCTCAAGAGCTGGGTCGCCTGCTAATTGGGCTAGGGGGGAGGGTGTGATGGGCCGCGGGTGAGTGAGGCCGAGGGGCTAGGCCAGCAGGCCGAAAGGGGAAGAGAGAGAGTTTTTCTTTTCTTTTTAATTTTCTAAACCAGTTTTCAAATACAAAATCAAATCAATTTGAAGTTGGATTTCAAACCACATAATTCAAAAATAATATGCAGCAGCATGAATGCATAGACATGTATGTAGACCTATATTTGATTTTAATTTTAATAAAGTTATTATTTTTCTAAATTTCAATGCTCACAAAATGCATAATTAAATCATTTTCTCCTATTTTAAAACTATGCAAATTTTAGGGTGTTACACAACCAAACACTACCTTAGAGGTGGAGGGATATTATTTTTTTGTGGTTGATCATTTTTCTTAGATGGTACATTTTATTCCTTTTCATAAAAGTGATGATGTTTTTCATATTGCTGACCTATTCTTTCAAGAAATCTTTCACTTGCATGGTATGTCTTTTACTAACATTTCAGATCGGCGATGCAAAATTCTTGAGTGACTTTTGGCACACATTGTGAATAAATTGGGGATTGCTGCTGATTCTACAACTTGTCATCCCCAAACTGTTAGACAAACTAAGGTAGTGAATCAAACATTGTCCACCACATTGAGGGCAATTTTGGAGAGCAATCTGAAGATGTGGAAAGAGTATTTGCCGCATGTTAAGTTCGCATATGACAGGACAGACACTCCACGAAGGTAAGTCCCTTTCAGGTAGTGTATGGATTTAACACTCTGCTCGTATTGATCTTTAGCCTATGCCAACCATGGAGAGAATACATGATGATGCTCAAGAGCTTGCTTATTTTATTCTTAAATTGCATGAAACCACTAAGGAAAATATTGAAAAGACGAATGAAAAATATAGAATTGTTGGTAGTGAATGTAGAAAAGAAGTTAAACTCAAACCGGGTGATTTGGTTTGGTTGTCAATTGAGAAAAGATAGATTTTCCAAAGTTTCGTAAGTCTAAATTGATGCCAAGAGCTGTAGATCCCTTTAAAGTAATTAAGAAAATAAATGACAATGCATATAAACTTGAGTTGCTACCCAAGAATGGAGTTAGTCCTACCTTTAACAATGCAAATTTGAAGCTATACATGGGAGAAGAAGATGAGCTTGAGTCGAGGATAAGTCTACTTCAAGAGGGTGAGGATGATGAGGACACCTTCGGATGCACCCGCTGATCCTCCAACCACCATGCAAGGTCCAATGACAAGAGCTCAAATGCGATAGTTTAATCTAGGGATGAGCATGTTCTTAAGCAATCTTTTTCATAGTTTTGCGAATAGATTGTTACTTTATAATGTTATCTTGCTTAGGAAGGTGGTCATGAAGTACATGGAAAAGAGGGACAGAGGCAAAGAAGACTGGTAAGGACTTCTGTAACACCCTAAAATTTGCCACTTTTGAAAATAGAGTTAAAATGATTTAATTTGGAATTTTGTGCTCATGAAATATAGGAAAATAATTTTTTTCGTTAAATTAAAATTCATCATAAGGTTTAGCAACATGTTTGTGCATACATGCCCTTGCATTTGATGTATTTGGTTGAGCAGTTTTGATTGAAAATTTAAAATGGCTAAAATTGCTTTTGCAAATGAAATTAAACATGGCTTTGAAGAAAAAGAAAAGAAAGAAAAAGAGAATTTGAAAATAAAAGTATTTTAAAAAAAATGTAAATTTTATTTTTGAGAACTTACCCAAAATTGTTCATTTTTATTTGAATTTTAAAATGTATTTTAAATCGTGTTCCAATTTGATTTGATTCATATTTGAATTCGGTTTGAAAATAAAAAAGGAATTTCTTTTATTTCTCCCTCCTCATTCACTCGGCCCAGTCCTGTTCCGTTTCTCCTGCTTGCGGCCCAGCAGCTGCGCTGGCCCGCTCTTTTTCCCGCATGGCCATTTTTCTTTTTCCAACGTTGGCCCGCTCTTTCTCTCCACGGCCCAGTTCAGCTTCCTGCTCCCCATTTCCCCTCTCAACTTTTGCTCCCGCTCGGCCTAACTCGCGTAGGCCAGCCTAGCCAGCACACTGACCCATGCGCGCTCTCCCTCCCATGGTGACTGGGCACCGGGCCCCTCACCCACCGATGCTGACCGATGGGACCACCCTGTCAGCTCCATCCTCTCCACCAGCTCGTGACCTGCTAGGACTCCACCGACACCGCCGTCCGAGTCTGTGCATGCCCTACGTCGTTGTCTTGCACGCCAAGCAGCCCGGTCTCTTCAATACCGGATGCCCGTGCCCGCCACTACCTACCCCATGCCCTATCTCGCTCTGCCCTCGCCCCGAGCCAGCCTAGCGCCGTCGCTCGAATCCCGCCAATGGAGCTTGAAGCCAGAGTCGTCGTGACATCTTGTTGGTCCTCCATCATGGTAAGCTTGTTCCTGAGATTCACGCTAAAGTTGCGAGCACACCTAACCCCTTTTCTCCCTCTCCCTCGCACTATCTTGGTCTCTCCGCATTCTAGCTATTTCATTGCCGCCATATTTCGCCTCCAGGCGCCTCTGCTCACTTTTAGCGGCCATGGATCGTTGTGCCTAGTTTTCTAGGATGATCTCTAGCTCCCCGTCTTTTTCCTGTGAAGAATGGTGGTCGAAATCACCGACACCGAGCTTGCCGCGAAGCTTCTTGTCATTGTCAATGGTGCGCCACTGCGCCGGCCACTGTTTCGGCAGTAGCCTCCTCCCTCTCCCTTCCCGATCGAATCTTGGCCGTCCGTATCTGACCCAACGGTCGATATTCCTCCATACCCCTTCGGTTGGCATACTTGCTAAAGAGACCCTCTCTTTTCTACTAATTTAACCCACAGTCCAAAACATGTTTACATATTTTGTTTTCTTCATTTGAAAGTGTATTTTGTTTTGGTTAAGTCTAAAATACATTTTCAGCTATTTACAGAATTGTCACTGATTTTGTTTTAGCCATAACTTCGCCGTTTTAACACCGATTTGATCCGTTCAAATTGCGTTAGGTTTGTAATTTCATAATCTACATGTTTATACTACTGTTAGATGTGTTTTCAACTTTTAAAATTCATGATTAGATTTAATCTATTATTTTATTAAAGTAAATCTTGTTTAAATCATATCTTCTGTGTTTTAACTCCGTTTTAGTCCATTCAAGTTGCGTTAGATTCATAGCGACAAGATCTACGCGTTAGTAACAGTATTTATCATGTCACTAATACTGGAATTTTATGGTTTGAATCGTATCTTAAATAACAATTATGCAACTAGATTTTATAAATAAAATGTAATTTGTTTCACTTTAGTTTTATAAATCAAATCTAAATTTGACTTAAATTATAATCTCTATAAAATATCTTATATATGTTTTTATATAATTAAAACACATGAAGCTAATAGTTTTATATTTTCTCCTATGAGCAAATCTTTTGGTAGATGTATCTTTTTCACCGTAGCTCCGATTAGCGTGCTTTTTCACGTCTGTGTGTTTGTAGCGAGACGTAGATTCATTTTACAAACTTCTCATCTTGATTTTATGTTTGGTGTACTATTCTAATTTAGATCTATTGTTTGCTTCGTGTATGGTTGCCTGGATGCTTGTGTGGTGCTTTATGATTACGTCTAGTCGGTGAGATATACGTGGTGATCAAGAAGAAGAAGAAGAACGTTAAAGATTAAAGCTTACCGAAGGATCGGTGTTTAAGGCAAGTATAGCATGGGACCATTCTTGTTACCTATTCACCTTTAATCACTTAAGTCATATTGCATGTGTCTACCTTGTTGCCAATAAGGATATCCTAGATATTTGATATCTAGTACCTTGACTCCTATGGGGTATTACATTGGGTAGTATGATGCTAGTGCTCAACTGAAACCATGATCTTGTAACTTGACTAATGGTATATGCAATAAACACTAAAAGATGTTTTTAGCAATATGGAATCAGGGGGCTAGAGCATTGGGCTATTTTTATGGTGCTCTAGATTCCTCTCCCTAAGGACTTATCTGTAAGTGATCATCTGAGACTTACAGTACAGCTGTGAGGGCTATATGGCTCTAGCTTTAGCTTAGTATGAGGACCTTTTCTAGCTTGTTAGTGTTGAATGACTTGCTGAATCAGGTATAGGACAACCTCTACTCTTATGTGTATAGCTGTGATAGAATTGTGTCATTCGATAGGGGGGTTCCTATATCTATTTGCCGAGTGAATCTAATGACTCTAACTTGTTAGACAAACCTTTGAAAGGCTTTATAGTGAACCTGTTTACACCAAAATTTGGTAAGCTTATCCTAGAAAGAAAGAGATCGGCCCATGATGTCAAAAGCGAGAAAGTTTCCTAATTAAGGGATATTTATGAGCCGGCCAAGAAATATTATTTAATTAATTTGAGAGAGACATGACGTCCAGGTGCATATTAGGATGAAAGAAACAAGGACATATATCAAATAAGGAAGCTTCATCAGTAAGGATTCTACATAAGGGAAATTAGAGTCCATGTATCTTGGTATTTCTTTTTATCTAGTTATGTTCGTTTTGGACTCTTATCAGCCCATGGTATAAATATAAACCCCCAGCTATTGTATCGAACACAACAATCAATCCAATATACAAGTCATTTACTTTTTCGGCTCTAGCCACCGCTTAGGAGTAGGAGTAGAGTAGATCTCGGTGAATTCTTCAGCAAGTACGGCTGCATCGATCCGATCGACCTCCACTGCTTGTTGTAAGTACCATCATGGCTTATACCTCTATTCGTATGGCTGCATCGATCTAGTCGACCTCCACTATGACTCTAGTATAAGTTAGTTATCGATTCTTGCCTAGTTTAAGTATAGCTACATCGATCTGGTTGACCCCCACTGCATGAACTAGATCAAGGTCAAGTTATCGGCTCTACCTTAGAATGATAGTCTTTGATAGATTCATTAAGTTACCGATATTGCTTATTGCTTTCATTATTCATCTAAATTACATCAATATCACTCTGCCTGATTGTGATTGATCTAGATCGGCCTTATATCCTGTTTAGCCCATCATTTGTTAATCTAAAATTGATCTAATCTATACATTAAATGATGAGTTATGTTTTATCCGCTGTTTTACATCAATCTTGATCATGCATAGCGTGCGGTTATAGCATGTTGCATCTTGAGTAGATTTATTGGCTAGCGAAAACCATTCCATGGCCCATTATCATGGCTTGTGTGATTCTGCCTCACACCCCATTGTTAGCACCGTGAAGTGGGGATCGTTATTCGGTAGATCTATTCCTGATAAGGCATGACTTAACTATGTGCTATGCCTGAATCGACTGTTTTAGCCAATATCGAGTGCTTTCACGAGCAGTTTGCATCACAAGACCGTTGAAGTAAAGATAGGTTGAAAGATGTGTTAGCCCCATGATCTTATTATTGTATTATGGCCTACATGATTCTGCCTCATGCCCCACTGATATTAGTAATGAGTTAGGGTCGTTGAGTCTATTGTTATTTCTATGGCCTGCATGATTCTGCCTCATGCCTAGGTCATAGCGATAGATGAGATCTAACATGTTTATTAGATTTATCTTTATTAAATGGTTAAATGGTGTTGAATTGTTTCTTTATATAAAAGGGGTTTGGTTGCTTGTAATCATTAGCTCAGCATAAACCAATCATTGTTTACATCTTATTGCCATTGATTAATATCTGCTCAAATAACGACATTTATCTTGAATGATAATCGATTCTTCTTATACAACCCAATGAGTTTTAACCGATTTATTCTCATGAATATGTTGGAATCGACCAAATTGACTGGCATGTCTTAGGAGGGGTGCGCAGGATCGACCATCCCTATGCTGAAGCTAGGCGGATCTACAGCTCCATCGAGCAGACCCTTTCGGCTTGCTGCGTGTGTCCTCGGCATGAGACGAAAATTCTATGTTCACACACGTTTCTGGCACGCTTGGTGAGACCCCACAATCATTATGGCGGTTCACAACAACAATGACATCCTTATGCTGCATTATGAAGATCTACTTGATGGGGATAAGGGTATCATCAGCAAAGCTACAGAAGAGTTTCAGAACAAATGTTTGTTGTCCTACACCAAAACACGTGACAACACAATTGTTCAGAAATTTCCACTACCAAGAGTTCTGTTACACGGGCAGACATATACAACTGAAGATGAAGACAGGTGTTTCTTTAAGGAAGTTGTAGACAAATCTATTCGTGATGCCATATCAAGCCATAACGAAGCTTTCATGGACATATTCCACAACACCATGAGAGAGGCGATTCATAGATTTCCAGTTGGTCAAGGCGGATCATCTTATTACAACATTCTAGATCTGTCGACCTAAGGGACTAATCAAGTCAGTACCAGCCATCAAGAAGTAGCACTAGCTGGTAATGGTGATGTCTAGACAGTTCAAGGTTCATTTGAACAGGCTTAAGGAACTACTACGAATCAGATACAGTACAATCCTGGACCATTAGTACAACATGTACAATAGCCGGCGGGGCAAAGTCAGAACCAGGTGATCAATTTTGGAACATCAGGCCACATACCGTCGTCGGCTCAAAAAATAGCACTATCAATTCAAAGGATCCATAGGGATATAGATCCTTATGTCTATAATCAGAGACTTCAAGCAGCAAGCCAGCAAAGGGCCTAGCAGATTGAGATTCCACAAGGGTATCACTATAGCACGGATTATAACACCCTTCGCATGATGCCAAACCTAGGATACTAAGGCATATGGGATTTCAATCCATAGATGGGTCAGCAGGTGCAAAGAAATCCAAATCCGCAAGCTGATGAATTACTGCTGAGGGTGACCGAGATGATGAAGAATTAGTTCGGTCTGAAGCCAAAAGGGGTGACCTTTTCATACAAATGCCCATATCCAGAATGGTATGATTTGGTCGCTCTTCCAACAAATTATAGGCTCCCAGAATTCGCTAAGTTCACCGGCCAAGACAGTACAAGTACGATAGAACATATCAGTCGGTACCTTACACAATTGAGCGAAGCATCAGTTGAGGATGCCCATCGAGTTCGTTTCTTCTCTTTGTCCTTATTAGGGCCAGCCTTCACTTGGTTTTCATCATTGCTAGTCAATTCCATTGTCAATTGGGCTGACCTAGAGAAGAAGTTTCATACATATTTTTACACTAGGACTAGAGAAAAGAAGATTACTGATCTGACAACTATAAGACAGAAGACTAATGAATCGGGCACTGAATTTCTTTAGAGGTTCCGAGAAACCAGGAACTTGTGCTTCTCCTTAAACTTGGCCAATGATCAACTAGCTGCTTTAGCTATTCAAGGAATGCTGCCGATGTGGAAAGAAAAGCTGTTGGGACAAGAATTTGACAACTTGGGTCAATTGGCTCAACGAGTAGCAGCGCTCAATAGCCAATTCCAGAGTATGCGTAGAGATACCCGGTTCTAGAAGAGTACCACAGTAGCTGAAGCTTATGATCCATACTCAGTCGATGATGGCTATGAAGATGAAGAAGAAGAGGTTGCTACAGCTGAATGGAATTGAGGCAAGAAGACAGTGATGGTACCAAATCCTTGGGGAAGAGGAGTTGAGGAGAGCTATGACTTTGATGTCACCAAATCAGACAAGCTCTTCGATTTCTTACTTGAGAAAGTGCAGATCAAGTTGCCCGACAGTCATGTCATGTTGCCCCCTGATCAATTAAAGAATAAGAAGTTCTACAAATTCCATAATGCTACTTCTCATTCCACCAACGAATGTAGAATTTTCTGGCAGCATATACAAAGGGCTATTCAACAGGGGAGGCTCAAATTTGATATGCCTCAAAAAATGAAAGTTGATGATAATCCTTTCCCAGGAGATCAAAGCATGGTTGATGCTGGGCTATTCAAAGGAAAAACTAAGGTCCTAACATCAACCAAATCAAAAGAAGCTAGAACAGTCGATCCCAAAATGCAAATATCGGCTGATGAGTAGATAGAGATTAGGAGACGTCATGCTAAGCAAAAGAGCCGATAAGCAGGGAGAGACGTCAAAAGCAGAGACGACAAAGCCACACGTTACATCTCAGATTCTATTGAATAAGTGGCAGCGATAGAAAGAAAAGGATTATCAGCGTTGGTTAAAGGATCAAGCGTACCAGCATCAACTGAAAGAAGAGAGGTATGAAAGGAAACAAGCCGAATTACATTGGAATTGTCCTTTTTCAGACATTTCTAGAATGAAGGTTTGAAGTTGCCTACTAGACATGACTATCTAGAATGTAGCAATCAATATCGGGAGTATAGGTAGTCTCAAACCAGTCGTCGGTCTATCCATGCTCAAGATGCATATCATCATAATAACATGGATCAACGCTTAAAAAATAAAAGTGTTCATGATTGGCTTGGAAAAAGAGTTGTTGACCAGGACTGGGCTGATCATGAAGAGAAAGGCAACAAAAGAAAATATGTTTGGCAGGAGGGCCAATGGTGTCCAGGAGGTTTAACAAGAACCTAGAAGAGAAGGGTGCAACGCCTAAGGAATAAAGAGATGGAACAGGCTCAGGCATCCGGTAAACCTCAAGTATGGCATACCAAGCAGATAGCCGATAGAAAGCAACCATTGGCTAATATCCAAATGGTTTTTCTGTTGCCATTAGAATTTAGAGCTCCAACAAATCAAGAAGTTTATTCGGATTTCGATGAATCGGAGTATGAGGAGATAGTTGCCAAGTTAATGGTTGTACAACAAGCAATATTTGACAAACTAGTCAAACATCAACACTTAAAAGCTTTATATATGAAAGGTCTTGTTGATGGGAAGCCGATGAACAAGATGTTGGTGGACGGAGGTGCTTCGGTCAATCTTATGCCTTACACTACTTTTTGTAAACTTGGCAAAGGACCAGAAGATCTGATGGAGACTGACATGATGCTTAAAGACTTCGGAGGTAAGACGTCTAAGACCCAGGGGCAATAAATGTTGAACTAACAATCGGAAGCAAGACTCTGCTCACAACATTCTTCGTCATCGATGGAAAAGGGTCATATAGTTTGCTCCTCAGTCACGATTGGATTCATGTGAACTGCTATATACCATCGACCATGCATCAGTGTTTGATTCAATGGCATGGAGATGATGTCGAACTGGTTCGTGCTAATGAGTCCATGAGCATCGCAATAGCCGATCTAGTCTTTTGGGAACTAGGAGACTTCGAATGTTTTTCTAGCAAGTCATGGGAAGGAGGCTTCATTAAGATCAGCAATGAAAGCCAACAACCGATGCAAGCGATCGGCTCTGAGAGTTTGTTTTAGTAGAAAAGTCATGGCTTTACATCGATCGTTGGATTAAAGGAAAAATAAACATTGAGTCTTGGAGATAGATTTAGGCCGACGTATATGAATGCTGAGTCAAAGTGCAAGCGCAATTCAGAGTTAATGGATTTCTGAAAGGAGTTCTATTTCGCTTAATAGGACGCTTGACCTGGGTTGGTTAATCATTTGACCTTTGATATGAAAAGTTCTATGGGGTGTTATCCTAACATTTGATCCACACTTGGTAGCCGATTCGTTCTTGGCTCTAATAGCCGGTACCAGGAGGGTATCGCCTCTAGTTCAAAAAATGAAAATCTTTAAAGATAATGAAAGCCGATACGATATGTATCGCCTATAGAGCAAAAACAAAAATGAAGATAGTCATGATAACAACAAGGGCGTTTGCACTACCATGATGTACCTACAGCACGCTCAGCGGCCAACGCAGGAAGCCTCTTGGCCAGCCCTGACCTTTGTTGCAGTTTGTGGATTTAGCAAGCGAATTTTTCACAGGGCTCTTTCTATGTTATCAACTTGATCTAATTGCGGGACTTCTAAAACTGACAATCGCCTTATTAAAAGTCAGAAGCAATAAATGAAAGATTGCTCGCAATCGGCTCAGGATTGGAAGATCAAGACATCAAGCCGATAGAGCCCTTTATGTAGTGTATGCAAGTCAGATTTCCATGCATATATATACATGATGTATGTGGGCACAAAAAGGATGAGTTAGATCTTGGAAGTACGTGTGGTCATGCCATATCATATGTTTGATTGAGAATGCAGAGATCATAAGGCCGATGAAGTCTAGCTGATATGTACATACTGGGAGAAAGTTCGAGCAAAGGTATTCATTGGTTCAAAGCGGAGGTACACATATTCTTTATTTCATGCTTTTCCTATCACTTGTGAACAATCTATCACAGGGAAAACATGCTATCTAAGTAGTTGATGAATGAGATATGGTATGATGAAAGAAACCTTGCTTCTTTTTGCAAAGTACTTGGGAAAATTTCTTACAAAAATTCAAAATCAATAGCTTGTCTCCTCAATGATGTTGAATTTCCTACCAGAGCCATATATTAGTCTCATTAAAAACCTTCCACATAAGCTGCTTGCTCTGTGTTGAGTTTTGTCAAGTTTTGTTGACCCTTGTTGAGAGATTTATCATGTTCCCAAGATCAAGATCACGTACATGCCGCATATATGTATTGCTTCTATACTGGAAGTACGCAAAAACATGTTCTTCATCCACCTCAAAATGTTCTGCTCCTACACTGGGAGAAGACAAAAAAATGTTAGGTTTTATTAAAATAAATGCTCTAAGTTCTTGATAATATTTCTCTCAAAAAATTTGTTATAAAGAGAGACATGGGTTATGCAAAAAATATATAAAAGATGGATACAAAAGAAGTCCAAAATAAATAAAAAAGGGAAATAGAAAAATATGAGAAAAGATAGCCCACGTTCTCATAGAAATATTCCATAAGAGAGAAATGTATTTCAAAGAGCATAGTAGAATTAGGTTAGCCACCAAATATTCCACGCACATGCACATCTTGATCTAAGAGTATGGCATTTCTCTCCTTGGATCCAGGATTTGACCTTACAATATATGCAAGGTAAGTACGCTACATATTTTATCCCTACCTAAAACTCCACATAAGCTTTTTAGAAGTAGGATAAGAAGAGACAAAACAATGCTTTGATGAGGAACTATACACATTGAGCGATCTGAAAGAATCATTTGAGGAGCAAAGCTATGTGATTGGTTCACTCCTCTAGTGATTGATTTAATATTCACCTTGTGATTGGTTCACTCCTCTGCACGGCGGTATAATCACCCTACTCACTCATTTATATTCTTGCAAACTAGTTGTGGCAAGCTTTTTATGTAATTAGAATTGAGAGCTTGCTTTGTTATTTTAAGTTCATCTAGTGGAGCTCTTTAGAGTAGCAAGATTGATAGCTCTTAGTGAGTAGTAACATTGCAAGTTGTGTGCCTAGTAATCATTGCAATTAGAATTGTTGGATAGGTGGCTTGCAACCCTTGTAGAGCTAGAGCAAGTTTGCATTTCACTATTTGTCATACTAATCAAATTGCTCTAGTTGGTTTGTAGATTTTTAAATAGGCTATTCACCCCTCTAGCCATATTAGGACCTTTCAAGTGGTATCGGAGCCATGGTCACCATTGGATTGAAGGCTTAACAACCTCGGTGTCAAATTATGGCTCAAGTTGTGTTCAACCATGTGGGGGGTAAACCACCGTTCTTTGATGACACATGCTATGATTATTGGAAGAGAAAGATAAGGATGTATCTTGGTTCAATCAATGATCGAGTATGGGAGGTGACCGAGAATGACTATGCTATCATTGATCCCGATGACCCCACCAACCAAGACAAGACCAACAATCAATGCAATACAATGGCTCTCAACACCATATACAATGCCATTGATTCTGAGGTGTTTGAGCAAATCAAGGATTGTGAAAGAGCAAATGAGGTGTGGAGGAGATTGGAGGAAACATATGAGGGCACACCGACAGTGAAGAGTGTCAAGTTGTACATCCTCAAGGATAAGTTGACAAGCTTCAAGATGAAGGATGATGAGAGCATTTCGAAGATGTTCTATCGATTGCAAGTCATTGTCAATGATTTAAAGGCATTGGGAGAGAAGATCAAGGATGATGATGTCTCTCATCAGTTCTTGATGTGCCTACCTCCAAGATTTGAGATGTTGAGATTGCTTATCATAAGAGGAGGATTGAAGGAGATTACCCCTAACCAAGTACTAGGTGATGTCATGACATAAGAGACATACCGTGAGAAAAGGGAAGGGGTTGACAAGGATGACAAGAAGGAAGAAGAAGACAAGAAGAAGAAGAGTGTAGCATTCAAGGCTAGCTCATCATCCAAGAACAAGGGCAAGTCCAAGAAAGTATCAAGTGATGATGAAGATCTTAATGACATTGATGATGAGGCCATGGCTCTATTTGTGCGTAAGATGGGCAAATTCATGAAGAAGAAGGGGTATGGTGCAAGAAAGAGAAGAGATCACACCAAAAGCAAAGAATATGTGAGAAGATGCTACAATTGCAAGAGCCCCGATCATGTTGTAGAGGATTGTCCCTACAATAGTGACAATGATGAGGACGAGAAGAAGAAGCTCAAGAAGAACAAGAAAGAAAAGGAGAAGGAGAAAAAGATGACCTTCCAAAAGAAGGGTGGAGGCTATATGGTCACTTGGGATAGTGATGGCTCTTTGGATAGTGATGACTCTAGTGATGATGGCAAGAAATCTATCAAGAAAGCACTAGCAAGCATCGCCATCAACAAGCCCTCCATCTTTGACACTTCATCAACATGCCTCATGGCAAAGCCTACCAAGGTAAAATATAATGTGAGTGATGATGATGAATGTGAAAGTGATGCTTGTAGGAGTGATGATGATGAAGAAGAGTACTCCAAGGAGGAGCTCATGGACATGTGTGAGCAAGTGCACACTTGCTTTGAGATGAAGAGAAAGGAGAGCAAAGAATTAAACAAGAAATTTAAATTTCTTGAGCAATCTCTTGATGAGCTCAATGCCACTCATGAGAGGCTAATGGAAGCCCATGAGAAGCTTGGCAAAGCTCACTGTAAGCTTGAAAAAGCTCACTCCTCTCTCATTGAGCAAGTCAAGAAGGAGGAGGCCAAGAAGGAGCAAGTGATCGTGTCTTTTGAGCCAGTGTCAGCCTTTTGAGCCTCATGAACCCCATGTTATATTTGTTGAGTATGACATGTACTTATGCTTGCTTTATTTTACACATATTTGGAAAAATCCTAGATGGGTACCAGATTGCTAGAGTTTGGAGGAATTAGGCTTGTGATCAACCAGTCAGTTGTCCTTGTGGATTTGGAGTCTTCGCCTGAAGATCGGAGTTGTCTTTCCACTATCTATACTCTAAGGTTATATTCTTTACACTAATACGTTATGTATTTAAGCATTGTCTATTGATATTACCCTTATTTGTAGCTATATGTGAGATTTGACTTCCTAGGCTCACATATGGTGTGTATCTGGTTTTCTTCTTAAAATCGGATGCTACAACATCCAAGTCAAGCAAGAGGCCCAGTCCAACTCGAGTCTGTCTTGGCCTCTAGGACTAGCCTACTGTAAAATAGTCGCCTAGGACACATACGAACTCCATTTTAGATGTGCCACATATGAATGGAAAGATAATTTTGTAATCTAACCAATGACTTTGGTTTGACATCAAAATTCCACCACAATCAATAGGAATCATCAAAACAAGTTGACGTCCAGAATCCATCAGGGTGTTGCGTCACTATCTTCTAGTTTGTTAAGTCATGTGTCATCTTAGAGCCTATTAGGGGGGCACGTCCATGGGGTATCATGCCCAAACACTTTATATTGGATTGTCACTGCCTAAGTTAGGGTTTGGATTTTACTTTAGATTAATCTGTATTCAAACAATCATCATTATCGATTGTGAAACCCCAACTTTGACTGCTTTATAACACATATGCAATTGTCACTTCAACTGAGTTGCTTCTTTTGAGTTCTTTCCTATATTCTTCATTTTCTATGCAGGGATTAGCATTAGGGAGGTCAACTAGATTGTGACACTATTGATAACCAAAGGAGTTGTGGTGCAAAGGTTGCACGGTTCCAGTCTTTTGATCTGAAGTTGGGTATGTATGTCGTGTTCCACCAAAACAATAGTGATCTCCACCTAATGGATGATCAAAAACCCTATTCCCATCACAACGATGTGGATTCAACTAGAGATGGCATTGAGTTCTTTCCTGTGTTCTTCATCTTCTATGCAGAGATTAGCATCGGGGAGGTTGAAAGGTCCTAATGGCTAGAGGGGGAGGGTGAATAGCCTATTAAAAATTTCTACAACAACACTTAACAAACCGGTTAGACAATTATGAGGCGAAGCGAGTGTTGCGCTAGCCTACTAAAAATGCAAGCCACCTATCACAATTCTAGTATAGATAATATCTATCCACACAAAAGCAATGAAACTACCCTAAGTTAGTGTGCTCTCAAAAGCTAACTAAAGAGCCACACCAACCCAGCAATTAAGCTCTCACAACTAGGTACACTAAAGAGCTTCACAACAGTTTATGGTAAGGTAAAAAGAGTAAGCAAGATAGTTATACCGCCGTGTAGATGAATGAGCCAATCAATCACAAGGATGTATAACAATGAAGACCAATCACCTCAGAATCAATGATGAACACAATGATTTTTTACCGAGGTTTACTTGCTTGCTGGCAAGCTAGTCCTCGTTGTGGCGATTCACTCACTTGGAGGTTCACGCGCTAATTGGCTTCACACGCCAAACCCTCAATAGGGTGCCGCACAACCAACACAAGATGAGGATCACACAAGCCACGAGCAATTCACTAGAGTACCTTTTGGCTCTCCACCGGGGAAAGGTCAAGAACCCCTCACAATCACCACGATTAGAGCCGGAGACAATCACCACCCTTCGCTCGACGATCCTCGCTGCTCCAAGCCATCTAGGTGGCGGCAACCACCAAGAGTAACAAGCGAATCCCGCAGCAAAACATGAACACCAAGTGCCTCTAGATGCAATCACTCAAGCAATGCACTTGGATTCTCTCCCAATCTCACAAAGATGATGAATCAATGATGGAGATGAGTGGGAGGGCTTTGGCTAAGCTCACAAGGTTGCTATGTCAATGCAAATGGCCAAGAGAGTGAGCTTGAGCTGGCCATAGGGCTTAAATAGAAGCACTCACAAAATAGAGCCATTGTACCCCTTCACTGGGCACAACACGGGGTGACCGAACGCTCCGGTCATATCGACCGGACGCTGGACCTTAGCGTCTAGTCACGTGATACATGCCATGTGTCCCCTCTCTTTGAATAATGTTCGCTCGATCTCAACGGTCAACAGTCAACTGGACGCTACGGCATAAGTGATCGGACGCTGAGCCTCCAGCGTCCGGTCGTTTCTAGTAAGGTTCTAGAAACGAATTTCTTCGATCGGACACGTCTGATCATGCTCGACCAGACACACCCAGCGTTTGGTCACTCGACGACTCCTCTGTGCATGACCATGTCAGTGTGACCGGATGTAGCCAGCCTACGTTCGGTCATTTTAGTGCCAGCATCTGGTTGATGACCGACGCTGCGCTTCTTTAGCTGCTACTGACCGGACACGCCGGTCCTATAGAGACCAACGTCCGGTCACTTACAGTGACCTCCGTCTTTTCTGTCTAGGGCGCCGGTGGCACTCTATGGGCAGACACTCCACCGATGAAGTTCCTAACCCTTGCTCAAATGTGCCAACCACCAAGTGTATCACCTTGTGCACATGTGTTAGCATATTTTCACAACACATTTTCAAGGGTGTTAGCACTCCACTAGATCCTAAATGCACATGCAATGAGTTAGAGCATCTAGTGGTACTTTGATAACTGCATTCCGATACGAGTTTCACCCCTCTTAATAGTATAGCTATAAACCTAAATGTGATCACACTCACTAAGTGTCTCGATCACCAAAACAGAATGGCTCCTACCATTTATACCTTTGCCTTGAGCTTTTTTTTTCTCTTTCTTCTTTTCAAGTCCAAGCACTTGATCATCACCATGGCATCACCATCATCATGTCATGATCTTCATTTGCTTCACCACTTGGAATGTGCTACCTATGTCATGATCACTTGATAAACTAGGTTAGCACTTAGGGTTTCATCAATTCACCAAAACCAAACTAGAGCTTTCAATCTCCCCCTTTTTGGTAATTGATGACAACCCTCTCACAAAGATATGAATTAAAATTTAATTGAATTCATGTTACTTGCCCAAGCATATTTACCATGTGTAAAAGGATATGAACAAGTTTCATGAACCCCAAATGGTAGCAATTGCTTCCCCTACATATGTGCTAAGAGTTTGGATTGTAGCTTGCACATATGCTTAGATAGAAAATATAGGAAACAATGTCTACCAAATGATGCTAAGGTGTAAAAGATGGACCTTTAAAGCGTGATACCAACCAGAGTGCACCATTATACCATCCTTAGCACCATGGTTAGATCGATACCACTTGGAAACACTTGGAAATGAAATCACTAGATAAACTTATGCATGCTAGATTTTCATTTCATCATTCAAACCTATAACTAGCATACACCACACAAGCATGAATATTGAAATTTAAAACTTGTGCCATGCAAGCAAACATATGAAATACACATTCAAATGCACCATACAAATTCACGAGCTTGCTCCCCCTACTTGTGTGCTTAAAATTTTAATTGATCCCTTTCCTTTATCATATTCCTCCCCCTATGTCAAATTCTCCTCCTTTGTTGTCTTTTCACTATCTTAGTACACGAATATCTTTGTTTTTTTCCCATGTACTAATATCTTTGTTTTTCTCCCCCTTTGTCATCAATGACCACAAAGGTTCAAAAAGTAGATAGGTTGAGATTATCAATGTCAATAAATGGGGTGAGGATCATTTTCCCAAATTTGGTTCAATTTAGAATACTTGCCAAAGATATTTAACTCAGTTTGATCTAAGGACAAGCTTCTTCACACCTCCAAATAAGGGTTATCTTATACCATGTTGAGTTAAGCACTTAGAGCTCATTTTCTAGATCAAACACTAGGTTTACAAGCCCACAAACATGTCATATGCTACCACTAGATCAAAATAAGCATAGAAGCAATAGTGGTACCATACAATTATCAAATTCATTTGATTTTCATGAATGAGCCTATTAAATGTGAAAGATGTCTAGATGCACTAAACAAGTCTTTAGCAAGGATGTATGCCATGCCAATCAACTGTTACCTTGGATTGCTCAAAGGAGAGGCATGTCATATGAGTGGGGGGTGCATCAACACATATTTGAGAAATCCAATATGTTCAACTCATTCCTTAGCTTGCAAAACCTTTTCTCATCGAATGGCTTGGTGAATATATTGGCAAGTTGATCTTCGGTGCCTACACTCTTAATACAAATGTCCCCTTTTTTGTTGGTGATCTCTTATGAAATGGTGGCGGATATCAATGTGCTTTGTTCTTGCATGTTGAACCAGATTGTTGGTCAACTTGATTGCACTCTCATTGTCACATAGCAATGGCACTTTCTTGAACTTGATTCCAAAGTCACTCAAAGTGACCTTCATCCAAAGTATTTGTGCACAACAACTACCGGTAGATATGTATTCGGCTTCGGCGGTTGATAATGCAACACTATTTTACTTCTTTGATGACCATGAGACAAGTGATCTTTCCAACAATTGACATGTGCCCGATGTGCTCTATCTTTCAACCTTGCATCCCGCATAATCCGAGTCGGAGTAACCAACTAGCTCAAATACTTTGGATGAATAGAAGCACTCAATATTCTCTTTGTAGCCTTCAAATGACTTTCTCTTGGTGAGGCTTGAAATCTTACACACATGCATACACTAAACATGACATCCGGCCTTGATATGGTCACATAGAGTAGGCTTCCAATCATAGATCGATATAATTTTTGATCCACCATATTGCCACTTGCATCACTATCCAAGTTGCCATTTGTGCCCATTGGTGTGCTAATGGCTTTACTATCACTCATGCCAAACTTCTTGATCATGTCCTTGATATACTTGCCTTGACTCACAAATGTACCATTCTTCAATTGCTTAATTTGAAGACCAAGGAAGTAACTCAACTCTCCAATCATGGACATCTCAAACTCATTAGCCATCATCTTTCCAAACTCATCACAAAAGTCTTGATTGGTTGATCCAAATATGATGTCATCAACATAGATTTGCAACACAAACAAATCTTTTCCAATCTTCTTGATGAAGAGAGTGGTGTCAACCTTGCCCATCATGAACCCTTTAGAGAGTAGGAAATCCCTTAATCTCTCATACCATGCTCTAGGTGCTTGCTTCAAGCCATATAATGCCTTCTTCAACTTGTACACATGGTTGGGCTTCTTGTCATCTTCAAAACCGGGAGGTTGCTCAACATATACTTCTTTATTGATGTAACCATTGAGAAATGCACTCTTGATGTCCATTTGATAGAGCTTGAAGTTATGGGCACAAGCATAGGCTAGCAAGATTCTAATTGCTTCCAATCTAGCAACCAGGGCATATGTTTCTCCAAAGTCAAGACCTTCAACTTGTGTATATCCTTGTGCTACCAATCTTGCTTTGTTCCTTACTACTATCCCATCTTGATCTTGCTTGTTTCTAAAGACCCATTTGGTTCCAATCACATTGTGTCCCTTTGGTCTCTCTACTAATTCCCATACTTGATTTCTTGTGAAATTATTCAATTCTTCATGCATAGCATTAACCCAATCAACATCCTTCAATGCTTCATCTATCTTCTTTGGTTCAATAGACGACACAAATGAGAAATGCTCACAAAATGATGCCAATCTTGATCTTGTTTGTACACCTCTAGAAAAATATCACCAATGATAGTGTCCAATGGATGATCCCTTGTAATATTGGTTGATTGGAGGATTAGAACTTGATTGCTTACACTTGCTTGATCATTGGGTTGAGATGATGTACTAGCCACTTGATCTTGTTCATTATCATGGGAGCCACTTGTACTAACTTGATTTGTATCATCTTGCACATTTGAGTTAGAGAGCACTTGTACCATATCATCTTCATTATCATTCACTTGCCTAGGCCTCAATTCACCAACATCCATGTTCTTCATGGCATTTGAAAGTTGAATGCCTCCAACATCTTCCAAGTTATCATTCTCTTCTTGTGAACCTTTGGTTTCATCAAATTCAACATCATGGACTTCCTCAAGAGTACCACTATCCAAATTCCAAACTCTATACGCTTTGCTAGTGGTTGAGTATCCAAGTAGGAATCCTTCATCACATTTCTTGTCAAACTTGCCCAATCTTGTGCCTTTCTTCAAGATATAGCATTTGCAACCAAAGACCCGAAAATATGCAATGTTGGGATTTCTACCATTCAAGAGCTCATATGGTGTCTTCTCTTTCAATGGGTGACAATAGAGGCGGTTGCTACAATAGCAAGCCGTGTTGATAGCTTCGGCCCAAAAAGATTGACTCACATTGTACTCACTAAGCATAGACCTTGCCATATCAATGAGTGTTCTATTTTTCCTCTCAACAAGGCCATTTGATTGTGGAGTGTACTTGGCCGAGAATTGATGTCTAATTCTAAATTCATCACACAACTCATCAATTCTAGTGTTCTTGAACTCATTACCATTGTCACTTCTAACTCTCTTGATGGTTGTTTCAAACTCATTGTGAATGCCCTTGACAAATGATTTGAATGTTGCAAATACATCACTTTTGTCCACTAGAAAGAATACCCATGTGTATCTAGTATAATCATCCACTATCACAAAGCCATATTTGTTACCACCGATGCTAGTGTATTGTGTTGGCCCAAACAAATCCATGTGCAATAACTCAAATGCTTTACTAGTGCTCATCATGCTTTTCTTGGGATGGGTGTTTCTAACTTGTTTTTCGGCTTGACAAGAGCTACAAAGCTTGTCCTTTTTAAACACAACATCTTTTAAGCCTCTAACCAAGTCATGCTTAACCAATCTATTCAATTGTTTCATTCCAACATGACCAAGCCTTCTATGCCATAACCAACCCATGCAAGACTTAGTGAACAAGCATATAGATAATCTAGCTTCACTAGCATTGAAATCAACCAAGTATAGAATCTCATATCTAAAGCCTTTGAAGATCAAGTTAGAGCCATCTACACTTATGATCTCTACATCATCTACCCCAAATATGCATTTGAATCCAAGATCACACAATTGAGCCATGGATAGCAAATTAAAGTTCAAGCTCTCTACTAGCAACACATTGGATATGCTCATGTCATTGGATATTGCAATCTTACCAAGTCCTTTAACCTTGCCTTTGTCATTATCACCAAATGTAATACTATCATAACCATCATTACCATTGGTGTTGATTGAGTTGAACATTCTTGCATCACCGATCATGTGTTGAATGCACCCACTATCAAGAACCCAATGCCTTCCTCTGGCTTTGTAATTGACCTACAAAAGAAGATCAATTCTTTTTAGGTACCCAAACTTGCTTGGGTCCTTGAAGGTTAGTTACTAAGCTCTTTGGTACTGAAATGACTTTCTTCTTTGAGCCCATCCATGGTTTACCAATGAACTTAGCCTTTACACCATTTACACCCTTGGTAAGCATATAGAAAGAATCAAGCTTAATTGAGGATACATTAGCATTTTTGCTCTTGTTTTTGCATTCATGCTCTTTGTGACCAACTTGCTTGCAACTAGTGCAAAACCGACCATTGTTCTTCACAAAACTAGTCTTGTAAGGAGCAAAGGCCACCTTGCCTTTCTTGGGGGTATAGCCCAATCCCTCTTTGTAGAGAGAAGCTCTTTGGCTACCCAAGCATATAAGCAAGCGGTTCTCACCACCATAGGCTTTAGCCAAGGTGTGAGTGAGCTTATCGACCTCCTTCTTGAGGTTCTCATTCTCAACCATTAGTGAGGCATCACAAGTGAGACCATCACTACTAGATGAGGTGGAAGTAGAAGTACTACAAGAAGGGTTAGTGGGAGCAACAATGATAGGCATAGATAATGATTCATCAATTATATCACAAGTTAAACCTACATCACAAGTCTCAACATGCTTCTTTTTAATTTACTCATTAAGCAAAGAGGAATGAGCCTTCTCAAGCTTTTTGTGAGCCTTGCCAAGCTTCTCATGGGCTTCCTCTAGCCTCTCATGAGTTTCTTTGAGCTCATCAAGGGCTTCCTTAAGGGCTTTTACCTCCTTATTCAAGCTCTTGCATTCCATTCTCTTAATATCAAAATGTTCTTTAGCATCCTCTAGCATGTCAAATAATTCATCTTTAGTAGGTTCATCATTATCACTATCACTATCATTTTCACTATCATGTTCATTTTCACTTCCATCATCATAAGTTTGTACCTTAGTGGCCTTAGCCATGAAGCATGATGGAGTGTCAAAGAGAGAAGGTTTTTCATTGATTGCAATGCTAGCAAGTGCCTTCTTCTTGGTGGTCTTGTCATCATCACTATCATCATCATCACTTGAGGAAGCATCACTATCCCAAGTGACCACATATGAACCACCCTTCTTCTTCTTGAAGGTCATCTTGTCCTTCTTCTTGTTCTTCTTGTTATCATCAACATTGTCGCTATTGTGTGGACATTGAGCAACAAGATGATCTTTGCTTCCACACTTGAAGCACCTTCTTGACTCTTCCTTGTTCTTGGATGAAGATTTCTTTCTTCTAGCATGGTACCCTTTCTTCATCATGAACTTGCCAAATTTCTTGACAAAGAGATCCATCTTCGCATCATCATCATCATCTCATGAGCCATCATCTTCACTTGATGTTTCTTGCTTTGCCTTGCCCTTGGATGATGTGGCCTTGAATGCCATGCTCTTCTTCTTGTCATCCCTCTACTCATCCTTCTTCTCCCTCTTTTCTTCCTTCTCATCATCATCTCTATAAGCATCATCGATCATAATATCTCCCAAGATTTGGTTTGGTGTCATTGTGTCCAAACCGGTCCTCACTAGCAAGGTGACCAACCTGCCAAATCTTGTGGGTAAACATCTCAAGAACTTATTAGAGAAGTCCTTGTCCTCTATCTTCTCACCAAGTGCTTTGAGATCATTGACAAGCACTTCCATCCGATAGAACATGTCTGGCACACTCTCATCCTCCTTCATCTTGAAGCTTGCAAACTTCTCTTTAAGAATGTATGCCTTTGCACCCTTCATGGCTTGAGTTCCCTCAAATGATTCCTCCAACTTCTTCCATGCCTCATGAGCTCTCTCAATGTTCTTGATTTGCTCAAATGTTCTTTCATCCAAAGCATCACGGATGTCACTAAGACCAATGCCATTATTTTGAAGTAGTATTTCTTCGGCGATGGTGGGAGCCTCTTCATCTTCAATCTCAATCTTTGTCTCTACCACCTTCCAAACCTTCCTATTGATTGACTTGATATAAGTTGTCATCTTAGCTTTCCAATAGGGATAATTTGAGCCATCAAATTGGGGTGGCTTCTTGGTGTTGTTGATTTGAGCCATTTTTACACCGAAGGTTGTTAAGCCTCAAATCACGGTGACCTCGACTCTGATACCACTTGAAAGGTCCTAATGGCTAGAGGGGGGTGAATAGCCTATTAAAAATTTCTACAACAACACTTAACAAACCGGTTAGACAATTATGAGGCGAAGCTAGTGTTGTGCCAGCCTACTAAAAATGCAAGACACCTATCACAATTCTAGTATAGATAATATCTATCCACACAAAAGCGATGAAACTACCCTAAGTTAGTGTGCTCTCAAAAGCTAACTAAAGAGCTACACCAACCCAACAATTAAGCTCTCACAACTAGGTACACTAAAGAGCTTCACAACTAGTTTGCGGTAAGGTAAAAAGAGTAAGCAAGATAGTTATACCACTGTGTAGATGAATGAGCCAATCAATCACAAGGATGAATAACAATGAAGACCAATCACCTCAGAATCAATGATGAACACAATGATTTTTTACCGAGGTTCACTTGCTTGCTGGCAAGCTAGTCCTCGTTGTGGCGATTCACTCACTTGGAGGTTCACGCGCTAATTGGCTTCACACGCCAAACCCTCAATAGGGTGCTGCACAACCAACACAAGATGAGGATCACACAAGCCATGAGCAATCCACTAGAGTACCTTTTGGCTCTCCACCGGGGAAAGGTCAAGAACCCCTCACAATCACCACGATCGGAGCCGGAGTCAATCACCACCCTCCGCTCGATGATCCTCGCTACTCCAAGCCATCTAGGTGGTGGCAACCACCAAGAGTAACAAGTGAATTCTGTAGCGAAACATGAACACCAAGTGCCTCTAGATGCAAACACTCAAGCAATGCACTTGGATTCTCTCCCAATCTCACAAAGATGATGAATCAATGATGGAGATGAGTGGGAGGGCTTTGGCTAAGCTCACAAGGTTGCTATGTCAATGTAAATGGCCAAGAGAGTGAGCTTGAGCCGGCCATGGGGCTTAAATAGAAGCCTCCATGAAATAGAGTCATTGTACCCCTTCACTGGGCACAACACGGGGTGACCGGATGCTCCGGTCATATCGACCGGACGCTGGACCTCAACATCTGGTCACGTGATACACGCCACATGTCCCCTCTCTTTGAATACAGTTCGCCCGATCTCAACGGTCAATAGTCGATCGGACGCTGCGGCATAAGTGACCGGACGCTGAGCCTCTAGCATCCGGTCGTTTCCAGTAAGGTTTCAGAAACGAATTTCTTCGACCGGACGCGTCCGGTCATGCTCGACCGGACACACCCATCGTGCGGTCACTCGGTGACTCCTCTGTGCATGACCATGTTAATGTGATCGGACACAGCCAGCCAGCGTCCGGTCGTTTCGGCGCCAGCGTCCGGTTGATGACTGACGCTGCGCTTCTTCAGCTGCTACTGACCGGACACGTCGGTCCTACAGAGACCAGCGTCCGGTCACTTATAGTGACCTCCGTCTTTTCTGTCTAGGGCGTCGGTGGCACTCTACGGGCGAACACTCCGTCGGTGAAGTTCCTAACCCTTGCTCAAATGTGCCAACCACCAAGTGTATCACCTTGTGCACATATGTTAGCATATTTTCACAAACATTTCCAAGGGTGTTAGCACTCCACTAGATCTTAAATGTACATACAATGAGTTAGAATATCTAGTGGCACTTTGATAACCACATTGCAATACGAGTTTTACCTCTCTTAATAGTACGGCTATCAAACCTAAATATGATCACACTCACTAAGTGTCTCGATCACCAAAACAAAATGGCTCCTACCATTTATACCTTTGCCATGAGCCTTTTGTTTTTCTCTTTCTTCTTTTCAAGTCCAAGCACTTGATCATCACCATGGCATCACCATCATCATGTCATGATCTTCATTTGCTTCATCACTTGGAATGTGCTACCTATGTCATGATCACTTAATAAACTAGGTTAGCACTTAGGGTTTCATCAATTCACCAAAACCAAACTAAAGCTTTCAGAGGTCAACTAGATTGTGACACGATTGATAACCAAAGGAGTTGTGGTGCAAAGGTTGCACGGTTCGGGTCTTTTTATCTGAAGTTGGATATGTATGTCGTGTTCCACCAAAACAATAGTTATCTCCACCTAATGGATGATCAGAAACCTTGTTCCCATCACAACGATGTGGATTCAACTAGAGATGGCGTGGGCAGTAGCTGTGGCGACAATGAAGGGCTTAGACCGATGGCAACTGATTTTTTGTGTTATTTTTGTTTTTTCAATTATGGCCATCAGGTCATATAATGATCCGACCATGAGCATTATTTTCAATGTTGGTTTCAAAACGACGTTGACGATATATGCTACTTATCACTATCGAAGGGCAAAACCAACGGTGAAAAGGGTTTTTAGACCCGTCGCCGATGAATATCACTATGTAAAAAAAGCTAATCATAGACATGGGTTCAATGCGTCTCCTATAACGTGCCTGTGATGACAGCAAATAAGGTCATCATAGACGTGTTTAGTAAAAAGTCTATGATAAGTGCTCATCATAAACGCGTTTAGTCAAAATGCATTTATGATAACCCTTAATCACAGACGCGTATAGACAATACACGTCTATGATGACCCCTTATCACAGACGTATTTTGTCTAGACGCGTCTGTGTTGATGAAGTGAAAAAAAAAGAATATAAATCTCAATATCGGAACGGATCTTATATACACCACACATGACACAAATTAACCATATGTTACAACCTTTTCCATATACCATTACTTATACACGTACTGTAACTATTACAAACGAAACGCTAACTTTGGTATTTTTGGTACACGAATACTATTAATTTTCCTAACGATCAACTGTAAGAACAGTATCCCTTTCATATGATAGGTGCTGCTCCTCATCCTCAAATAATGTAGTAATTAGAGGAAACATATATAACTAGTCTAGTTTTGCTGTTCACAGAAAGAAAAAGAAGCCAGTTTTGCAGTTCCTCCGGTAGGCATGACTTTATTTATTATGTCCTGATGAGTTCCGGTCTTCCAGATCCAAATCCAATTCATCTCTCATGCTTTACATATCACTAGTTTGTTCGAGCTTGTAAACATAGACTGATGACATTCAAAGCATAAGAATAACATAAGACTACAACAGCTAGTTCTGCTATTTGCTCCAAATTTAATTTATGTACATGCCAGGTAGCTAGGAGCTTGAAAGTGGACATATAGCTGGTACCTTGTCAAGCATTCTGGCGCTGGTTCGCTCCTCAATCTTTTGCTGCTCTTCAACAGGTAGTTCTGCTATTTTCTGTTTACAGATCATAGAAAGAAAAAGAAAGCCAAGAATCAAAACATAATACATACAATACATTTAACTCAGACTTTAGCTTGCAGGGAGGGGAGAAATGGAGAATCAGACCTGTCATGCTAATTAAAAGGTACAACACCTATAGGTGTGCAAACAGAAATACTAATACTTGGAGCTGATCTTACGTTAGAACAATGAACTAGCAAGCAAGTTGACACAGTGCACTAACCAAACATTTGGAGCTGAACTATTACTAATACTTATAGTCTGAATAGATTCAAGGCATAAAATTTCCAGTCTGAATGCCAGACTGAATTTTTGTCCCAAGAATGTTTGCAAGCAGCTAACTCAAGTTATTCATGGATTGTTATCAAACTTATCAAAACCGTCTCAAGAACTGAAGTTTACCTGGCTAAACAGAAGCCCTCTAGCAAGCAGAAAGCCTGATGTGAGAGTGCAAGTCTGAAGAACAGCACTCCTTGGGGTACCTGAAATGTTATGATCTCCTTCAATATTAAACAATGAATTAATCTTCTTAAAGTTTACTGAATAAATTCAATGCAAAACTTTAGAAAATTAATCTCCTTGGTAATGTAGCACTGTTCAGTAAGAATGTGCTGGTCAACAAAAAGGGCTGAACCAAACACATTTCGGACCATAGCAGAAAGACACACACGAACATAAGTATAGGTAACATTCCAATGGCTTCCCTTCTATTGCTTATTTATCAGATGCTAATAAGCTACAACCAGCAAATATTTTCTGCAGAAACAACATGTACTGGTCATCAATTGTATGATTAGCTAACTCATGAATAGGACTGAACAAATTTCAGAAAGGATGCAATGATGGTTAGCATGCTCCAACACTTGCCCAATAAGAACACAACTAAATGCACAAGAAAACCAGCAGTAACAGAGAGTCATAAAACTTACAGGTTGCATCTATGTCATAAAACTGAAAAATCATGAAACTGAACATCCCTTTTTAGAGAATGGGTGGCTCACCTGGAATCATTTCGCTGAAAAATCCATCTGGAAGCAGGAGTGGATTCGCATACAGGTGCTGTTAATAACCTACCTGCAAGCAACAGAAAGTCTACAATGCAAAACCATTCCATGCAATGTGCAGCTTGCAAAACACATGGCTAAACTTAATAAAGATGATTCAGGCTAGCAGACCTTAATATTTCGAGATATCCATGATGGGACTTAAAATAACATAAAAATTGACAACAAAATACATTCTCGAAATGCTTCTTTGTACTAAAAGCAGTGAAGAAGCATCATCCGGCAACAGAATGTCAACCTTTATCCTTTTGGACTATTTAGAACAGTGGTATAAAGTTTAGATTCAGTTCGCTGTCTCTATCTTAGTGTAATTAGTAGCAGACATTTATATTGCTCTCTGGGAACCAAAGTAGCAGACCAACTGCAGTTAGTAATTTATACTGAATTCCCTAACTCTGTCACAGTGTAAGACATAATTGGTGACTTGTGCTAGACCTGAAAATTGGGAAATTTTTACAATGAAGCTATATACATGTCTAAAGAAGATTCAGACAAAAAGTTTGGACTCAATCTTCGGGTCCGCGATGTTTACTAGACGTGGATTTGTTGTCCCCCGTCTGTGAGAAGATACTTATATCAGAGACGCGTCCTAAGTATGTATCACAGACGTATTTTCTTGAGCCGCATCTGTGATATGTGAGCTAGTTTTTTTTGAGCAAAAACATCTGAGACACGTTTCGACGGGAAGCATCTGTGAACTCATATCACAGTCACAGCTCGATTTCGTGTCACTAGAAATGATGTCTGCTATTTGTTTTTTTTTCACGTAGTGTATTCTAGAGTAGTGGGGTGGCGAAAGAGGAGAGATATTTGAGACTACGAAAAAGAAATGAAAAGGTTAACCTTTCCTGGAATTTGGTTAAGACTGAATTTGAATGAATTTCAAATTAAGCTAGGGGTTTGCACCAACAATGGCCCACACAAAAAAATCATAAGGAGAATGCATCAAATTGTGTTGGTAGAGGTTGTCACAAATATTTTCACAAATCAAACCATCTCCTACTTGCAGAATTTAAATTTCTTTCGCACAATTTAATTTAGTTTCTTGCAATATTCAAAATGTTCAATTTATTCATTTTCAAAATATAACAAAATAGACATTATTGTTATGAAGGGCACCTACTCCCTTCGCCCTATTATAAGTGTACGTCTAGAGTTAAAAATTTGTCCCAACATAAGTGTAAGTCCAGGTATGAGACAACCTAGCTTTAGTTGTCTTTTTCTATTTTCTCTCTTCTTACAATAATTACATTTTTATAGGGTATATATAAAATTTCTAACTAACGCTGATCTCTTCTCCAAAACACTAGAAGTGCACTTATTTTGGAACGGAGGGAGTATGTGCTGGAGAAATATTTTTACTTTTAAATCTTTTTAAATTTTAACTTTAAAAATAGCTCCACTTAAGTTTTATTTTTGAGGTCATTAAGATACTCGAAAAAATAATGTTGGATAATATAAATTTATATTATTTTTTGACAACCTTAAGTATCTCAAATGAAAAACTTCAAAACTAAAAATTTGTAAATCTTGTCGATAACTACAACTTTAATATAAAAACTATTTTCATTGAACACCGTACAAGAAAGATATGATTTCGGTATGCTATTAATATATGTTAACCTTTACATTATTTTTTACCATCTTAACAGCCTCAAATATAAAAATTCAAAACAACAAATTGTAGATTTCATTGTGAGCTATAACTTTCATATAAAAAGTATCTTCATTTAACATCAAACAAGAAAGACATTATTTTTTAAGGCGACAAGTGTTTGTACATGATTATTATGCTACTAAAATTTTATATTGTTTTTTCAAGCATCTTAATGGACTCATATGAAAAAGCTCAAACTATAAAGTTGTAGATCTCATTGAGTTCTACAATTTCCGTATAAAAATCATTTTCATCTGACCTCATACGAAAAATATGTGATTTTCTAAGGTTAAGCCTTGCCACACCACTTCTGTTGCTGTGACAAACAGTACCACCATGCCAACGAGCGTGGCGTGACAAGGTTTTCCAGTTGAAATCATCGTCCAATGTGACAAATCTTGCCACGCCAATACATGTGTGGCGTGACAGCATGATTTTATCACGCAAGGCGTGTTGGCGTGAAGAAAATGGTCCAAATAAAAATATACGTTAAGTAGAGATATTTTTATAATAAAAAATTAAAAAGGATTAAAAAATAAAAAATTCTTGTGCCGTATGATGATAGGACCCATCATTAATTGGTCACTAGTGATGTATGACAAGAATCCGTCACTTATGTCGATGTCAATTGTGTCTTTCATAAAACAGACATCGCTATGAAGGGCATATGGACATCTCGCAAAACAGATAGAGCCGCCGCCTCCTGCCTAGGGTAGAGCCGCCGCCAACGCCTACTCCTCGCCTCCTCCGCTGCTGCCGTCACGCATAGGGCCGCTCTTCTTCTTCCTCTCCAATGCGTCTGCCGGAGACAAGGAGGGGAGGGGACCCACCATTTTCCCCGCAGTTTTTCTAGTGTCTTAGGGTTGAGTCCAAATAAATTTACTAGTGAAATCAGATGATTTTTGATCCGGATCGTGTGTCTTGCAATGAATTCAATGATTGCCACGACGAGATCGCCATTGTAGGCGTCGATTTCATCGACAGACGACCAATTTGTGTCCTTTATCAGCAAGGGGAGGGGTTCTTCTAGGTGTCCCCTATGAGGACAGTGGCTTCGGGTCATCGATCTCATCGTCGACGGTTGCGAAGAGGAAATCAAGGTCTCGTGGTGATGAATCTGTATCATGTGTTGTACCCGATGATGCAACTGCCGATATACTTTCATCGATTCAAATGTGTTTTGGACTGGTCTCGAGCATTGGATCTTGTGGCATGTATAATATTTTATGTTGGTCGTTGGATTGGGCAAAAAGGACTGCACTTTGGCTGCGAGGTTCGAGGGAAGCCATTGGGGAAGAAGGTTATGAAAGAATCTAGATAGGATATTATGTATTTTTATTTCAGATTTTTTTCATGTGTAATTTGAGATGTACTATGCCGAGTTTTAATATAATTAATCTCCATTCCCTTGAAAAAAATGAAAGGCATATCGACAACAGGGCATCTGTCCCGTGGTGAATTAATTTTTCAATTTCAAAATGGGGCCTAACCTTTTAAAAGTTCCTTAAGAGCATCTCCAAGAGTTTTTAATATTTTTTTTTCAAAATCGTGGAGTTTCTAACTCGCCAAATATTGTTGGAAGGAATAAATAAGACCTTCTCCAACAGTTTCCAATAATTCGCTCATAAATATGGAAGGCGATTTTATATCAGAAATCCTATACGATTTCTAAATTATCCTAACCACTTTTATACGTTCTTTCTCTCCTATACATTTGCATCAGGAACCTTTTCCTACTCTTATTCCTTCCCACACCCTTTTCTGTTGAATAACGTGGGTGGTACTCGCTAGCACAAAATAAATACCTCATAAAACAGGATCACTTGTGTGTAGATGATCATAGATTATACCTTCTCGACGCGCGGTGCAGCGAAAGAATTGGCAGAACGAGCATAGTTGATATAGTTGATGTTGAGGAAGTAGTTCGTACGGCTTGACGTAGTGCGCAACTCAACGTCTACGGACGTCCACACATACGGAGAGAAGAAGTGCGGTGACGTAGCGTGCTAGCGCAGGATGACGCACGCTAACTGCAACAGGGTGCCCTCTCTCAGCAATGGCCTCACGTTAGCAGCAACAGGCGGCGGCGTGCGAATGTACCTTGGGAGATTAGGGTTAATCATCATCTGGCAACATCATTAGAGCATCTTCAACAATATCTAAAAAAATACTCCCCAAAAACAGTTTTTTCAACATTTGCAACTGTTTTCAAAATCTCGCGCCTAAAAGATAGAAAATAATTTTACATCAGAGATCCTAAACTATTTTAAAATTACACTAAACACTTTTATATTTTATTTTTGTCTTGTACATTTGTATCAGAAACCGTATTCTAGTTTTTTTCATGCCCACGTCCTTCCATCTCATATTGGGGCGACGATATGCGCCCGTAACTTTACGCGCTTGAGGGTGGTTTTTTAAAGTGCCAAAAGATTGAGAAGTGGGTTTGAAAATTGTTGAAGATGAGTTTTTTTTAATCTTGCCAAAATTCCTGGATTGGGAGAATCTTTTGGATACTCTTGGAGATGCTCTTAGCATTTATAGAAAATACTTTGGGCCAGCTGCATGGCCTAAGGCTGGATAATGAGCCGGCTCGGCTTGTTTCGTCTCGGCTCGTTCTGGCTCGTTAACATAACAAGCTAGCTCGGCTCGGCTCGTTATCCTAACGAGCCAGAAAGCCAGCTCGGCTCGGCTCGTTAAAAGCTTGAGCTGGCTCGTTAAGCTCGTGAGCCAGGTATAAAAAAATACATAAAATATAATATTTGCATTTATCTAAAGTTTGAGAATAATAATAATACAAAACAAATGCATCTAACAACCTTAAATCGAATAAAAAATTAATATGTGCTAATATATATACAAGTATAATAAAATACTATAGTATTCATGCATCTAACAACCTTAAATGATACTTTTTTCCTGGAAGCTTGGCTCGTTTAGCTCGTGAGCGGTTCGCGAGCTGACTCGAGTTGGCTCGTTATAGCTAACGAGCTAAAATCTTGGCTCGGCTCAGCTCGTTATCATAAGAAGCCGAGCCGAGCCGAGCCGAGCCAGCCACGAGCCGAGCGAGTTAACGAGCTTCAAGTTTTTCATCCAGCCTTAATGGGCCACATGGGCCTTTGATTATTGGGCATGAATCCAACACTTTCACATTCAGATTGGCCGATGGATACGAGCGCAGAATACGTGCGGATATATCCGTGCGATCGGTCTATTTTTCCAAGAGTAGAAAGGTTGGGAGATGAGATTGGAAACTGTTGGAGATGAGTTTTTTTTGTTCTCGCCAAAAATCATAGACTAAGAGGCTTTATAGGGAACTGTTGAAGATGCTCTTAGGGCCATGGTGTATAGGGGTACAAGATCTATGTCTGCGTCATTTTTTCGGGGAAAAATCATTAAGCGAGAAGAACGCCACTATTTAACTTGCTCCCTCTCCACTTACGTTGGCAAAAATCTTAGTTGGCATTTGAGATGTACATGTGATTTTCATTTGACTTAAACCCAAAAACTTGGCATTGACCGTACCATTAGAACGGCGTGACAAGCGCAGAAAGGCTTGTCATGCCGTTCTCTTTTGGGTGCCTCACACAGAAAAAAAAAACCAAATGGCAGAGAGAATTTGCTACATTTCTTCAGCGAAGCGCAGTGGAGACCTGATAACAAGATCAGGTCAAACCAATTCAACGAGTACAACATTGTCGCGGCAAAAGCAAAAGGTAACTGAGAAACCAAAAATATGCCCAACTTCATGTGGGGGCGAGCCATAATTTGAAAACAATTTCTTCAAAAGCAGAAGCGCAAACGGGACGAATCTCTGGCTTGCTCAAGAGAATGCTAGCTTCGCTCGCAGCTTCCTAGTTGACGAGCCTGCAGTTCTTCCTTATCTCGCCGTCACGGCCGGTCTTCACGCTAATGGCGGCCATCTTCACCATGGCCTTGGCGAACTTCTTCTCCCAGGAGCCCGCGAACCTGGCGTTGGCACGCACCATCCTCACGGTGTTGGGCGCCGACAGGAGCGCGGCGTCCGAAGTGAAGAGCACATTGTGCGCCAGCACGTTCTTGTAGTACTGGTTGTCCAGCACGTCCGAGCTAACCACGTCCTGGGACACCGTCGGGTCGTTGGCGGTGGTCGGGTTGGCCGGGCACTGCTTCCTCAGCAACGTCGCCAGCGACGCCGCGATGTCGGACGGGGCGCTGAGGCGGGCCTGGACGAAGGAGGTGCAGTGGGAGCGACCGATGGAGTGCGCGCCCGAGAGCACGACCATGTCCTCGGCGCTGAGCCCCTTGCCGGCGAAGGCCGAGATGAGGCTAGAAAGGTTGGAGGACGGGCCAGGCAGGAATACACCGGTTTCGCTGGCGAGTGATTTGCGTCCGTCCAGCCGGCCCGCCGGCATGTGGAAGCTGACCTTGGAGTTACTGAGCAAGTAGGACGCGTCGCGCCCCGCGAAGGCGACGATGTCAGCGCAGGAGACCGTGCCAGGGCACGCCTTCTCGACTGCGCTCTTGGCCTCGTCGATCACCTCGTAGCCTCGCAGGCTGGGGTTGTTGGGACGCCCTAGCTTCTCTGGCTGCGGGTTCGCCTGCGTCGGGTCCAGCAGAACGGACGCATCACAGCCCTGCACAGATACTCACTTTGGTCAGTGACACGTACGTATGTACGTGTAGGATGAGTACATACTACATACTAAACGACGTGCCATTTCTCGTCGTCCATCCCATGCGTGCGTTGATGCAATTTAATATACCAGCAAGATCAATGCAAGATGTACCTCGACGAAGCAGTCGTGGAAGAGCATGCGGATGAGCCCGGCGCCGACGCCAGCGTTCGCGAGCACGGCCTTCTTTACCGCGGTCCTCACGAGGACCTCGGCACTGGGACACGTCTTCTTGTAGTAACCCACCTGGAGACCATGGGTCGCCGTGGCCAAAAGCAGGACGCATGAGAGTATTACGCCGAACGTCAAACTGCTGGTAGCCATGACTATAATCAAGAACGGCAGCTGATCAGTCTACACTACACTGTTGACTGTCTTGAGGTCGAACTGGAGAAGTATAGGCTGTGTCCTAATGCACAGTCCAGGTGGCTATTTATATAGATGGAAGAGTAGGTCGATGGCTCCATGCATGTTATGCATGTCCAAATGGCATGCTTGTTTTGGGATATAATATATAGTATTATTAGCCGTCGTAGCTTTATTTGGCTGGAGTTATAATACTGTGGGGCAGCTTTACTACCGGCGGCTATGAGCAACCAAACACGGCTTGTCATGCTGGCCAACCACGTTTGGGCTATGTATTACCACCTTTCGCAACAATACTCTACTAGTGCTCTTCTTGGGAACGCCAATAAAGCCGACGTATATTGTTTTCTACTGGTACGTACTTCTCAGACAGCATGCAATGTGACTGGGCAACACTGCCGAATGATTCTGCTTCTGCACAACTCGATTAAGTTGGACCCAATAAATCTGTCGTCATTCACCAACCACGAGAGAGGATTGAGTAAAGTAACTAGCGTGGAATAATACTAGCATAGGTACAAACTTGCAACATGCCAACAGCGAGTTCATGTGATTCGCAGAAATTGGCATCCCAACATTGGGAGAAGTATAGTACTTCCCTCGAAAATTGTATAGTACTTCCCTCGAAAATTGACATCCCAACAGACATTTATGTGTTTTCAAACAGATATGTAGTACTAACATGACCACGACGAATGAGAACTAAGCAACGTGCTTGTGCAACTGCACTTACAATGTTTTTCAATTGGAGCGTGTTAAGCCGCGTGTGGGAGCGCGCGACCTCGGCCCCGTGTTCTTCCTCCTCGCGCCGCACGCCTTTTTCCTGCCCAGCGCGCCCTTCCTTCCCCACCACCGCCTCCTCCCCCGCCACCCCCGGCCACGCCGCCCGCAACCCGCCGCCACCCAACATACAGGGCAAGCTCGCCGGCGTCGTCCTCGACCTCGCACCGCCCCCACCGCCCCTGCTGTGGGGGGTACGACTCCGGATACCCACGGTAGACCACATGGGCTACGCCCCTAGGGGTGGCCCAGCCCACAAGAAGAAGCCTTGTGAGGCACGACTCTGCTCGGCGCCATCCGCAAGACATCGGGAAGATATCCTGAAGATACTATGAGATCTGTTAGGATATGTATGATCCCAAGATTCCTGTAATCAGTTATTACTTTCCGGTTATCTCTTAGATCTAACCGACTTGTAACCCTGCCTCCCGGACTATATAAGGCGGGCAGGGACCCCCTCTAAAATCACGGCATATCATACGATAGCTAATACAAACCAACAGACCACATGAGTAAGTTATTACGTCATACTGACGGCTTGAACCTGTCAAACTCGTGTGCCTCTGTTGCCTTCTTGTTCTTGATCTCGTGCTCCTCTACCGATCAATCTACCTTCGTGGGATACCCCTCGGAGGACTGCCGACGATAATCTGTCGACAGTTGGCGCGCCAGGTAGGGGTTGTGCGTGCTGTTTCCTTGTCGAACAAGATGGCTTTTTCCGCAGGCTCTTCGTCCCTTCCACAGCCCGGCCAGATCTTCACGGTCGGATCCGTCTCGTGGGTCATCAACGCTGACGGAGTCGGAGAGCTCCTCGAGCCGGAGCAGATCGGTTCTGCGCCAGCCACCCCTGCACCTACAACTGCAGATCCGATCTCGAAGGCGATTCCGAGGTCTCTTTCGGCAACAACTCGTCGTCCGCTTCCTCGCTACCAGAGGAGGCCGATCAACAACGACGATCTGATCGAATCCATCGATCGGGTCGGACTGAAGCTCGCTGATTGTCTCTTCGTCGCCGAATCGGCACTGGACACTCTGGTTCAGCGCCGACCACCTTTCGATCTGGATCTATCAAAGGGTGCTCGGGAAACTGCATGGGCTACCTTTTGGATTCTCCAACACCGCCGCCGCTTACCAGCATGCCCTAAGGGGCAGACTCGCCGACCAGATCACTGTCCAGCTCCCGCCGGTTGTCAACATGCTACACTTAGGCCGGAGCCCTGGGGCGCACCTCCAGACCATCCCGGAAGAAACTCCGGGCTTCGAGTCTTAGGGCTCTACGGAGACCCTCGCCAAAACCTTCTCCGATCAATTTCTCCTCCCACCCTTCCAGGGTGGCGCGATCTTCAACGTCAGCATTGACAGCCCTCCTCGAAACGGCGAAACCGAGGAAGAGTGCGCTGCTCAGGAGAACCGAAATGTCAACCGCACACAACGGCGAGAAAACGAGGCAGCCATCGCAAGGGCCGAGGCTGCTCGGAATAATCGGCTTGACTCTCAAGGAAGACCGCTCCCGCTCTACCGCGACCTCGACGAAGAATTTCTCCACGTCGACGGCCACGACATCTTCAAGACTTCAAGCGCCAATTTGGTAGTAGCCGCCAACGAGCTCGCTCATTTCCCTCAAACGCCCGAGCTCGCCAAGATCGCCGCCATGCTTAAAGCGGCTCACTGTCAGGTCAATGAGATCCGCGAGGATCAGAGACCTTCGTGCTCTACGAGCATGATTCACCGATCAGCTGCGCCGAGGTCCAATCGCCGCCCAAGTCAAAGCCGTTTTGCCGACCAGTCATTACCCCTCCAAGGGGGACCCAGGGGGCATCATGCCGAACACCATCGCCAACACGACCAGGAGGTCGAACAGGACGCTAGGGTACATCTTAGCAACCTCCGGGATGCGTGGCGGCGTATCGAGCACCGTCGCTTTGGTCGCCATGAAGACGAAGTACGTCGCCGCTAGGATTACGAAAGGGAGTACGACAACCCGGACTCAGCCCTTGAGCCTATCCCCGACCACAATGCCGCTGATTACGATGTCGACAATCCTGAGGGGCCTCTGGCTTTCACAAGGGCACTCTGAACACTTCGATGGCCCCATGATTTTAAGATCACCGGGGTCGAGCCCTACGAAGGAAGAATGAACCCAACTCAATGGCTGCAGGCTTATGCCACTACCATCCGTGCCGCCGGAGGAGACACCAACGTTATGGCAAATTATCTCCCTGTCATGATCACGCCACCCGCCATGAGCTGGTTCACCAGTCTTGCGCCAGACTCCATCGGCTCGTGGGAAAAGTTGAAGAAAGTCTTCACCGACAACTATATGGCCACGTGTACTCGACCCGGCACGAAGCATGATCTCAGCCGCATCAACCAGAAGCCATCTAAGCTCCTCTGCAGCTACATCCGGCGTTTCTCCAAGATGAGGAACTATCCCCAACATCACGGAAGCTGAAGTCATCACCGCCTTTATCCGAGGGCTCCACCATCGCGAGCTTCGCTCCAAATTTAATCGTAAGCCACCAACCGGTATCGGCGAGATGATAACTACCGCCAACCAGTACGCCGATGCAGAGGAAGCTGAGGTGCGCTTCAACAAGGATGCGGGCACTCAGCGACCACCTCACCGATACGATGATCACCCCGATGACTGACGTCACAATGACCGCCGCCCCGACGACCGCAGCTATCATCGCGATAGCGGCCGTGATCGAACAGGAGAACACAGGCCAGGCCAAAATCTCTGCCGCCGGCCATAACACATCTTCACCGCCGCTAGTCAACCTCGCACCAAGCGTAACTACGACGAGCAGTACCAAAAGATACTTTGACGGCCCGTGCCCTCTTTACAAGAACGCCAAACACAAGATGAAGGACTGTATTGGTCTAGCCAGGGAGTTCCAGGATAAGAGGCTTGATGACGACGCTAACAATGGAACAGGAGGTCGCCGACCACCTGGGAACGACAACAACGCCTTTCAGGACCATGATAAGGTGGTCGCCACCATCTTCGGGGGCCTCGCCTCCACTGAGAGTCAAAGGGAATGGAAGCTTGCCGCTCGACGAGTGCTCGCCGTCGCTTTAGAAGAAACTACCGCCGACCCCAACTATCGTCCATGGTCTGAGATCCCCATCACCTTCAGCAGGGCCGACCAGTGGGCAGACATACCATATACAGGACGTTTCCCCCTCATCCTCGACGCAACTGTCTAGAAGGTGCTATTCAGAAAAGTCCTTGTTGATGGTGGCAGTGCTTTGAACCAACTCTTCGCTAGAGCCCTAAGGGAGCCGGGCCTCGCGATATCAGATCTCACACCCTCGGACTCCTCCTTCTGGGGTGTGGTACCTGGAAGGGCATCTAGGCCACTTGGAGAGATCACCCTACCAGTATAGTTTGGCACGACATGCAACTACCGCATCGAGCATATCAACTTCTACGTCGCTGACTTCGACACCGCCTACCACGCCATACTTGGCCAGCCAGCTCTGGCCAAATTCATGGCCGTACCACACTATGCGTATCTGGTGTTGAAGATGCCTTTGTCTGTAGGAGTCCTAGCTCTGTAGGCCAACCTTTCCATCGCCTACGCCTGTGAGACAGAGAGTCTCGCCCTCGCCGAAGCCACCGACCTCTCCATCCAAATGGCTAGCGTGGTCGCCGAAGCCGAGACAGTACCCGCCGATGACATGGAGATTCTAGAGCTTGAGCTTCCCCGTGCCTCCGCCAAGTCCAAGGAAATCAAGGAGGTCGGCCTCGGCCTCAATGACGCTTCCAAGACCGTGAAGATTGGGGCTCACCTTGACCCCAAATAGGAAAGCGCGCTCGTCTCCTTCCTACGTGCCAACGCCGATGTGTTTGCTTGGAAACCTGCAGACATGCTGGGGGTACCACGGGAGAAGATCGAGCACTACTTGAATGTCTCACCGACCGCCAAACCGATCAAGCAGAAGCTTCGCCGATTCGCGCCAGACAAGAAGGAGGCTATTAGGGTAGAAATAAAACGGCTCTTAGCTGTCAAGTTTATAAAAGAAGTGTATCATGCAGATTGGTTAGCAAACCCTGTTCTCGTTCGAAAAAAGAATAAAGAATGGAGAATGTGCGTTGATTATACTGATCTTAACAAACACTGTCCTAAAGACCCCTTCGGCTTGCCTCGGATAGACGAGGTTGTAGACTCTACTGCCGGCTGTGAACTACTCTCTTTCCTTGACTGTTACTCCAGCTATCATCATATCTCCCTCAAGGAAGAAGACCAGATAAAGATGTCGTTCATTACACCTTTCAGAGCATACTGCTACAAAACTATGTCCTTCAGACTCAAGAACGCTGGGGCTACCTATCAAAGGGCCATTTAGATGTGCCTCGACCAGCAAATCGGCCACAACGTCGAAACATACATCGATGACGTGGTCGTCAAAACCAAGATAGCCGACAACCTTATCGCCGACCTCGAAGAAACCTTCGCCAATCTAAACAAGTACCGATGAAAGCTGAACCCTTTAAAGTGCATCTTTGGAGTTCCGTCCGGTATACTGCTGGGCTACATCGTTAGTGCTCGAGGCATCGAGCCTAATCCTAACAAGGTCTCCGCCATCACCAGTATGAAACGGCCAACATGTGTCAAGGATATACAAAAGCTTATAGGTTGCATGGCTGCTTTAAGCCACTTCATATCATGCCTCGGCGAAAAAAGGTTACCCTTCTTTAAGCTCCTCAAGGCCTCCGAGCACTTTTCCTGGTCGGAGGAGGCAGACTCAGCTTTCGAGCAGCTCAAGTTGTTCTTAACAAAGCCACCGATCATGACAGGGACAAGGCCAGATGAGACTCTGCTCATATACATCGCCGCCACTTCTCGCGTCGTGAGTACAGCTATCGTCGTCGAACGTGAGGAAGCCGGGCACGCTTATAGGGTGCAACGTTCGGTCTACTTTATCAGTGAAGTACTCAATGAGCCAAAAACTCGTTATCCTCAGGTACAAAAGCTGCTATACGCAATTCTGATTACGTTGCGCAAGCTCCGGCATTACTTCGAATACTACAAGATCGTCTGGTCACTGAGTTTCCCCTGAGGGACATTCTTCGCAACAAAGAAGCCAATGGCCGCATCATTAAGTGGGCTGTTGAGCTCGGCACCTATTCCATTGAGTTCAGAGGCAGACCTACCATTAAGTCATAGGCGCTCACTGACTTCATCGCTGAATGGACCGAGATCCAAGAGCCCATCGCCGCCGCTTGCCCTGAGCACTGGGTGATGTACTTTGACGGCGCCCTTAACATCAACGGTGCCGGTGCAGGCATTCTATTCATTACGCCGACCAAGGATAAGCTATGTTACGTTCTTCAAATACACTTTCCGCCCTCCAACAATGCCGTGGAATACGAAGCATGTCTCCATGGTCTTCGTATAGCCGTCGTGCTCGGCATCAAACGCCTCATGGTGTACGGAGACTCCGCGTTGGTTATCAACTAGCTCAACAAAGACTGGTCCTGTTCCAGTGAGAAGATAGACGCATACTGCGCCAAAATCAGGAAACTTGAAGGGAAGTTCTACGGTATCGAGTACCACCACGTGGTACGAGATCAAAATCAACCAGCCGACCAGCTCTCAAAAATAGGTTCGTCTCGCGCTGCGGTTCCGCCGGGGGTCTTTGTGCAAGATCTCCTAGTGCCATCCATTAAAGAAGAAAAGGAAGTTGAGGATGTTCCCCCTGCCGAGCAGTTGGTACTTGCGGTGCCTTCGCCGGTCGCCGATTGGAGGGAGCAATTCATCAAGTACCTCACCAACTCTGAAGTACCCGCCGATAAGACCGACACCGAACGCCTAATCTGCTGAAGTAAGCACTACGTGTTGGTAGACGGTAACTTGATGAGGAAGAGTGCCAAGGAAGGGGTATTGCAGAAGTGCGTCCCTCAAGACGAAGGAGTGAAGCTGCTTCATGAAATTCATTCTGGTTCCTATGGCAATCACGTGGCCTCGAGAAATCTGGTTGGCAAAGCTTTCTGAGCTGGCTTCTACTAGCCCACGGCCATCTCTGACACAAAAGACCTTGTCCGGTGCTGTGAAGGATGCCAGTTCTTCGCCAAGCAAATACACGTACCAGCACAGGAATTGCAGACCATCCTAGCTTCTTGGCCATTCGCATGCTAGGGACTAGACATGATTGGGCCTTTCAAGCCAGCGCCAGGAGGTTTCAGGTATGTGTACGTCGCCATTGATAAGTTCTCTAAGTGGATCGAGTACAAACCGCTCGTTTCAGCTACTGCAAAGAAAGCAGTCGACCTCTTTGAAGATATCATACACAGGTTCGGTCTCCCGAACAGCATTATCACCGACCTCAGAACCACGTTTACGGGCCATCATTTTTGGGACTTCTATGAAGACCAGTGCATCTCCGTTAAATACGTTTCTGTTGCTCATCCTAGAGCTAATGGCCAGGTTGAGCAGGCTAATGGTATGATCCTTGGCGCCCTCAAAAAGAGGCTATATCAGAAAGAAGAAAAGCATCCAGGCAGATGGCTTAAAGAGCTACCGGCTGTGGTCTGGGGACTGCGCACTCAGGCTAGTCACAGTACCGGTGTGTCTCCATATTTTTTGGTCTATGGCTCAGAGGCCATACTACCAGCAGATGTTGCCTTTTGAGCACCCAGGGTGGAAAATTATGTTGAAGAGCAGGCCACAGCTGTTTGGACAGAGGACATTGACCGGGCCGAGGAAGAACGCCTGATCACCTGTGTCCGCATAGCCAAGTATCTAGAAGATCTGCGAAGGTACTATAACAACAACATAAAAGGTCGTTCATTCACCATCGACGACCTCGTTCTCTGCAGAAAACAAAAGACCGAAGGGTTGCACAAGCTTTCTTCCCCTTGGGAAGGGCCCTACGTCGTCAAAGAGGTCACCCGACCAGGATCTTATCACTTATGTGACTTAGATGGGATTAATGTTCCAAACTCATGGCACATCGAGCACCTTATACGTTTCTACCCTTGAAACGCTCCAGATATGTATTCTCCATTTCATGATGAATAAAGTTTTGGTCTCCATAATTTGTCTCCATTTTTTCCCCTTTAACTTTCGATCTCCGTGTACGGTCACCGAAGCATTACGATACTCCATAACGATCTCCAAAATCGCCGAACGGTTTTCTCCAAAATCGCCGAACGATTTCTCCAAATCGCCGACCACGATTTCGCCGAATAAAGTTCTCCAAATCTCCAAAATCTCCGAATGGTTCTCTCCAAAAATAAATGCCAAACGATTTCTCCAAAAACGCCGAATAAATTTTCTCCAAACACATCTCCTCCAAATCGCCAACGTGTCTCGCCACATGTTTTTCTCCAAACCATCGAATACTTCACTGTAAATCTTTAAAGATATTTCGTCGATCAGCGAACAACTTACTTTCTTTTCTGTTCTCTTCGGAGAAGACCCAGCCTCCGATCTCTACCTACATGTGCCACGGGCTCCGCACTCTGCGTTATGGGTGGTCGGCTGTGGTTCCTTGGTCACGCCTATTTTTCCTTCACGTGCACGGGCTCTGCGCTCGACGATATAGATTATGGGCTATCCAAGGCTAAGAGGTCAAAGCAGAATTTATTGCTCGGTCGCCATTTCTGCCATCTACAGTCATTTCGATAATCGCCGAGCAGCATACGTTTCTCTCTTTTCTCTATGGAGAAGACCTAGTTTCTGATCTCTCCCTACACGTGCTACGGGCCCCGCGCTTTGCGTTATGGGTGGTCGACTACGGTTCCTTGGTCACGCCTTTTCCCCCTACACGTGCTTGGGCTCCACGCTCGACGTCATGGACTATGGGCTAGCTGAGGCCATGGGGGTTAGCAGCAAACTAACTGCTCGGACTCTACTTATACTCTATATAAATATCTTATGGTCATAACTAAGACCATTTTTTGCCGAAATACAATCTAACTGCATACACATGCACTTTATAACATTTACCGTATATATAAGTGTTCTTGCGCTTTCACGCGTTCTAATTGCAGCGCGCAGAAATTACAGATGATATTAGCCAATTAGATCATTGGGCTACGTCACTGCCATCCGTCTCGCCAAATAGATCTATGTCGCCGGCCAGTTTCTTCGCTACGTCCTCCACCTCATCCTCTAGCTTCTAGGTCTCTGCATCGCTCAGTCCTTCGGCGAAACCACCCCCTATTGATTGAACATCGATGGTTGGGTAGTGGGACCGAACAACCGCAAGGACATGAGTAGCAATGGTCATAATGGCGTCGTGGTTGAAGATCTTGAAATTCACCCACGCTGCCTTGCACCTCTGGATGATGGTATCTGACCCTTGCCTCCTACCGTCAAGTCAGGATGTCATTTCTAGGTCGACGCAGTCAAGCACCGGTTTTATTGCGATAACTAGAGCATTGAAGTTGTCTTTTTGGACCTGGGCTACCTGCACCAGCACATCGAATTGTGCCTTGGCTTTACGGCGATAACCTGCAAACGTTATAATGTTCTGTCATACCAGAAAAATACTTTAGCAGTAATTCCGACCAGGAGTTATTCACCTTTTAGCTCCTCGGCCAGTTTGTTTGCTCGCTCCGACTCTTTTGCTTTCTCTTGTTGGATTTGCTCGACGGTCTTGCAAAGTTGGCCGAGCTCCGCATCTCGCTCTGCAAGCAAAATAGTTATCACCTAAAAGATGGTTGTTCAACCAAATACAAAGTATATTCGCCAATAATCATACCAGAGTTCTGATCGGTTAAGCTTTTCAGCTGCTGGTTTTTCTTTTCCAACTGATCGGAAGCATTTTTCAGTTGTTCTGACGCTACGGCCAGCTGCTCGGTTTTCTTCTGTAGCTGTTTGGATGCTGCTGCCAGCTGATCAGATTTCCTCTACAGCTGCTCAGTTGCAGCTACCAACTGCTCGAATAGAACCCCCTTCTGATGTTCCAGGTCCCGCGAATTGGACTCTGCAAGGTCTCACTCGTGTCGAGCCCTCTGGATGTTCTTCTCATATAGGTTCATTGCCTCCTGGAGTTTCTTGTTCTCTTCGGCAAGGGGCTCCATCCTCTTTATCAGTTGATGCCACTGCTCGACTATATGCGTTATACCCTGTGGATGTACAATGCCAGTGATGAACTTCGATCTCCAACACCATTTATTAATATTATAGTTGCAGTACTAACCTCGATTTGAGTCATTACTCTAGCTACCGCGGATTTCAGCCTCTTCATCTCCCTGGTGGTGTTTTCTTCCTCGATAACTACCATTTCTTCCCCGCGTTTTCGGATAATCTAGATGGACTAGGGTTGAGGTTCGGCTCGCTTGATCTCCTCAACCTCGTCCTCAGAAACCATCGCTCGAGGCACCACTAGGGGGTTCTGTGGCTGGACAGCGGCTCCGACCATTCCTGGCGTCGTTACGGGTGGTCCAGTTTGCTGCTCAGCCATCGACGGAGTTGCTTCCCTAGCCTCCGGCGCATCAACAGTAGCTGTAGCTTCCGCTCCCAAAGTACCGACGGTTTTAGTCATAGCCATGGTCGCTGTCACCGACGCGCCTGTTGTTTGCGCCAATGGTTCGCCATCGCCGGGACCGCCGACAGCGGCAACTGACCTCTCTTCTGGTTGTCGAGCACTCGGGGACTCCGGGATGGGAGTAGTCGATGTTGTTTCTACCGCAGGTGTGGTCCTCGGTGTTGCTCTGCATAATGTCAACTTGTCGGTATTCAAAAGAGGTCAAGGAACAACATTACTACTACAAGACAAATATACTCACGGTTTGGTCTTCCGGTTCAACTTCTTGAACCGGTGATACTTGCCTGATCCTCTAGGTGCAGCTGCATGGTCCGCCTCAGTGCTCTGCTGGGGAGGTTCCCGCTCTTCAAGAGAAGACCGCCGATCCGTTTGGTGTTCCAGAGCCCTCTCCACATGCTGCTCCAAGGTTACTCCCGTTTGTTGCTCGGGGACTCCAGTCATCTACACCGCCGGGACTTCCGTCGTCGGTTGTGTAGGAATCTCTTTCGCGCTTTGAACAGGGACTTCAGCATGGAGCGATGGCTCCTTCGTGCTCGGCGGACGTGCTGTTAGGTCTTCATCATCATCAGACCACTCCAACACTACAGTCCTTCGTGGTCGAGTAGCCTGGTCATCACCAAGCGAGATGTCGCCCGATTTGTAGGAAGCGGTGCCCGCCGTCTTTCTCCTCTTCCAAGCCGGCTCGTCTACCACTGGCCTTTTCCCATGGATTTTCTCCGATACTGGGGACGCACCATCTGACGAGGTGCTCAGCCCCTCCTCTTCAGGCTACAGCGGTTGTTGGCTATCTACTCCAGTCGGCCATTCACTCCTCGGTACACCCGAGAAGTATACGACTCTATCCTGCGAGTGGATCTTTTTATAAGTGAATGAGTCCAGATGTTTGGAAATGATGATAGATTAAAAGCATCAGGAATATAATGCTGAGACGTTTACCTGGGGTGACTGGTTTCTGTAGTTAAAGGGTTTTGAATACCCTAGCATGTTGAACGAAACATGCGAAGTGAACAGCTCTGCAGCTCGCTCTTCAATAACCTCCTTCAATAGCATATCCGGTTTCTCCCGGGTACCATCGGTTTTCCCTTTGAATTCAAAGGCAGGATGAGCTCTCTCCTTGCAGGGTTGAACGCGGCACGATATAAAACTCACTGCTACCAATCCACTGTTGATATTCACACCTCGGATTAAGTCAAGAAGCTCTTTCACTTGGCCCATATCAGCGTTTCTTGGCATCTCCGACCAGCTCTTTTAGTTCTCTGGGATGTGATCAGGGTCACAGCGGATGGCTAGGTTAGTCTGCCTTATGTAGAACCACCTTGTGTTCTAGTTTTTCAATGATGTGTTCAGTGGCACAGTAAGATATTCACCTACCATTCCATCACACAGTTGAAGGTATACTCCGCCGACCACCTTGGAACCACCACTGCCTCTCTTCTTCAGCCAGAATAGATAACGAAAAAGGTTGAAGTGGGGAAGGATACCAAGGAATGCTTCATAGAAGTGGATAAATATAGAGATGTGAAGAATGGTATTTGGGTGGATATTGCACAAACTGACTACCCATAGATCCAACAAATCCCTAAGGAATGGATGAACAAGGAATCCCAACCCACGCCAAAAGTAATCTTCAAATACCACAACTTCATCGGTATGAGGTGTTGGGAAGGGCTCACCGAGGGCCGGCCACCATCCGGCGGTCGCGCGGTCAGGAAGAACGCCTGCCTCAACCAGTCTGTTCAGCTCTGCCTCTCTAGTGCGCGATGGCACCCACTCTTCATCCCTCCGGGCCTCGGTGCCCGCTTTCTTCGGGCTCGTCTTCTTTGGTTTCATGGCTCCTTTCTTCGGCACCATCCTTCAGATTCCGATTAGGGTTTGGCGGCGGAGGCAGTTGTGCCTGTGAATCTGGAAATGCGGGGGTATTGGAGAAAGATGAAGTGGCAAGGGTGGGAGTGGGGACTACGGCGGCGCAGTTATAAAGCACTTTCCCCACCCTTTTTTGCATCCGAGGGTTTTTGGGAAACCGTTCCCGCAATCTGCGCCGCTCCGAATTCTCCAACGCGGTTTAATGGGCCGCACCTGGGCTTTCACGCAACCATAGCCCACATCATTCATTTATCATTGCCGTTTGTTGTTACTCGCCGAATAACCGCAGATTTCTCCGCAATTTATCGAGGCTCAGTAACTGTTACTGTATAGCCGTTACTCTGATTTTTTCGCCAACGTTTTATTGCTTCGGTATATCCGCTCGCAGCTCGGGGACTGGCTGACTGCTCGGTTGGTCGTCTTTTACTTCTCTACTTTGGACCCTGGCACCACGTGACTACATCACCTACTGTTAGGCTTAGGGACTAAGTGGGCACACTACACCTTGCGGTAAATGTGTTTCGTCTTGGTTTGGAGCTACGCCTGGGGACTGGCTGACTGCTCGGCTGGTCGTCTGTTACATCTTCTACTTTGGACCCTGGCACCACATGACTACACCATCTACTGTCAGGCTCGGGGACTAAGTGGGCACACTTCACCTTGCGGTGAATGTGCTTGATTTTTCTAGAAGACTCCGTTACTCTGAAAACCGAAGAAGATTATCTCCTTTCCTCGTGGTCGGACTCTAAGTGGGCACACTTGGTCCACTAAGAGGAAATTTTCAATTCTATACTTGAGCTCCTTACACCCTTATGGCAAGCCATGCTTGGGGCACGCTGCTCGGCGATGGTCCACGCTGCTCGGCTATGATGCACGCTGCTCGCCAATTGCTCACAGCTGCTCGGTGACTCATCACGGTGGTCGGACCATGAGTTGGACTGCTCGGCTTTGGTTCGCACCTGCTCGGACAAGCTCAAGACGTCGTTGTACAACGGGTACAAGGCGCTCGGGAACTAGCTGTGGGGGGTATGACCCCGAATACCCACGGCAGACCACATGGGCTGCGCCCCTAGGGGTGGCCCAGCCCACAAGAAGAAGCCTTGTGAGGCACGACTCTGCTCGGCGCCTTCCGCAAGACATCAGGAAGATATCCTGAAGATACTACGAGATCTGTTAGGATATGTATGATCCCAAGATTCCTATAATCAGTTATTACTTTCCGGTTATCTCTTAGATCTAACCGACTTGTAACCCTGCCTCCCGGACTATATAAGGCGGGCAGGGAGCCCCTCTAAAATCACGGCATATCATACGATAGCTAATACAAACCAACAGACCACAGGAGTAAGGTATTACGTCATACTGATGGCCTGAACCTGTCTAACTCGTGTGTCTCTATTGCCTTCTTGTTCTTGATCTCGCACTCCTCTACCGATCAATCTACCTTTGTGGGATACCCCTCGGAGGACTGCCGACGATAATCTGTCGACACCTGCCTCCACCACCGGTGGTGAGCTGCCTCACTGTGCCACCCACAACCCACCCCCGCCCTTCGAACCTGCCCACCATAAATACAGGACAAGCTCGCCGGCGAGCACCTCCATGACTCCCCCGCCGCCAACCCCGCCCAACCGGTTGTCTCCCGCCGCTTCGCCGCTTCGCCCTCCACCCTTCAACCCGCCACCACCGCCATGTCGCGGCAGCCCCCCCCCCCCCCCCCCCCCCCCCCCAAAGCTCCTTCTAAGCCCGCCGGGAACAAATCCCTAACCCCCGCCGCCAACGGAACCCTAACCGGTGGGGTGCCATTGGCGGAGTAGGCGCGGGTGCGGCTTCTTCCTCGTCTCCAGTTGGGCGTGGGCTCGGGAGGGAGAGGGAGAGGAAGAGCACGGGAGGGAGAGGGAGCAGGGTCGCGCCGTTGCGCTGTAGCACGACGGTCGCATAGTAACTTTTGTGTTTCAATTGTTTATGTAAAAATATTAGCTTCTAATTAACTTTCTTCCTTTTCCATGTCATGCCCTGAAATCAGTAGTTTCATTAGCTTTTCTTATCGCCTTCTATCGTCAGTCACTTGTGCATGTCTTGCTTAGCCTAGAAATGCCTGCGTGCTCCTGTACTAATCACTCATATATTGCACTGCTTCAATGGTTTATGGTTTCATCAATGTTGTTTTTGTCGCCAAACGTCAACATTCTACCACCAGCGTTGCAGATTACACGTTATTACTTAGTTGCTTAGCTAGTTGACGTAACGGCCTGGAGTCCTCGACCTAATAAGGGTCTAGGCCTCGTGCAAGAAATGACGTACTATTGTCTACGTATTGATCAAATTACTCCTCTTATCACTAATACACAAACGATTTTTGTCGACACTAACGGTTTTTTTACTGGTGCTTCATAAAGAACAGAGACTGGTAGAAATAGAATTGTCAGCCCATGTCTATATGAACCACCGGTGTAAGTACAATTCTACTGACGGTTCTTTTAAGGTTAACGCTGGTAAAAACCACGTGCTTACACTAATGATTCTCTTAAGCCTATCTTCAGTAATTAGAACCGCTAATGTAAATATATGATGTATATGATTTATACCGGTGGTAACCTTAAGTGAACCATCAGTAAAAATAATTTTACAGTAGCGCTATTTTTAACCTAGCATCGGGACAAATAAATTGAATTCAAATTTTTAAAATTTTCAAATGTCTTGGATGGAGAAATGATCTAAACAAAAGTTGTATTCGAAAAGTTTTGCAACTTTGTAGTTGACTACTTTTTCATTATAAAACACACTTAGGCCCCATAAATTAAGTTTTAAGATTACTGACTTTGATTTTTTTGAACTTTTCAAATGAACTCGGACGGAGAAGTGACTTAAACTAAAGTCGTAGTACTCGAAGGGATCTAAAGATTTTTGTTCAAACATTTTCATTTGAATTCGATTAGGGTCTCAAATATGTATTATAATATTCACTAAAGTGAATATAAAAAAGTCAGACCGGACGTTGACGCATACTCCCTCCGTCCCAAAATAAAAGTCACTACAGAATGTGTGATGGTCAAACTCTCAACTTTGACTAGACTTATAGAAAATATTAGCATCATTAAGTTTATTATGAAAATATATTCAAGATTTATCTAATTATATTAACTATGCACCATAAACATAATTTCTTATATATATTTGGTCAAAGTTAAAAATCCTCGAGAAGTGAGAATGACATCTACTTTGGGACGAAGGGACTACAGGTTAAGGAAGGATCACATGTGGGGGGCTGGCTAGTGGGCCTCTCTGTTATTATTATTATTATTACTATTATATTATTATTATTATTATTATTATTATTATTATTATTATTTTACTACTACTACTATTAATATTATTGTTATTGTTATTATTATTTTGCTATTTTATTGGTATGATTTGCAAATTCTAGAAACTGATTTATACTTGTGGTTTGTGTAACCATGCGACTGGTATAGATTGACACTAGCGGTATCCATAAGAAAACCATCAGTATAAATATTTATACAAGTTGTTCTTAAGTGACGGCAGTGGAATACGCTGATTTTTACTGGCCTTTCACGCTGGTGGTTCGTAAAAATGCTAATACAAATAAAAAAGTGCTGCAAGCACACTAGTGTATATTATTGATTCTATGTCGACATCCCAGCTGAATATTAGTCTAATCATAAGCTCACTCATCTATCAGAGTAGACTAATTAGCAAATTTTTCTGACGACGTGTAAGTATATGCCTCCAGTGTAGATTACACCAGCGGTTCTTAGGTGATGGCAGTGGAATACATCGATTTTTACTACTAGGCTTCCACACCTGCGGTCGTAAAAACGTCAATATAAATAAAAACGTACCACGAGTACACTAGTGTGTATTATTTCATCCGTTTCGGCATCCCAACAGATAGTAGTGTAATCATACGCTAACTCATCTTTTAGAGTAGGTATCATAACAATAATGCATCTAATTAGCAATTATTTTTACGGACACCATTCAAACCTAGTACTTGCTGATGCAAACCACGCGAACCCTTAATTTGCCAAGTACTTGTTCCTTTGATGCTAGACACCGCACGAATATTCATTTTTCTAATAAGGAAACCTTGTTTCAGTCTCTACCTTCCACCGATGGTACATAGCTGAGAGTCAAGAATACAAAACCAAACCATAAGGTTTGCACACGGCGAGTAAAAAGAAACAAACTTCAGCTTCAACCCAGTGTGCATAGTACACAAAGAAAACTGGTCCGCAATATGATTTCCGAAATTCCATCCAAACTTCGCAAAGACTATCAGAATTAAAGTATCCCAGCTTCTAGAGCCCATCTTAAATAGTGGTCGCTCGTCTCTATACATCATGGACCACTGTCAGATCCAGAACATCACCCTGAAAATTACCTATATAAAAATGTTAGATTTAGCCTTGTTAAACCATATCATTTTTATTCAGCCATATTGCCCAACAAAGTGTAGGTGCTCCCAGGAGAATTTGATTATTAAGTTTATGACGTAATCCATAAAGCCAAGAACCAAACAAATTAGCAAAGTTAGTAGGTGGTTGAATTCTAAAAGCGATACGTGCAGTATTCCAAACAAAGCTTACAAAGTAACAATCAAAGAACAAATGTTGGATAGTTTCAATTGAACTACACAGACAACACCACGAATGTTCATTATTTGTGCCATCAAGAAGAGAGAAATTGCCCAAAATGATGCCTAGTGCCACTAAGCAAGACTGGACCCAAGCCGAGGCCATCTTCAAAGAACATGACTTGATCAAACCAGACCAAGTAGAAACTTGACGAGATCCATTTGATAATCTAGGGCATGCTCACTTCACAGCTCATGTAGAGTCATTCGACACCCACCCACCACCGCCACCACGCTTGATCGCCGCCTCATCTGGTACCTGGCCAATGGATGGACGCGCGTCGAGTACCTATACCCGAGGTACCCTCATTAACCAGGGAAGTCTGTTGTAGCCACCACTAAGTCCCCATCAAGTGGCACCAACTGGAGGGCAAACTCAAGGGTGCATCTAATGAGGCCAGCGCCTATGACTCCTGACTCGGGCGTGAGACCTAACAACTAGTCGGGAGGTGGGCTCGACCAGCCATCCGACGGTCCTAATTGATGGACAACTGAGCGAGGATGAGTGTCTCTCTACATCGAAGTCAGAGCACTACTTAGCCCCAAGTTCACCCAAGTCACAGAGACCACAAAGGTGCCCACCAGACCGTGCATGGGGTCATATGCATACCGGTTTCTTCCCCTCCAAGCTAAGACCACGGATGGGAAATACCCGCAACGGGATGGTCATGCCCCCAAGTACCACGGAGGTACCCGGGGAGCATGGGACAGGGCAGGGCACATCTATCCCTATCGCAGTCCAGTATATAATAGGAAGATGGGATGGGCCTCACCGACCACTACGGTGGCCCTGTTCCACCAACTTCGATATGGGTGTTGCCGCGCATGGCCAACTACTCCCACAATCTCGTCCATGAACACACAACAGGATAGCACCAGTAACAAAGACCGGACGTGAATGGCGCCAGCCTGAGGTGCCCATCGAAGACCAACCGGCAAGTAGGAACCCTTCTCACTTCCGTAACTCTATCCTAAGCCTTAATTATGGGTTTTGATAATAATGACTACGTAATTAGAGAATTAATAAAATTTATCAAGATGACAAGTAGGGAATTTATATTCGAAGATGCTATATGAAACGGAGAAGCCCCCAATCACAGATATAGATGGCTTCAAACTCAAAAGAGGTTTAAAATTCTTTTATATCTTGAATTTGAGTATAGGAAAAGCCGTACTATAAAGGGAGATACAATGCTTAAGCTAATATATGCTACCAAGTGCTCAAACAACCACAAGCATCCTCAGATTCATAGCCAAGACAGTCTACACTTCACTATTACTCTTACTGTCTTGCGTGGTGCGGCACTGTCGCACTTGAAGAGAGGCACTGACGCACTTGAGTCGCGGCACAAGAAAGTTAGCGCTCATGCTGACTTTCCCGGATGGCTCGAGACGTATTAAATGGTCTCGCCCGACCCCTCGAGACGTATTAAATGGTCTCGCCCGACCCCTTGGATGCGGGATCCGTCTCGTCCAACCCCAAGGTCGTGGAATCCGTCTCGCCCGACCGCAAGATCACGGGATCCGTCTCGCCTGACCCGAAGGTCATGGGATCCGTCTCGCCCGACCCTAAAGTCACGGGCTCCGTCTCGCCCGACCTCTAGGCCACGAGCTCTGTCTCGCTCGACCTTGAGGCCGCGGCTTCATCTCGCCTGACCTCTTGGGTGCGGTGACCGTTGAGGGCTGGGGGTATATATACATTTCCCTCTCCTCCCCAACGGCTATCTACGATTTAAGTGACCATTGGGGGGCTAGGGGTATATATATACCTTTCCCCTTCCTTCTCAATGGTAACATGCATCTTCTTCCTCACTTGAGCACGTCCAAAGCAGAGTAGGAGCTCTCTCTGTCCCTCCATTGTTGACCTCAAGCCTTCAAGCAAATCTATTGATTTTCCCATCAATCCTTGAGGAAAAAGGGTCACAAACTCGATTAGAGAGCAGCTTCATTGATTTCACAATTCTAAAGAGCACTTGGTTCATGTTTTGGCCAGCGGTTGTGTTTGTTACTCTTGGAGCTTGGCTCCTACCCAGCTAGAGCGTCGCCCGTGGAGCTTGCCAACTTGTGTGGCAGCCCCGGGAGGTTTGTAACCATCTCTTGAAGCTAGTAAACTCACCCCTCATCTCAAGAGTTAAGTCTCTTAACTTGAGAACGAGGAAAGGCCGGAAAGCTCTAAGCCCTAGTGGCTAACCTCAATAACATGGAGGTAGACAAGCCTTGGTGGCGAGCTGAACCACGGGATAAATCATTGTGTCACTTATGCTTGATTTATATTTCTTGCATGACATATTATGGTTGAGGTGATTTCTAGTTTTTTAGTCGATCTACTTATGTGTGATATTTCTACCATTTCTAGCTCTTGATCTGTGATTGTCATACCTACAGTAAGCTAGGAAATTTCTCCGATCTAAGTTTTCGTTCATGGATTTTGAACTGTGACTCAAAGTTGTCTGGAGATGCGGCAGTACCACTGTTCTAGTCCGGTAGTGCCGCCCTCCAGAGCAGCAGTGCCGTAGGATAAATTTGATAAAAGTTTGAGTGTTTGTTTTGACAGGCCTATTCACCTCTCTCTAGGCCAATCAGAGATCCTACATGTCCCCTCGACTATATAAGGGGCGACATAGGCTCTATTTTTTATTCTTTGGTGCCCAGTAGTCTTAGACACCTTAGTCTTTTTCTATGCTTTTAGCCTTCTTCGTTCACAACTGTTGATGCTCTTACTCGTTTATAACACCCACTACAAACATGAGCACTTGTCCTCAGGAACATGATTCACCACACTCGGCCTCTGCTTCAACAAGTATAAATCTTGAGTCCCCGAGTGCTTAGCCATCTAGACAAATGCTCGATTATAAATTTATTGGTTGGCAGTATGAAACACCGAAAGTTGGTGTGCCAGATAGGGGTTTGTCACTCGTTTTTCAACATCATCAAAATTTGTATGACTCCTTTCACCAGAAATGCTGACAGCCTCACTCCAGGTGGAACCGTCCGCATAGGGAGTCTCGACTTTGCTGTTGGCAATGAGGGGGAGAGCTCGAGCTCATCCTCATCTTTATGTCAAGCCAGGCCATCCACTTCGGGAGCCTAGAGTGGGCTCCACCCTAATAGAAGGAGGTGTCATTGCACCCTTCCTTCATTGGCGGGGCCTCATCGATGTCGATGTTAATACACTCACATGTTGTATCTTACTCCCTCTATCCTAGAGTAAACAGATTTCTAGCTCAAGAATTTATCTATAAGTAAATTAATTTCTAGCAGGTTGAAACGGTCCACCGGCTATTTATTTTTCTCGAAGTTTCCTCGCATTTACTGCACCCCCTCCCATCTCCCAATCCAGTGTAAGTTCAGAGCAGGTTATTTTGAGAAGGATTAATAAAAATCCTCAAAGGTGAAATATAATTATAACTAATGTGATGGGTAATATCATCAATTTTATATTATCAAACAAGATATATATATTTGTGTACTAAAGACCTAAGGTATGAACCCCATGTTTCTTTCATATCAAGACACACTTTTATTAGTGTCAATCCACATGTGTTATAGGCAAACAGAAGTGGGAGATCCCCCACTGGTCTTCTATTGAGAACAGGAGAGATTTACAAGAGCAGTTTAAAGAAACACGAAAGAAAAACAAGAAGAAAGAAAAAAATATCCAAAAGCATTTAGCTATGGTTCAATCAATGAAAAATATTTCTTGTTTGTCCGCAGGATCACCCTGGCAAACTCTCGGTCTTGAAAGTCTCCTTGCAGGATCGGATCACCCTCTGATTAAAACATGCTAGGAAGCAAAGCTTCTGAACAAGCCTTTTAATAACATCACATAGTCCCTCGGCTCATTTCCTCGCTGCATGCATTATATCAGCAAGTTTCTAATTGGTAATTTTGTTGCGGCAATGTTGGCAGTTTACAGGATTTCTTATTATCGTTGCTGTTGTTCTTATCAATATGTAAACCAAAGGTGCATGAAAGCCAAGGGCGAAGCCAGGAATAAAACCCATCGGGGTCAGCTCCACTGACCATCACACGTAAAACACTAGCAAACAGGGAATTAATATAGGATTTCCTAAAATTTATAATGTTCAGCTGACCCAGTCACTGCACGAGCCACAAACTCAATACACAGCACTTGGCGCGCAGCTGCTGATCATTACTCTTCAGATAATGGCAGAAACACCGGACAACGTAACAACACTAAACAAGTCAAAGGAATAATAAAATGGATGCAAAACACAGCCCTGTGACAAGCATCGTTGAAAAAACAACAGACCACCCGCTTTTTTTTTTTAATTAAAACCAAACATACCTGAGCTATCACCACAGCAGGATGTCTAACACTACAAAAAAACGTTCGGAGCAATGTGACAATTTTTTTTAGGGGCGGCTGGTGATGAAGCCGCCCCTACAGTGGATGTGCTCGGGACCCACGAGACTAGCCGCCCCTACAAATGGAACAGTAGGGGCGGCTGGTGATACGAGCCGTCCCTACAAATGGGTCGATTTGTAGGGGTGGCTCACTCACCAGTCGTCTCCGGTGTTGCTATTTGTAGGGACGGCTCAATCACCAGCCGTCCCTACAAATACCCTACGTATAAATACCTACGATTTGTAGGGGCGGCTCCATCACTAGCCGCTCCTACAAATGATCCACGTATAAAAAAACTGCAGCCCCGTCTCCCTCCTCGGGTCACTCATTTCAATCCGTGAAAAAAGATAGAGAGGCCTTGGGCACCTTCCAAAAATTGCTCTACTAAGGGGGAAGGTTTTGACCTCAAATCCTTTGGTGGAGAGGTTGTAGAAGGTAAGAAAATATTATTTCATATTTTTTTGAAGTTTTAATAGTTGGTTAGTGAGTAATTAGAGTTTTGCTTTTCTCTCTCTTCTATGGTGCTTGAGCTACTTATGAAGCAAATTAGACCCAAGTTTTGAATGTACTAGGGTAAATTAGGTAGAGGAACAAGATCATACCCTTATTTGGTCCATGTTTTTTTATTTTAGTGAATAATTAGTTAGTTTTATGGATATTTCATGTGCATGTAGATCTAGATCTAGGGTTTGATTTTTTATTAATTTTGTTTTTGTAAATTTATGTTTGATGAAATTGGACTAGGGTTTGCATGAAAGATATTGGTTAAAATATAATTGTTGCTAATTGTTTTCTTTGAAATTGTTTATTGTAATCAACAAATATGTATTTTAATTATTTATGGATAAATGAGCCATTAATTAATTTTCCTCTACCATGGTGTGTTTGTATGCTTTATGTAATTATATTTGATTTATATTCATATATATCTGAAGTATATATATTCTCAAGTAATTATTAATTTGATTCATTTATATATATATATATATATATATATATATATATATATATATATATATATATATATATATATATATATATATATATATATATATATATATGAATAAGTAGTCTTTTAATGTTTGTTTTGTTGTTGTTGTAAAAGATGGAGTACATGAATTCTTGGATGTATGGTTCGTTAAGGTTCAAGGCAGGTTTCCATGAAGAGGTGGATAAATTTATTGAAGCCGCAAAGAAGCATGCAACGACGTTGGCAGATAATAAGGATATAATTATTTATCCCTATAAAGATTGCAAGAACCGTATGGCATGGACAGATGTGACTATCATCAGATCATATTTGATTATGCGAGGATTTGTTGAGGACTACACAGTGTGGATTCATCATGGTGAAACGGTTATTGTTAACAACGAGGATAAGGAGGAATGCGACAACAAAACCCTAGAATCCCTGTCCCAATATTCAGCAAAGCTTGATGCATGAATCAATCCTGAGTTTGGCAATGAACAAGGTGGTGATGCTAGTGGTTGGATGATAACGATGAAGGTGATGCCAATAATGATGGCGGAGCATGTGTTGGGGATGAAGATGATTTGGAGGATATGATTCGAGCCCTTGGACCAGAGATTTTACTAAAGAGCCCGAAAGGTCTAGAAAATTTAGAAAGGGTGACAAAATCATCGAAGGAGACTGTGTATGGTGTTGAAAAGGGTTATCCGATACATTGGACATTGCTATGTTTTGTGCTTTAGCTACTCATCCTGAAAGCTAAGTACGGCTGGTCAGACTGTAGTTTCAATGATCTATTACGTCTCTTATCATGGGTGCTGCCACAACCAAACTCAGTTCCTCCCAACACATACGAAGCGAAGAAGGTCATAAGTCCATTGACAATGGGGGTTGAAAAAATCCATGCATGCCCCAACCACTGTATCCTTTTTCGTGGCGAAACATTCAAGTCACTGGATAAATGTCTCTGGTGTGGGGCCAGTCGGTACAAGAACAATGACCTTTATGGTGTGGATGAAGCTTCCATGGGGAAAAAAGAGGAATAAGAAGGGTACAAAAAAGGTGGTACAAGAATCTCAGCCCCTAGAGGACACTTCATTAGGCAACGATGCAAAGCAGAGAAGAATTCCTGCCTTGGTAATGTGGTACCTACCAGTGACCGACCGCTTAAGACGTGTCTTCCTAAACCCTAAAGAAGCCACACTCATGACATGGTGGGATGATGAGCGCAAGGTGGATGATGATAAGATTGCACACCTGGCTGATTGTAGTCAGTGGCAAAGGATCGATGAGAAGCACAAAGAATTCAGCGATGACCCAAGGAATATACGGTTTGGCTTAAGCACCGATGGAATGAATCTCTTCAATGAGAGGATGAGCGACCACAACACTTGGCCAGTGATCTTGACCATGTACAACATCCCAACATGGTTGTGTCAGAAGAGAAAGTACCTTCTCCTCACTATTCTTATTTCTGGTCCTAAACAACCAGGCATTGATATAGACGTGTTTCTCGAGCCTTTGATGCAAGAAATGGAGAGGCTATGGAGGTATGGGGAGCCAATCTATGATGCGTTCTGAAAGGAGGACTTCATATGTATAGCAATAATATTTGTTACTACCAATAATTACCCTACACTGTTTGCTTTGTCTGGACAGATCAAAGGGAAGACATGATGCTTGGTTTGCTTGGATGGTACTACATGGGTGTTCCTGGATGCATCTAAGAAGATAGTTTACCTAAGGAACCAGCGCTTCTTAAAGACAAGTCACAAGTACCACAACAAATTGTTCTTTAGATTTTATGACAATACCCTGAAGGTTGAACCCCCTCCAGAGAGATGTCATAACAGAGAACACGTGTATAGAATGGTGAAAAACATACGCATCATCTATGGAAAGAAGAATCCGGATGGGACGAACAGAGATAAAAGCACACCTCCTGTCGAAGGCGTACCTTTCAAGAAATAATCGATCTTCTTTCAGTATCTACCTTATTGGCCAGACTTGGAGGTCCCCCATGCCCTTGATGCTATGCACGTGCAAAAGAATATCTTTGAGAGTCTCATTTCTACCTTGATGGACACAGGCAAGTCAAAGGATGGTCTGAAATCACGGAAAGACATGGTGCAGCTAAATGTGATGCCACAGCTTCACCCGGTACCTGAGGCTAATGGAAAATACACTCTGCCCACGGCGTGCTTCAACCTAACACCAGAAGAGAAGAGATCTTTATGCACTTTTTTGAGGGGGGGTCAAAGTCCTGACTGGGTTTTCAGCGAATGTGAAGAAGCTAGTATCGATGAAGGACTTGTCAATAACACACTACAAGACTCACGATTGTTATGTGATGCTGACAGTGTTTCTACCTATTGCAATCAGGGCTATAAAGCCAGAGTTCTTGAAAATGACCATCACCCGCATGTGCTACTTCTTTTCGAAGATCTCACAGAAGACAATTGGTGAGTAAGAGCTGAGTGACCTATATGAATTTGTGGTGGAGACACAAAACCAACTAGAGATGTGTTTATCTCCTGCTTTTTTTGATATAATGCCACATCTCATGATTCACATGGTTCATCAGATACAGACGCTGGGCTCTTGCTACTTGCATGAAATATGGTCCTACGAGCGATTCATGTCGGTTCTAAGCCGATACGTGCATAATCGAGCATACCTAGAGGGCTCTATGATAGAGGGTTATAGTACTGAAGAAGTCGTCGAGTACTGTCAAGAGTACCTAAAAGTATAGAAAGGGATTGGTAAACCATATTCTTGTCACAAGGGTAGGCTGGCTGGGAAAGGCACCAGTGGTAGAAAAGTGTTCATCAGCCATGATTACAAAGAGGTCAGTCGGGCACATTATAGTGTCTTACAGAGTACACAACTGATGCAACCATACATTGATGAACACTTGACTATCATTATGGCGGAGAGAAATAGTCGTTTAGATGATTGGGTCATGAAACAACACAAGCAACAACTAACTACATGGTTGAAGGACCAAAATATACCGTTTGGAGAAACCATAGACTCTATTACCATTAGTATGTTGGCGGACGGGTCATTGAGACAAGTGACATTTTGGAAAGCTTATGCCATCAATGGGTATACGTACTATACCCACGCAAAGGATAGTAAATATGTGAACCAAAACAGCAGCATTCGAATAGAAGCTCTCAATGGAGTGGGGCGAAAGATCCAATACTTTGGCATCATTGAAGAGATATGGAAACTTGACTATGGAAGGGATATAACGGTGGCCCTGTTTCAATGCCATTGGATCAAACAACACCAACTGAAATGAGATCAGATTGAGAGTCCTGGACCTCAAGAATCTAGGCTACCAAGATGACCCTTGGGTGCTCGCTTCACGTGTCGCACAAGTTTTCTATATGCCTGACTCACAAAGTAACCTCCCTCGAAGAAGAAGACAAAGCACATGGTTGCCTCCGGGAAACAACATATTATCGGAGTTGATGGCATGGATGATGTTGAAGCTTACAATAACTATGATGAGATGCCGCTATTCATAGACTTTCCTAAGAAGATTAATGTTGTGGAAAAGAAATTGTCCAAAGATATATTGCCATGGGAACAAAAAGGTGTCAAGGGAAAAGTCATTACAGCGGGCTAGCTAGTTGTTGAACGTGGAGTGTTTGTGTAAGTGTGTGTGTTTGTAAGACTTCATTTATGCATGCGTGTGAGACTATATATTTATGTATGTGTATGAGACTATATATTTGTGTATGTGTGTGAGACTATATTTATGCATGTGTATGAGACTACCCTTTGCAACATCTAGATGAATCTATTTCAACATTCACTCTATTACTACTAAAACTTTATGAAATCACTTAACACTTTATGAAATGAAGAAATGACCAAAATAAAAGTTAGAGATCTTGACGAGTTATACAACTTTTATATTTGTCACCTTTACAGCTGAAATCATTTAGTGGTTGAAAAATCAAGTTTGAAGTTGTCATTTTCTGAAATTCAAAATTTAAATTATCCAAAATTAGTGACAAAGATAGATGACCAGAATAAAATGATAGAGCATGATTTTAGAAAATTTTAGCAAAAAAAACCATCACATTTGGAGTTAGTATGAGGGAGAAAAACTAGTTACAAGTTTCAGCCACAGATTAAAAAGAGAAATCACACTTGTTCATCATTGATCATCATGAACAGTTGTGATTTTTCTTTTTAATCTCTGTGTAAAATTTGTAACTAGTCTTTCTCCCACATACTAACTCCAAATGTGATGATTTTTTTCCTAAAATTTTCTAAAATCGTGCCCTATCAAGTTACTATGTTGCTTTGGTCATTCTTTTCGTTTGACAAAGTTTGAGCAATTTAAATTTTCAAATTTAAAAAAATGCCAAGTTCTAACAAGATTTTGAAACACCAAATGATTTCAGCTAAAAAATGATGAATACCAAAGTTGTATAGCTCATCAAGATCTAAAACTTTTATTTTGGTCATTTCTTCATCTGACAAAGTGATAGTAAACATTGTTCATAAGTCAACATGTCTCTCGTATAGTTTATGAAATTATGAGTGATATGTGGATTTGTGAATAATGTTTACTAACACTTTGTTAAATGAAGAAATGATCAAAGTAAAAGTTTGTAGATAGTGATGAGTTCAATAACTTTTATGTTCATGACTTTTCTAGTTGAAATCATTTAAGGTTTTAAAATCTTGTTTGAAGTTGTCATTTATTAAAATTCAAAATTTGAACTGTTCAAATTTAGTCAAATGAAAAGATGTTCAAAATAAAAGTTGTAGATAGTAAAGTGTTCAACAACTTTTATGTTCATGACTTTCTTATTTGAAATCATTTGAGGTTTCAAAATCTTGTTTGAAGTTGCCATTTATTAAAATTCAAAATTTAAACTTTTCAAATTTTGTCAAATGAAAAGATGACCAAAATATAAGTTGTACATCTTGATGAGTTCTACAACTCTGATGTTTACAAAATTTTCATTTGAGGTCATTTAGTGTCCTAAAATTCTATTAGTTGTTTTGAAATTCAAATTTTAAAATTATTATTTTTGTAAAGAAGAAAATATAGAATTATATCTATATATATAATAAAATTATTTATATATACATATATTTATATATATAGAATAATAAAAAAACTAATATATAAATTTACATTATGTTCTTTATATATGAATGAATTATAGAATTAGTAATTAAAATAAATTAAAAAATATTTGTAGGGGCGGCTAACTCAGGAACCGCCCCTACAAATGTTATCCGGTATATAAACCAGAGCCCGCGGGAGGCCAAAAATTTTCTAAGTCAGGGCGCTCTTCTTCCTTGCGGACACCGTCAAGCTGTCGAACCTGCCGCCGCCGCCATCGTCTCCGTGCCATAGCGCCGCTTCCTCTCACCTCCGCCGGCCCATGCGTGCCCGACCGTGCGCTCTAGTAGTCCTCCCCCGAGCTTCCTTGGCTCCGTCCACCACTAGGACCCGCTGCGGAACCCTAGCTGTGGGCGACGCCTCTGTGCCCTACATCCGCCGCGCACTATCTCCCCCGATCCGCCTCCAACCCCCAGTCCGTCTCCTACCCTGCGCGTCGCCGTTCCCCCGGCGGCTAGGGTTTCCGCCGCCGTGCGCTCCGGTGCCCTCGCTCCCTCCGCCGGCGGCCCCGGTGCTGGTGCGCCCCGGCGTCCCTGCTCCTTCCCCCGGTGGCTCTAGTACCCGTGCACTCCGGTGTCCACACTCCCTCCCCCAGACGGCCCTGGTGCCCTGGTGCCTGTGCGCTCTCCCTCTGCCGGCGGCCCCGGTGCCGGTGCGCTCCGGTGTTCGTGCAGGTAAGCTCCAACCCCTTCTCCTCCATTCTTGCTCCACCACCACCACCCCTACAAATCGGCGATTCGTAGCCACACTTTGGTAGGGGTGGCTGGCCAAATCGCCCCTACAAATGCCTATGAGCCACCCCTACAAAGCCTATGTGTAGTAGTGTAAAAGATTTCAAATTTAAATCCTAGTAAATCCTTGGCGCAAACCCTCTATTTCAAAAGTTAATAAGTCGTTTTAATTTTTTATTTTGTTTTAAGTCGTCAAACATCTGTAACTTAATTTGCTAAGTTTATAGAAAAATATATTAGTAAACAATACCAAATAAATTCCCTGTGAAGATAAATTTCCATGGTGTATATAATAGAACTAATTTGTTGTTGCAAGTATTTGTGTATTTTTTATAGACAATAAAAGTTTAAGAATTTTGACTTGGAAGAAAATTAAAAGAACATATTGGGAACGAATATAGTACTAGCTATCTGCTTTTGAGATTTTATTTACAATTTGTTTAATCATGAATTCATGAAACAAAAGATTGCAACAGGATCCAAATTCCCTTCCTGAACAGGCCTTAAGTAACACTGAGATATAATATAGTAGAATCAATACATCTCATCATCAAGAAAAAAAAAAGAATTAACTCAAATCTCCATTGGCTGCACAAAAGCACAACGACGACGTTTAACAGTCCACTCTATTGGTGGACTTAACGTTCTCGCTGCTGGTTAACGAACCTGCAATTCTTCCTGATCTCGCCGTTGGTGCCGTCCTTCACGTCGATTCCAGCCATCTTCACCATGGCCGTTTCGAACTTACTCTCCCACTTCCCCTCCCCGTTGGCGAACTCACGCACCATCCTTGCGGTCTGCCGCGAAGCCAGCAATGCCGCATCCGACGTTAGTAGCACCCTGTGGCTGAGCACGTTCGTGTAGTACTGGCTGTCCAGCACGGCCGCGGTCACCGTGTCCTGCCTGACCGTCGGGCTGTCGGTGTCGCCTGGGTCGGCCTGGCACCTCCTCCGGAGCCACCTCTTGAACGACGGGTCCATGTCGGACCGACTGCCGACGCGATCCGCAAAGGAGGAGCAGTGGGCGCGGCCGATGGAGTGGGCGCCGGAGAGCACGACCAGGTCTTCCTCGTCTAGCCCCTTGGCGGCGAATTTTGTAACGAGCTCGCTGAGGTTGCCGAACGGCGACGGGAGGAAGTCGAGGGTCTCGGTGGCGTTGGAGTAGCGGCCGTCGAAGCGGCCGGCTGGCATATTGAAGTCGATTCTGTAGTCGCTAACGCTGAGGATGTAGGACGCGTCGCGGGCGGCGAAGGCGACGATGTCCGCGCACGAGACGGTCTCAGGGCAGGCCTCCTCGAGGGCGTGCTTGGCCGCGTCGATCACCTGGAAACCCCTTAGGCTGCCTACGTTGGGTATCCCCAGCTTCTCTGGCTGCGGGTTCTCCAGCGTCGGGTCGAGCAGCACGGAAGCATCGCAGCCCTATGTATACATGCCAGCAAAACGCACTGGGAAGTGGGAACATAGCAAATCGCAATGCAACTATACAAGCAGTACGCATATTATACCTCGGCGAAGCAGTCGTGGAAGAGCAGGCGAATGAGCCCCGCACCGACGCCGGCGTTGTCTCCCACGGCCTTCCTCACCTGGGCCCTGACGATGTCCTCCGCCCTGGGGCACGTCTTGTCGTAGTAGCCCACCTCAAGGGCGCCCTGGCACGAAGCCACCCAGAGCATCACGCATGAAGTCAGAACGGCATGCTTCATACTTCCCACCATCTGTGGGTAGCTTGCGTTGGACAGGAAGCTGAATTGTTTCTCTCCTATACTAGTCCTAGCAGGGTGGATGTGGATTCACTACGGTACTTGTAGATGCAGATTCCAGTCGAGGATGATGTACACAATGACATGGACAGGCTGGTTCATATGAGGATCCTGTCATTTTATTTGTCTTCAAAAGCTGTACCGAGTGCTCGATCGGAAAAGATTTAATGCGGCCAGGCGACAACTCAATCATCGGCGCTTCACAAGGAGCTTCTATTTGCTCCAAATGGCCGGAAGAAATGACGACCATGAGCTGTATGTCAAATTGCATTCAGTAGTCAGCAGCTGTAACCCCTTATGCTGATTTTTGTTTTATATACGGAGTGTCGGAGTAACTCTTTCGAATTGGGATCTGCCTCCACCTGAAATTATGTATTTTCATCGGTCACTTTTTTCAGGCACTATATTTATAATCAACGGGCTGTGTTCATCTGTCCCGACTTTATCTTTTCCCTCCCTTCTTTCTCTTCTGATTCCTAATCAAAACTGACCCATTAACATTAACATAAATGAACAAGCGATTCAAGGAGTGAATGATCTACTGCTCTCAGGAGAATAGTCATTACATATTTAATTATAGAGAAATTTTACGACAGATGAAAAAAATATGGACCATACCTCCGGAGAAATCTAATGGTGTAAAACTAGGATGTAACAGATTGAAAGTACTAAGAAGTACCAAAACCATAAGGACCGGTACCTAATATAAGTGGGACCAATACCAAATAGATAGAGCTCGATCTAAATTGTTATTGAATTAATTAAATTCGGCAAGGTTGAAATTGTAATTCTTATGTTTGAACTACCGTAGTCCCTCGTCGGACGCTGAGCGTCGCCACAGCACGGGGTGGCACCCACAGACACGTGCAGTAGCTGCCGCGCTGCCACGGCCGCGTGTCCGTTCGAGCACAGCACATCTCCGCCAGGAATGCAATAGCCAGCTCCATCACCCTCTAGCCGGAGTGATCTGGCACCAAAGAGAACTCGCTGGAGACGTGGTGGTAGCGCGGCGAGGGCTCACCGGGAGATGAGCCTGAGCATGAGCAGCGCAGGCAGCCATGCATGTTCTCGTCCGTTGCAACTTTTGTTGCGTCGACTAGAGCGAGCAGGGGCCATCACTCCGTCAGGGCGCTCCAGCCATTCCACGAGGCGCCGAAGCTCCTCTGCGGCATCCGGAACTACCATGGTGGTCCTAGAGGTATACCCATGTGTCGCGGGATCGAAACCGCGGCAAGCATTGTTGTTCGTCGGGAGTGTGAGGTCTCCGGTAGCTCAGGTGGACTCAAGAACATAAAGAACACACAGAGGACACAAAGGTTTATCTTAGTTCGGGCTATCGGGGCCCTACATCCAGCAGTTTGATGATCCTTGTATTCAATAGCATCCAAATCGAGGGGTTACAACAGAGTGTAAGAGAGAATTGGCAGGGGATCGCTCTGTGCTGACCCTAGGCTCGTCGGCGGTGAGGTCTCTTCCTCGTCGGAGAGAAAGAAGACAATGGAAAGGGGAGGAGTTCTCGGTACTCCTCTCGGGGTGGCTCTGCTCTCGGTGCAGAGCTCGAGCTGTTTGGTCATGAGAACTCCCCCTCTGTAGGATTCGACCTCCCCTTATATATTGAGGTAGGTCAAGTACATAGTAGTTCGGAGAGTCTAGTCTATGCTTTATGTGCGCCAGAGTCCAAGAGGGCGTTGTAGTGGCGCGGATGGACCTTGGTATTGTCGTGGAGCTGGAGAAGCCCTGGGCGTCATCCGGCTGCTATGTTCTGACGCTCTGACGTTCAGGCTTTGTTGTCTTAGATTGGCCTCCACCAGGTGCACCTTCTGGAGTCTTCCTTGGTGGCCAAGGCGTCCGACTTGAGGGGCTGACGAGCGGGCCTAGAAGCCCCTGAGCCTCTGAAGCCGGCGGAGATGTTTTGTCCCCTTGTGTCATGGCCCATACGTGACCCTGTCAGAAGAGTGGTTGATAGCGCTATGCCCACTATGCAGCTCTTGGGAGCCCTTGAGCCTTGGGCGCTCTGGGTGCTTGCTTCTAGCCAGGGCCTTGGCTTGCGCCTGAGCTCCCGTCAATCGAGAGCTTGGGGCTTGGGCGAGTCCCCGAGCCCCAAGGAGAGGTAGAGGGCGTGCTCGGGCTCTGCCTAGTCCTTTGCCAGAAGGCGCATGAGAGCACACCTGAGGGATGTAGCCGCTGAGCCCCTGAGTGGTCCTAGAGGTATCAATCAGGGGGTCCTTTTGTCGGGAACCTCTTACCTAGGGAGTTAACATACCCCTATATTATGATCTTGTCAGTAGCCCTGGAGCTCTTCATGGCCTCACTAGTCGATTTCATGATCGCGACGACGGGCTGAGTCCAATCTTTTGGTGACCAGGCTAGCCACGGCGGGGATGGCTTCCGCTGACAAGATTGATATGCCCTTCTGAGGGATCCCAAGAATGGTGGGAGTGCTTGGCTATTGGGGCAAAGCGGCGGTGAGGACCCACACAACATAAGTCTGGGGCCCGGGTGAGGGACCGATGAACTCGTCCGGGAGTTGCCGGCCTTGGGTTCAGAGGCACCCTCCTTTCTGACCTAGGCCCACCATGGGTCGGGTGATCAAGAGAGTTTGGGATCTGGCTTGGGGCCATCCGATCACCTGGCGCGCCATGCCCTTCTGGGGGTTCATAACAGGGCCTAGTGGCTTAGGCCAACTCAAGCAGCGTAGGTCGGGGCGCGGAGTGCGCACCGAGCGTGGATGGGACCCTCGTTGGGCCTGCTGCTCTATGTCTCCCGTTCCAACTCTAGGGAGTTGGTTTTGGGGCATGCCATGGGGCGCCCATTGATCGAGAGCCCAGGATCTCCGTCGGAGGAGTTGGCGCAACCTTCGAGGCTATCATGGGGCCTCCTTGTTAGCGGGCGGGGTGGTATCTCGATGCGCCCTTCCCTCTAATGTCCCACACATGTGGTTGGTGGCACTAGAGCTGCCGCGCTGGTTGGAGGAGTAAAGGCGAGCAATTCCCGTGCTGTCCCGCATCGTCTAAGAGACAGGACATCACGCCACGCGGCATGGATCTGGCGGAGGATAATCTGCAGCACTTGGTGTGTGTGGATCTGGGCCATTGGTGAGGCCTGGTGGGTCCGTGGGGAGTCGGATCCCCTCGAGTCATGTGGAGAGGCGTGCATGGAGTAGGCGGCTTGTTTGATGAGAATTATAGCGGGAACTTGACTCATTGTCAATGCCCTCCCTGACTCCGCTTTTACTCCATGACCACCATCACACAACCGCTCGGGGCACGTCGTAGAGACTAAGGGGCGCTCGGCCGGCCTCGGGGTCCTACCTGTTGATGGCCGATCAGAGGGCTCGGTGTCCCTCGTGGCACATCATCTCAGGCTATAAAGGGGAACCCCCGGGGCCAGCGTGGTACCTTTATCCTAACTCTGACAACCTCTCTTCTTCCTCAGATCCAACTCCTTATGACCATGGTGGCAACAGAGTGTGATGTCACCTTTCGAGTGAGCCTCCCCTCCACCGGGCGAACGCTCCCACGATAGTGGAAGGATCCCGACAAAGGGAAGTCGACACAATTGCATGTAGAGGGTGCAACATCATGGCGTAGCGCGGGGGGCTAGCGGTGCTAGTATCAACCGTGGCCATGGTGGCTACAATCTTCTCCTTGAGCGCTGCCGGTGCCACCGCGTGCTTGCGCCAAGGCCCGTCGCGTCCCAATCCTGCTCCTCTTCCTTGGAGAATAGGAATATTCACTTTCATGACGAACAACTTTCGTCACTGAAGGAGCCAAATTCATCATAATTTTAGTTTTATGATGAATTTATGAAGTAAAATGGTTCGTCATAGAAGTCGCGTCATACTTGAACTTTCATGACAAATCTTGAAATTTGTCATAGAAGTGGCTTGATCTGTGATGAAAAATTCACCGTCATAGAACTATTTTGGCTTGCATGGCATGGGGCAACCACACTGGCAGTTGCTTCCTTTGGAGATGCTTTCCATGTGTACATGCTATAGCCGGTTCCATTGGAGATGGCTCGGGTCATGTGTCACCTTGTTATTGGACAATGTGGCCATCTCTAGTTCTTGCACGTTTCTAGATCTTAATGGAACACATGTCGGGTCCTTGTTGTTCCTCATGTCAGTTTTCTATTGTCACACATGTTGTGTTGCCGATGGATCACGTGTTACTTCTTCATTGGACTGTGTCTTATTTTTATTGGTCGCATGGCCGTTTCTTATTCGACCACGTGTCAAGGTGCTATCCGTCCATGTTTTGTTTTTTATTCAGCCACGTGGCTTGATGACTTCCTTCCACGTGTTGGATTTTGATTAGCCCACATGTCGTGCCATGGCTATTTCACGTTCCATGCACTGGTTCATCCACGTGTCGCATTTTTATTTGATCACGTGGCCTGCTCAGGTTCTTCCACGTGCTCAACAATCAATTCATCATAAAAGTGATTCGAGATCATCACTACTGCACAGATTGACTACATAATTATTTGACGAATGTCTACATAATTACTCAGTATGAGAATCAAATACAATGAATTATTGTTTACACATCAGCAGCAACCCACTAACAGTTTCATCACATGAAACCAGCACACGAGTATACACATCAAACCACAAATGTTCACTGCATCAAGCCAATAGAGTTGATGACTGAGAGTTACCAGAAGAATAGCTAAAGCACATGATATCCTCACGTAGCTTATTATACTCCTCCTGTTGTTGTATATTGAACTCCTCAAACTCCCTTTCAGTCTTTTCTATCTTCCTCTTCAGTTCATCCACTTGTTCGACGAGGTTAGCAGAACTTTCCTGTTCAGCAACAAGTTGTTCCCAAAACATTCTCTCCACCGATGTCTCTGTTCTGGCAAAGCTTGTCGGGATACCAGCATTCTTCATAAAAAGGGTGTTGCCACTGTCCTAGGAGTGGACCTGGCCCTAGGAGAGGCAAATGACCTTGGGAACAACATCTGCTCTAGTCATTGGTTCATGCCCATCAGCAACAGGTTCTGCTCGCATAGTTTCCATAGCTTCCTGTGAAATTCAAGAAGTAAACATTAGGTTATAGATAGTGAAAGAGGACTTTAATTGAAAACCCAAGAGATTAGTTCATAACAAGTAACACAAGTTTCATATTGATATGGATTACATAAGCACAACACATAGGTACTGATATGGATTACATACTACGAAATTCAAGCAGTAAACATTAGGTCACAGATATGGATTACATAAGCACAATGCATAGGTACCATATTGATTGTTGCAAAATTGTAACTTCAAAATTAAATGATGATGCCAATTAGGTTCCTGCCACTATTGCTTCTATTAATAGTGCAATGAGTTTCTATTTATACAAAGGCTAGAGTAACAATAAAACACAACCATCACTTACAAATGATTGCAGCTGTACAACATAGGAGCGAGATCCTATAGCCTGGTGATAGTTCACTTTTGCACGGTTTTGCTTGTTCTTCTCAGATCCATGAGTCAACTCTCCTAGTCGTGTTGACTTCACTCTATTAGACTGCCTTCCTCTAGGACTGACATTAGCGCTGCCTTTTGTCCTACTAGTGGAGCCTCCTCTATGGGTTCTTCAAACCGGACATTGAAATTGGAGAAATGGAGGACCCAAATCCTATAGCAAAAAATGGACAAAAGTCTCAAAAACTTATGGCTCCTTTGGAATGGAGGAGAAACATAGGAATTTTGAAGGACCCTATCGACGAAATATGGTCGGCAGTCTACCTAGGGGTATGCCCAAGGTAGTAGATTGTTGGCAGACAGATGTGCAAGCTACAAACAAGATGGTGACGTAAGACAGACATGAGGTTTTATCCAGGTTCAGCCGCCGTGAAGGTGTAATACCTACGTCCTACGTCTAATTGTATTCCTATATGTCAATGAGAGATGTTTTTTAGAGGGGTCTCCTGCCCACCTTATATAGTCTGGGGGGCAGGGTTACAGATCTAGAAACTAATCCTAGCCAGTTACAATTGCCATAGGTGGCCAGATAAGGATTCCTATTCTAACCGACCAGGATCTTGCTTGATCTCCAAATCTGCCTTGATTCCTTGCATGGGATTCCGAACAGGTTGGCCGGGCCACGCGTCGTCTTCTAGTGGGCCGGACCCCCTGATCCGGGCTAGCCCAAGCCTAGCCGTAAGGGTATAGGGGTTAATACCCCCATAGCTAGTCCCCGAGCACCATGTATTATGCTGCGACACGCCGTTCGATCTCCTTCGACTAATACGATCCGTCTTCATGTCATCTCCAACTGATTGAAACATTGACCAATCGAATGTGCCAGCATTCTGGTCAGAACAGAGAGCAGTAGACCACAATTATAGCTAGAGATTCTAGTTGTCCGAAGAATGCATAGTGCTCTAAAGAAAAAAGAAAAAGATTTCTTTCCTTATCAAGTGTGCCCACTTGTATTTCTAAAAAGAAATGTAAGTGACCCTTGGACAATAGTAATTCTGGCAAACAGTCAAAGCGTAGGGGTCGATAAAATAAGCACATTCACCGCAAGGTGAAGTGTGCCCACTTAGTCCCCGAGTCTGGTAGTAGGTGACGTAGGCACGTGGTGCCAGGGTCTAAAAAGAATTTCCACTGAAGTTAAGAATCCAATCATCGTACAAGCAATACGAGATGCACCGGTAGGTGCATCGTACCGATGTAGTCCCCGAGCTTGCTAGAAGGTGAAGTATAAGCCTTGTAGCAAGGTCTAAATAAATGCCTCTCAACTGTATGTGAATACAAATCACATGTAGCCGAGGAGAGCGGTCCCTGAGTAGTGGTAGGAACAGTTCCCGAGCACGATAGTGGTCAGAAAAGTCCTCGATCATGGTAGTGGTCGGAGCAGTCCTCAAGTACGGAAGTGGTCTGGACAGTCCCCGAGCATGGTAGTGGTCTGAACAGTCCCCGAGCACGGTAGTGGTCTAGACAGTCCCTGAGCACGAGAGGTGCGGTGAAAAACCAAATGCCACTTGTACTATTAATTTGTGTATTTATTTATTTACGTGCTCTGTCAAGTCCAATCTGACATGTTTGGTCAAAAAAGTAGATGGGTATAGCACCTGTAAGTAGGTGCATCAGCATGGGCCCTCTCACACTGGTAATGAAGAGGCGCATACACTGATAACAAAGAGGCGCATATATTGGCGTAGATCTCGAGGTTGTGAAAACAACCGTCTGCGGCGGTGCGCACGTCTCCCAAGAATCTCGGGCAGATGAAACGACAGAACTCTTGGTTAAATACAATATAGAATTGGTAAGTTACTTTTTACCGAACCCCATTACCATTCATAGCCGCAGCATTCTTCTTCCTCTTGCCAACCCTAGTACCTCCGAAATCATCACCAATCAATCCTCCACTGTTTCCTCGTTCATCAGCAAGGCCAGATCCATGGCGAAAAGTGACACACAGAAGGAACAGGAGTCATGGCGAAGGAGTGGTGGAAATCAAGAAGCAACGAGCAGACCATTGAAGACCTCATCATCATGGGAGTACTCCACAACAAGGAGCTCGCAAGATGGCGTGCACCGGAGGGCGAAGGGTACCCCGATCCACAACCAGGTGAGATCGTGGTGTTCGAAGACTTCTTTAAGCGGGGTTTTGGGGTTCCCGTACATCCTTTCCTTCAGGGTCTCTATCTGTACTACGAGATTGGGATTTGCAATCTACATCCCAACTCGATTCTCCTTGTCTCCACCTTCATTCATCTTTGTGAAGCATATGGCAGCTTCCAGCCCCATTTCAACTTCTTTCGCCATCTTTTCTGTCTATGAAAGAAAGGAAGTGGCGGCTCGAAGATAGCCGGAGGTGTGTACCTCAACCTCCGCGACAGGATGAAGGCCTAGTACCTGCACTGTCCTTGGAACACGTCGCTTGACGACTAGTACAAGAAATGGTTCTACATCCACGAAGAGCCAAACATGATCACACTGTGCGACGTGGGGTTCATTCCAGAGAAGAGGACAAGCTGGTCAGAGAAGCCCGAGCACCTAGAACAGATTTCAGAAATACTTGGGATGATTCCGTGGAAGAAACTAGACGGTCCGAGCATGGTCGGGAGCTTCATCAGCCGATGGATCCAGCCCTGCCAGAGGAGGGTATATCGTGGCTACGAGTACCAAGGTAGCGCAGACCCAACGAGGACGAGGCAGGAGGCACTTGACAAGATCGAAGTCAGGGCCAGAATTGGAGAGCCTTTTAACTTAGCTAATCCAAATTATGTCAGATTGAGGGACATCGAGCATGCTTTCAAGCTCGCCCGACCTCCCCAAAGGTAACTCATCTTGCCTTGTACCCGTAGTCTTATGTTGTAATAGAAACTTACTGTGTTATCTCCTTTTTGTTTCCTAGATTAATGGTCAGGATAGAGCAACAGTGTTTGTGTTGCCACCCCCTAGTATAGATTGGCCACAAGTTGCCGACCCAACCGCCCAGTCTAGCGCTAGGGTCGAAGACATTGACTGGGTCATGCTCGGAGTTGGAGAGGAGGCAGCGACCAAAGCTGCTGGTAAGCGGCCGGCGACCAGCAAGCGTCGTTAGGCGATCTTTACTCTGTTGGACGATGACACAGAGGAGGGAGAGGATGCAGACATCTTCCGACTCGTCCCTCGAAAGAGGAGGAGGCAACTAGAGTCGATGGAGCAAGGTGGCTCCTCCGTGCCGATGGGACCCACATCGCCGACCACTGCAGCGCGAAGGACGAGCGGTGGAGGGGTCGAGCACCAAGCCCCAGCATCGATGCTGGATGTAGAGGGAGACCAGGTGTCACCCGCACAACATGTGGAGCAAGCACGGCCGAAGAGATGTGCCTTTGCCACATCATTCCGCGCTTCCGACATGTAAGTATTTGTAACTTTGATGTAAGCTTGCAATTTGTATTGATTATGGTTGCCTTCTGAACTTATCTTGGATGTACTAGGTCGGCGTCCACCGAAAATCCAGATCAACTAGCCGGGAGCGGCATGGCTCCGGCAGCAATTGCAGAGAAGACTACCCAACAGCCATCCATGGAGGTACCCATAGCAGAAAATCCGTCGGAGCCTCAGCCCACCAGCAGTCAGACAATAGTCCCCGAGCAGGGGGTCGAGGGAAGAGCTGAGCCAAACACAAATGCTCTGAGCACCAACCCTATGGAGGGCAATACCTCAGCACCAAGGGTAATGAGTCAGACCAAGGAGCAGCGGATGGAGGCAAGAGCACAGAGCACGTTTGTCGATGCTGCAGCCCATGGGAAGGCCATAGTGATCGTAGAAGCTGCTAACTCCGGACCAGCACTGATACCCGAAGAAGAGGCCGAAGAGGACAAAGTAGAAGAGGTCCTAGGCCATCCATAGGATAGACAACAACATGTATATGTGTCGTGCTGGCAGAATGACCAATGGGTTGTCCATGAGGAAATCCCAGAGGTCAAAGAGACCATGAAAGTTGAACGAGCGGCGAAACGATTGGTGACAAAGGTCCAGGTATGCTTTGATTCACCACCTGATCTTGTTGTCTAGTCAAACTTTCTTACTTAGCTTTTTGCACACATGACTTAATGAATATCGCAAGATACCATAAGAAATGCTTCGACCAGATCGAGGGGATCACTGCAAGCAATAAAGAGCTGACGGCCGAAGTGGAATGCTTGCGCCACCAACTTGAAGCTGCCAACCATCAGAGGACGGAGCAAGAATCCCAGAACCAGAACCTGGTCGTCCAGCTCAATAACAAAGAGCAGGAATTAACAAGTAAGTAGCCACTTTATCACAACGAGTGCATGACAAGTGTTGTTGCCTTGCTGGTAGTAACAGCTGTAGTGTAGGCTTAGAAATCAAGGTGGTCCGTCTCCGAGAGGAGAAAAGTCATGCGGTCGTAGAGTGTGATCGCCTGAAGGAGGACAACAGAAAACTGGCGCACGACCAGTCGTAGCTCTAGGACCACACGACCAAGGTGAAAGAGAAACTAAAAAGTAAGTTTTCCAAACCCCTTTGCTCACTTTTGTTGCCCGCCTTATCTTGTCGTGGTATGACATTTTAATAGCTTGTGCGGTTTGCAGTTTTAAAAGTCAATGCCAAGAAGCATCTGGAGGTCGTAATAAAAGATCGTGATGGCTGGAAGGTGCCGTGTGAAGAGATCACCAAGGATCGGGACACATGGAAAAACTGGTGCTAGGAAGTGGCAACGGGCATTTTGCCGGTCCTCAACCTTATTGATCCAGCGCTTATAGAGGACATGCCAAGGACGCCACAGCTCGGACTGGTCGATAGATGCCGAAAGGCATGGGGATGGTTCTAGGAGTTTGTGAAGGAGACGGGTGAGTACACAGGCGCACATGTGCTAAGCATGGTGCGTGCTCACTACCCCTTGATTGATCTTAAGCGCCTGGAGGCTGGATACCCAAAGGAGGTAGATCCAGACAAGGCTGAGGAGCTTCGAATGACCCAGCTGGACTTGTCGGCAAAAATAATTGGTGACATTAACCTATGTGGAGGCAGGATAGCACCTATATAGGGTACGCCATCAACAAGTCAGCTGGAAGCGCCGTCAGTTTTAAGCCAATCGGCGAAGCCTGCGGTCTCGACCAGCCAGGCATCGGCGGGGCCATCTTCTTCAGCTCGACCAGTACAAGAGTCCTCGAGACTCGAGCACGATGTCAGGCTCAGCGAGCAGCAGGTGCCGCGTGCCCTGACTAGCCAATAGGATAGGCTATAGCTGTAGAAGAAGATGTAGTTGTGTTATTGTAAACTTAGACCTTTTCAGGCAAGCTTGTAATAACATAACTGTATATCATCATAAGCTTGTTTGTTTTGTAGAAAACATATTTAAGCTTGGATCTCTTGTTGGTGTAACTAAGTGAGAACATGTTAGCGTTCTGTTTAGTTATACCAGTTTAGTCGACATGTCATCCTGATAGGTTTGTATGGCCCTAGTTTGTCCTATGGTCAGAGTGTGAGGAGCATAGCCTGTGCACACGTAGACGCAGACAAGTCAAACCAGAGAGGACCCACTGATCACCCGTAGCGTAGAGAGCAAATCCCATGCACGCGTTGGGAGGAATCAGAGACAGGGCCTGCTCTGAAAACCTAGGAAGGAATGGTGGTCGGTTTTGACTGGTTGAGTTAGAATAACCATAGACTTCGAAGTGACACATTAGAGTGGTCGGAGAAATCATAATAGCTTTATTGAATTAAATTGAAAGTACAAGAGGAGTACATATCTTAGTAGTTAAGCATAGAAATGCCTAAGCTTGTCGATATGCCATGAATTGGGTACGTCCGTACCGTCCAGGTGAGCTAACCTATAAGACGTTGGTCATGTAACTTCCTTGATCATGAAGGGCCCTTCCCATGGAGTTGCGAGTTTGTGGACACCAACCTGATTCGTCTTCCACTTTAGAACTAGGTCCCCGACCACGAAGAAACGCTCCTTAACGTTCTTGTTGTAGTACCTGCACAAAACAGCAAGGTATTTGGCTGTACGTACGCAAGAATCAAGTCGCTTCTCTTTTGCACTATTCACTTCTAGCTCCCGTACTTCATTGACCTTGTCTTCGTCAAAGTTCTCTACCCTTGCTAATCTGAAGGCTATATCTGCTGGGAGCACTGCCTCAGCACCATAAACCATAAAATATGGTGATACGTCGGTATTGCGACTGGGCTGGGTTCTGAGGCCCTAGACCACAGCTGGTAACTCTTTGAGCCATCTTCTAGGAGCTTTATCATTTTCTCTGTACATCCTCTTCTTAAGTGCGCCCAAGATCATACCATTTGCCTGCTCGACCTGTCCATTAGCTCTAGGGTGCGCCACCGAGACGTACTTTACTACTATGCTCCTTTCGTCGTAGAAGTCCCAAAAAGCGTTCCCGGTGAATTGAGTACCCAGATCAGTGATGATGCTGTTGGGTATGCCGAAGCGGTGGATGACCTGGTCGATGAACGTGACAGCCTTTTCTGAGGATGCCTGTACCAGAGGCATGTACTCTATCCACTTAAAAAATTTGTCGACCAGCATAAAGACACATGTAAATTTCCTAGGAGCCGGTTTGAAGGGCCCGATCATATCCAGTCCCCAGCATGCAAAGGGCCAAGAGGCTGGTATTGTCTAGATCTCATGTGCTAGTACGTGGATTCTCTTGGCAAAGAACTGACAACCCTCACAATGGCGGACTAGCTTCTTTGCATCGGCTACAGCTGACAACCAATAGAACCCTGCTCGGAAAGCCTTGCCAACCAGCGTTCTCGAGGCTACGTGGTTGTCACCGGAGCTAGAGTGGATTTGGTCCAGGAGTTGTTCGCCATCCTCCTAGGTTATACACTTCATCAAGATTTCCTCCTTTGCGTTCTTGCGCCATAATTTGCCATTGATGAGCAGATACTGCTTACTGCGACGCATCAGGCATTCGTTTTCTATCCAATCAGTGTAACCGCTGCCATCTGTCAGGTACTTGATGAAAGGTACTCTCCTGTTGGGCCCATTAGTGGTCGGAGGTGACTCGGTGGTGCTTGACATCGGAACCGTAGCCACCAATAGCTGGTCTGGAGGCTTGTCGACCGTGGGATCTTCCTCTTCGATGGAAGGCATGAGCAGGTCTTGAACGAATATGCCATGTGGGACTTTGGCTCGGCATGATCCTAACTTTGACAGCGCATCTGCTGCTTGATTTTTGTCTCGGACCACGTGTGTGTACTCGATGCCATAGAACTTGCCTTCTAGCTTTCTGATCGATTTGCAGTATGCATCCATCTTTTTGCTGGTCGTGTCCCAGTCCTTGTTGAGTTGGTTGATGACCAGAGTTGAGTCTCCGTAGACATAGAGACGTTTGACACTGAGCTCGACCGCAATGCGCAAACCATGTAGGCATGCTTCGTACTCGGCGGCGTTATTAGACGCTGGGAAATAAATCCTGAGGACGTACCGGAGCTGCTCCTTGGATGGTGACACGAAAAGGACTCCTGCTCCTGCACAGTCGATGTTGAGAGAGCCGTTGAAGTACATCTTCCAATACTCATCGAGACCCTGAGAAGCAGGTGTGCTTAAGTCTGTCCACTCGACGATGAAATCAACGAGTGCCTGAGACTTGATTGTAGTACGGCTTGCAAATTCCAAGGAGAAAGGGCATAGCTCCATTGCCCATTTGACGATGCGCCCATTCGCATCCTTGTTGCGAATGATGTCTCCCAGAGGGTACTCGGTCATGACCACCACACGATATCCATCGAAGTAATGTTTCAACTTTCGGGATGTTATCAGTATGGCGTAGATCAGTTTCTGAATCTGTGGGTACCTGGTCTTGGATTCACTAAGTACCTCACTGATGAAATAGATTGGTCGCTGTCCCTTGTAGGCGTGGCCAGGCTCATCGCGCTCGACCACCATGGCAGTGGAGACCACTCGATTAGTTACCGCAATGTATATCAAGAGGGTTTCGTCTTGTCTAGGAGTAGTGAGGACTGGAGGTGATGTAAGGAATTGTTTCAACTATGTGAAGGCGGCGTCTGCTTCCTCCGACCACTCAAACTTCTTGGATGCTTTGAGCAGCTTGAAAAACGGTAGTCCTTTTTCGCCTAATCTTGATATGAAACGACTGAGAGTAGCCATGCATTCGGTAAGCTTCTAGACATCCTTCACCTTTTTGGGTGGCTTCATGTCTAAGACAGCTTTGACTTTCTTTGGGTTAGGGCATATGCCGTCGTGACTGATGATGTTGCCAAGCAGTATACCAGAAGGAACACCAAAGATGCACTTCTTTGGGTTTAATTTCCATTGGAATGTATTAAGGGCTGCAAAGGTGCATTCTAGGTTGTCAACAAGGGTATGTGCTTCTTTGGTCTTGACAACTACATCATCAACATAAGCCTCGATGAGGTCGTCTTTTATCTCGTCTTTGAGGCAGGCCTGTATGGTGCATTGGTAGGTAGCCCCAGCATTCTTGAGCCCGAACAACATGGTTGTGTAGCAGTAGGCGCCGAAAGGCATGATGAAGGATGTCTTGATCTGGTCATCCTTTTTGAGAGCGATCTGGTGATAACCAGAGTAGCAATCGAGAAAGGAAAGCAGCTCGCAACCGGCGGTTGAATCTATGACCTCGTCTACGTGAGGTAAGCCAAAGGGGTCTTTAGGGCAGTGTTTGTTGAGATCAGTGTAATCAACACACATTCTCCATTCATTATTCTTTTTGCGAACAAGAACCGAGTTGGCTAACCACTTCGGATGATACACTTCTTTAATAAATTCGGCTACCAAAAGCCGTGTAACTTCTACCCTAACCGCCTCCTTCTTGTCGCGAGCAAACCATCGTAGCTTCTGCTTGATAGGTTTGGCCTTGCCGTTGACATTCAAGGAGTGCTCGATCAAGTTCCGAGGTACACCGGGCATGTCAGTAGGTTTCCATGCGAACACATCCACATTGCTCCTCAAGAACTTGATGAGCGCATCTTCCTATTTGGGATCCAGGTTGGCCCCGATAAGGGTCGTTTTGCTAGGATCACCGTCGACCAGCTGGATCACCTTGTGCTCCTTGGACTTGATGTTCTTGCATGGAGCCTCAAGCTCTGGGATCTCTAGGTGGTCGGCTGAGGTCTTCTTGGCGTCGAGCATGGTCTTAGCCATGCGAATAGAGAGGTCGTGAGCCTCTGCTACTTTGAAGCTGTCGTCCTTGCAGGTATAAGCTACGTATATGTTGCCCCTAAGGGTTAGAACCCCTTTCTCGGTAGGCATCTTGAGCACCAAATACCTATAGTGAGGTATGGCCATGAACTTGGTGAGCGATGGTCGACCAAGGATAGCATGGTAGGTGCCGTCGAAGTCAGCGACCATGAAGTTGACGTAGTCGGTGCGGAAGTGGTCCGAGGTACCAAATTGCATAGGTAGCGTGATCTGCCCAAGAGGTGTAGAGCTTTGTCCAGGGAGAACACCCCAGAACTGTGCCTCGTATGGCTTGAGATCCGCCTAGGTTATCTTTAGGGCTGGCAGACTGTTCTTGAACAGTATATCGATGGAACTGTCGCCGTCGATCAGCACTCTGTCGAACTGAACCTTGTTGATGCAAGGATCAAGGATCAGAGGAAAACATCCTAGCTCAGGTATTGCAGCCCATTGGTCCTTTCTGCTGAAGGAGATCTCATGGTGAGACCAAGGGGGAAGCCGCGGATCGGTGATGAAGTTGTCAGTGTTGGCCATGTTCAAGCAGGTGCGGGCGAGCAGCTTGCGTTCTTGTTTGGTCTCGATGGACACTTTGCCTCTGATGATGGTGTGGATGCAATCGGTTGGCTTGACGTACTTGTGACGGGGATCTGCATCTTCATCGTCGTTGTCCTCGTTGCGCTGTTCCCCTGCATCGTTAGGCTTGTCGGATGTATCTAGAGCCTGTTGACGTGTGTAGATAGACTTGAGAATGCGGCAATTCTCCATGGTATGGTTTGACTTGGGATGGAGCTGGTAGGGCCCTTTCAATTCTTTGGCGTAGTCTTCTTTGTAGTTACGATGTCCGCCACCTTTTTTAATGGTGTTGACCTCGCTGTCATCTTCCCGAGCACGCTTGCCCCTGTAATCGTCACAGCGATTACGCCGCTGATTACGCTGGTCGCGGTGGTCGCGGGAGTCGTTGCGCTGGTTGCGGCGATCAAAATTATCGTTCTGACCACGGTTGCCGTGGTAGTCATCGTGGTGTGGGGGGTGGTCGGAGCGTGGAACCCTTGCTGCTTCTTCGATGATTATCTTTTTAGCATCGTCGACGTCCGCATATTTGTTAGCAGTGGCCAGGAGCGCTGTGACTGACTCAGGTCTCTTGCAGAGGAGCTTGTCCCTTAGGGCATCATGGAAGCGGAGGCCAGTGATGAAAAACTCAATTGCCTCGTTGTTGGAGATTGACGGGACCTTGATGCGCATCTTCGAGAAATGCCAGGCGTACTCACGCAGTGGCTCATCTTTCCGATCTCGAATCCGCTGCAAATCATATTTGTTGCCCGGTTGCTCACAAGTAGCAATGAAGTTGTCGATGAAAGCTTGCTTGAGCTCCTGCCAAGAATCGAAGTAGTTCGTCGGCAAGCTAACCAGCCATTGGTGGCCTACATGGCCGACGGTGATTGGGAAGTAATTAGACATGACATGCTCGTCAGCCATGGCTGATCTGCATGCGGTTTCGTAGAGCATAACCCATAATTCGGGGTTCTCCTTGTCATCGTACTTCTGAAGTTTCTCGAGCTTGAAGTTCTTGGGCCATATGACTTGGCGAAGGTGAGAAGTAAACTGCTTCAAACTAGGAGGGCTGTGGGTAGTATCGTATTCCATACGACAATGGCTTTCGTGGGATGCACAATCGTGGGCTCTCTGGTTAATGCGATCGCGCAGATCGCGTTCTCCGAGGTAATGGCGGAGATCGTTATTGCCATCGCGGCGATCCCGGTTGCCACCCTGGTTAACCCTGCGACCGCGGTTATCACGGCGATTGTCATGGTTGTCTCAGTGGTTGTCGTCCTGGTAGTTGCGGTGGTTGTCGTCCCGACCACCATCATGGCCACCGTTTCTGCCTTGATGGTTGTCTGAGGGGTCATCGTTGCGTGAGCCTCGTTGGTTGGGTGGCTGTGAGCGACTTGAGTACTGGCGGCTGTGGCTTGACTCGACTGAGATGGATGGAGCCTAGGCTTGATTTACAATCTCTACGGTCTAGGCCATAGCAGCAGTCAGGTAAGCTTGTATATCATCGTGAACTGTCTGGGTTTCCGGGGTATTGGGTAGTCGTTGCATTGTCGCCATAGCAACAGCTACATTGGCGCTTGGAGTCCTAAAGACCTGTTTGTTCCCCACCCTGTCGAAGGCATTATTAAGGTCACGTGGCTGGACCCTTATGCGTCGTGCCTCCTCTTCTGCCTCGGCTTTGATTTGTCGGCGATTAAACCGGTCAATATTGCGTGCTTCGCGCGCCAGCCTTTCTTGTTCTGTTTCGCCAACTGCCGGTGATTTGTCATTACTGACAACATTGATCAAGTCCCCTCGCCTTGGTGGGAAAGATGGGAATTGGGGGAACCCTGGGGCATGGTCTGTGATATCCAGATCGTATTCAACGCCTTCATCATCATGATGCTGGAGCTCGGTGTGAACGGAGGCATTAGATGCGATGCTAGACGAGGAGCTTTGAACTGTGTGGACGGATCCTTCTTGATAATCCTCAATCCGGACCATGTTGACGAAGTTGCGCAGGCCGTAGGGCTAGGCCTAGTAGTTCTCCATAGAGGCTTCATACTCGGAGAGTCGGAGACCCGTCACAGAGGCTGGCTGGCGACGAGTGGAGTGCCCTTCAGGAGTAGATGTGACCACGAGATCCATACCAAGTCATGTAGGATGACTGGACCGAGCTGGTCGGGTAGATCTGTTGTGGGTAGTGGTTACCTACTCGTTAGGTTGACTTTGAATTGAACTTACCAGAGCTAGGGTTTCAACAAGTTTGGTGCCGACCCGATCGATGGAGTCGAGCAGGTCGGTGTTGTCGATGTGCTTCCCTTTGTAGCGAGGAAACGGACGATGGGTTGTCGGCGTGGCTGAAGACGGTGCGGGCATGGTCAGAGCCATAGCCGATGCGGGTGAAACAGTGGTCGACACAGATTGAATCCACGCCTCCTCTGTGGTCATGGCGATGAAGTCGTCGAAGCTAGTGGTCCAGGTGATCTGGCCGATGGTGAACTTGAGGTCGTTCGGCGTAGCCATGAAGCCACAGATGATGACCATCTTGTTCGCTTGGAGAGCTGTACGCACACCCCCTACCTGGCATGCCACTATCGATGAAATATGGTCGGCAGTCTACCTAGGGGTATGCCCAAGGTAGTAGATTGTCGGCAGATAGATGCGCAAGCTACAAACAAGATGGTGACGCAAGACAGACACGAGGTTTTATCCAGGTTCGGCCGCCGTGAAGGCGTAATACCTACGTCCTACGTCTGATTGTATTATTGTATGTCAATGAGAGATGTTTTTTGGAGGGGTCCCCTGCCCGCCTTATATAGTCTGGGGGGCAGGGTTACAAATCTGGAAACTAATCCTAGCGAGTTACAATTGCCATAGGTGGCTAGCTAAGGATTCCTATTCTAACCGACCAGGATCTTGCTTGATCTCCAAATCTGCCTTGATTCCTTGCGCAGGATTCCGAACAGGTTGGCCGGGCCGCGCGTCATCTTCTAGTGGGCTGGACCCCCTGATCCGGGCTAGCCCAAGCCTAGCCGTAAGGGTATAGGGGTTAATACCCCCACAGACCCGAATCCTATAGCAAAAAAATCCTATGAAGCCCTTTGGATCGGTAGCTCTAGCAGGAACCCTAGTGCCACCACACGCAAGTCAGCGGCTGAATGGAGGTGGGCGGCAGCCTGGGCTGATGCAGCCCCATGGTGAACATCATGCGTCACTACCTCTGGATCTGTGCAGGTAGAGCACGGACATGCTGAACGAAGTTTGGCCCCGCTGGCAACACGGGCGCAGCGTTTAGCTGCTCCATGACGGCTGAAAGAGCAAGAATGAGAAAACCCTACCAATTAATAAGATGCGGTGCCACACAAAACATTAATATATGGTAATGACAATGCCTTACCAGCGAGCTACGCCCGCGCTTAACCCGTTGCGGCTTCAGCTGTGGCCATCTCCCTATCAGCTGCAGCGAGTGCTGTCTCCATAGTAGAGAGGCATGACCACAGCTGCTCCACCTCCTGGTTCTCTGTGCAGAGAGCCTTCCTAGTCACATCCAAGTCCTGCACCATCGTATCCTCCCTTGGACGCTTCTCCCCTGCCATGGTTCAAGCTTGAAGAACGAGGTGCTAGGGAGGAGGCGACGAGCAAGAAAGATGAGTTTGCAAGGTTACAAGGCAACTATACTGACTCCCCTATTTTTCCTCTGTTTTTATAGCAGGGGACACGCACGGCCAATAGAATTCCAGCAGATGCTGAGCGATAGCTGGAGGTAAGGTGAGGCCACATCTCCATGATATCTGAGGAGCACGCCTTTAGAGAAATACGTGTCAAGAAATGAGCCACTGAAACGAAGGAGCCATATAGCTGTTCATATTTTACTATGCTCACCAGAAAGTCCAAATTCAGCACATTTGATCTGGTCAGACACTATACAATATAGAGTTGTGAGTAAAACTATTGCCTACAGAGTGCACTCGGTCACAACATTTGTATCAGTAGTACTAGTAGTCATGAGTGACTTTGATCTGTATTGAACCCAACACGTCTTATTTTTATATATTTGATAAGATTTGTTGAACTTGCACGAACCATGCATCAAAAATAATTTTATTCAGAATTTGGATTTTATAATTTGATGCGTGGCTCTGCAAACCAAGAGAAATTGAAGCAAGTCCTCAGTCTGCCCCTCGACTGTCATGACTGCTTGGATTAGACCGCACTGTCTACTTCATAGGTTCACACAAGGTCCAGCCGTCTGAAATCTTGACTACTCGAACGACGTGCTGCTGCATTCCAGCGTAGGTGCTCGCGTGGGTGGCATCAGTAGCCTATTATTGTAGGGGACATCGACTCCCGACCCATTGCATTGACATGATGGGGTGAAGCCCCACCACCCATCCACACAAAATCTCGGTTGTGGGGTGGTCACCGGTCCCCAAACTATAGCAGTAGAGACAAGGGGTGAGAGGGAAGGTTATACCTGCTGCCTCTCTCTCCAAATCTCCTGATTCCATCCCAAAGCTTTTGCCTTCCACCCTACTATGTCGCTGATGCCTCCTGCTAGGACCATGGTGGAGTGGATGAGGTCATCTATTAATCGGGCTGAGTTTGACCAGTTGTGAGAGAGGGCAGTGATCCTGGAGGCCGCTGAGGAGCTCGGGTGGAGAGTCCTAGTGAGAAGCAAAGTGGAGTCGAGGCCGAAGGAAAATAAGGTCATCTCTTTCGTCCCTTTCCACCTTCTTGGGTTCGGGCTGCCGGCGCGCCCCTTATCAGGTGGTTGCTCTACAACTATGGGCTTCGCCTCCATGACTTAACCCTAGAGGGGATCCTCCACCTCTTGGTCTTCATCATGCTGTTAACGTCCGAGAAACAACAGACAATCCAATCACCGTAGAGGAGCGCCTCCAAGCCATGGTGATCGAAGCCATTTGTCAGGGGGCTGCCACGACGTTGGCTGCTGCCTAGCTTTAGATTGGTGCAGCGGTGAACATCCGGGTGGTGGAGCAGGGTTTTGTGCCAAGATCGAAGGACGATGACATCAATGATCTAGTCGAGAGTTTCAAGCCGGCCGCCAACACTATCTTAGCGAAGGTGGATGTGGAGTTGATCCTGCATGCCAGCCTCGACCCTTGATCTATGGGACGTATTAGTAGTACTAGTAGTCATAACTAGGTTTGATCTATGGGACGCCCTTGCAAATATGTGAACTCTTATTTGCTTGCATGTCTGTGTAAACTTTTGCTGCACTTTGTAGTAGGTAGGTTAAACTCTATTGATCATGGTCTAGCCCCTGTTGGTTGCTTTTTGCTATGGATTTCTTTCTAGTTGTCTTTGATCTGATCTATAATATGCTAAACATTCATGAGTGCCTTTGATCTTTGTTGAAGCCAACTCATGTCTTTGATCAAATTTGTTGAACTTGAAAGAACCATGTAGCGAGGAGTTCATCTAAACAAGTCTCGCCTCGATCTAATGCAGAACAGAGGAGCCATAGCTATTGACTTTTACTATGAACGTAAGAAAGTCCACCCGTTGCGTATTTGATCTCGTATGACAGTATAAAGTGTCATAGCAATCAGTTCATCCCTTGATTGTTATGACTTCTTGGATTGGAGTGAAATAAGTATAGAAATGACCTATGACAACCACACCAGACATTCAAGTGTCAAGCGTGTCATGGTGGTCAAAAGCTCTTTTCTCAATTCACTTCTTGTGTCCAGTTTTCCTACCGCATCCGCTTCACTCTCGTCAACCGTGCAAGGTCTATATGAAAGGAATGTCCCCCCTTCCCTCATCCGATAGCATTGCATCTTTAGACCGTTGTTAATGTCTATCATAAACCGTCAACGTATCCTACATAGATACTTAATTCCGTCACCAAACATAGGTTTAGGGGTTTAAACTAATGAATTCCATGAGCTTTTGTGAATATGTGAATGCAGGAGGATTTATCCAAAAAACCATCCCTGGGACCACCATTATACTCTCCAAACAAGCAAACTAACATCAATAAGAAATTCGACTCACAAAACTTGTGGAAAACAACTCAAGACGGGTCTAGAAGCTTCCACCGGAGGGTAGGGCCCAACTGTCACTGGGATAGGCCGGCCAGCCCCACCCATAGGCCGACTGGCCTATGGGGTCCACATGTCACTCTCTTCTTTCTACGTCATTTTCCCACCCCCTTTGTGAGTGCATCTCAGCCATTGCTCAAGGTTGGTTCATCCAACGGTGATCGAAAGAGTTGACGCGGATTGATGACGTGGCAATGCCTTGCCCCCTACTCTATCTCCCCTATATATAGCAGCCCCTATCCCCTCCCTAGGGCCATCCTAAAACCCCATTTCATATCCTCCTCAGTAGGATCAGTGCCAGCTCTCAAGATGTAGAAGTAGAATAGCTCTTGTTGAGAGTTAGGGAGAGTTGAATCATGCTTAGGCTCTGGAGAAATCTTCGAAGGTCGGGTATATCTTTGTATCTCATCTTTGCAAGACTTATGCTTTAATATAGTTATCTTCTCTATCAACTTTTATGCCTTTCAAGTGTATGGTTAGTATTGTTATCATACCTTAGCATGGGATCTCTTCTCACATCGAGTGCTTTAGTTATCATATGTGACTAGAGTAGTAATCCGTAGTATAGACATGGTGTCTAGACTATATGTTATCTGAGATTGCGCTCAATCTTACGGTTAGTTGTGGTAGCCCCAGGGGTGACAATTCTGTCAGGCCATTGTAATCCACCATGTTAGGATTGGTGTTCATAGAGCTTTAGGCAGCCTTCCCCCAACTATGCTTTCTCACCCCCCTCGAGAGTTAGAAACGTACTGTTGCTCCAAAGTGTTATTGTGTGATCGCTATATCTACCCATGAATTAGTTATATCCTATAGAACCAAGGTAATAGAGAAGTATTTAGGAACCTTGAACACACCCATTGTCCTCTCAACTTAGCTAGACTGCTCCTTTATTTTACCATGGAATTCTCTTATGTGTGTTACTATTCATAACTCCTATCATTATCAATGCTTACCCCCACTTTAGTTTAGTTGGCATACAAGTTAGTAGATACATGATGGTGAACTATCAACTTCTTTAACCATTGTTTCCCTATGGATAAATATGATACTCTGGAATATTCCTAGGTGAAAGCTACAGCGGTATCAGTGCGCTTGCGGATTTATCTCGGTGCGTTTAAAAAATACAAACAAGCTTTCTAGAGCCATTGCCGGGAAAACAATTGCCGTAAAGATTTTGATATGGATCTTGATGTCTGCTAATCTAGTTAACCACTAGCTTTTGTGGGATTATCCTTGTTCTATTGAATTGTGGAATAGATAGGACATCAGAGTCTGTTTTGACCTTTCGGCAAAGTTCCACAAGAAAGAAGAAAGAAACATTGAAGAACCCAGGGTGCTTGAACATTCATGATTCATCAACACTAGAACCCTGCCATCTCAAAGGTTTGTATATATATTTTTCTAAACCATGTGTAGATTCAAGAAAAGGTCACCATCACAAGAATTCAATTCACATCTCAAGTGATGAAAACAAATGCTACACTACTCACAAATTCCATGTGAGTCATGGTAAGTATGATTAAGAAAGGTGAGATAGTCATGCTCATGGACTTTAAACTCAATGAGTAGTTATCTTTTAACTTTTTGCATTCCACTGCATGTTTACTTGGAATAATCCATGCATCCATTCTGTGTAGTTAATGTTTTCTCATATCAAATACATAGCATGTTTAGTTCCTTGCAAATACGCTTATCACTTGCATATCTATCTAAAAGAAGAGAAAAACAAATTCATCACCTTGATCATGCTCTTTCATCTTCATTTGAGTAAATCTCTATAGTGCTTTCATGTTACTTTTGTCTACCATAGTATGCTTTGGTTTGGAAGTACTGTACATACTTCCAAAGGTTTTTAAATTAAGCATGGTGCTTAGGTTAAATAGCCTTCCTTAATCCAATTAGACATGGAGTCCAGTTTGGTTATTGAACTAAAAATTGCTTGTGTAGACACTAGTTATTTTGTTAGACTAACCCCTACAGAAAACCCTCAAATTCAATTTGGGAAAGTCCCGAGATGAACTCACATCAGAGATGAAGCAAGGCATATGATGAACTCCAAAAAAAAACTTCGCGCAAAAGAAGACACAACTCATTCGTCATGAATGGAAGAACTGTAAGTATCAAATTCTATTCACTTTGTCTTTTGCTGCAAGTTACTTTTGCCTTGAACCATGCTAGAATGCAGCAAACACATGAAACATGATCTATGCTAAAGTAATCCTAAAACTATCCTTTCATAAGCACAGATGAAAATCCCTCAAATTATGGACAACCCGTATTGCAAATTTGTTATATTCCCTCGGTTATGTGTCTATTAACATTTTATAGGGATGAATAAAGATAAGCTATGACTATAGAGAAAGAAGAGAGTGCCATAAAACGGATCTACAACAAAAGCACTCACTCATAGAAGTGGACGGACAAATCAAGAGACTACAAACAATGTCAAAGACAATCTAGCATTGAGCTTTCCTAACTGATGAGAAGCAGGGTGCAACCCACCTTGCTTTAGCCAGAATATGCCTGCTTTCATCATTTTTGAAAAGACCATCTCGCACGTCAACAACAAGGACTAGGATGACAAATGCCACTACATCATGGCATGTATCCTCGTATCAATAGACATCATCAATCAATGGTAGTCTACCGATGGTGTCTCATGGAATCATGGGAACAAGAAGTCATCCCTAAGTCATTGGAGATGAAGCTTTCATACAAGTACCAATGAGGTTCCTTCTTTGACCATCAAGACGGCTGGCGTATCGCTAACAAACAGAGAAGAACAACTCTCCTCCACGCCATTGGAAGACAAATACCATCAAGGAGGAACTCGACTATGCATCTCCAATGAACTCCAATTCATCGACCTAGAATTAACAAAAATGGGTTGACAAAGAAAAATATGCAACTACCCACATCAACAAGGGAAGGTCCTGCTCAACAGACCTAAAAACCATGAGCCCTCGCCGATAGGTTCAAGTGTGGGGGAGGAAGGTCGACTCCTCTAAAGATGATCCAACCATGCTCTTCCTCCTCTCAAGTTCCTATTGTTTTGGCACGCTGGTTTGCAATCCCTCTATCATTATTACTTTGTCTTTATAAGTTTGAATGATTATACCAATTCCATACATGAAAATTAAACTTAAGATACAAAATAAAATCAACCCTCAAGAGAACAAGTAAGGGTGAACAATAAAGGTACATTCTTTAAAACATGGGATAAATGTTTTATGCTAATTAAAATGTTAAAACTAACTCTGTTATAGCATACAAGATGACCTTTAGCTCTATGACAACACTATCCTTGTTTCAAACAATGTGTATATTCCTTCGGGTATGTGTTGTCCACTAATCTTTTGCAGGAATAAGACAATGAATGGAGCAGAAGGTCCAAATAAAATGGCAAGATCCACAAAAGATTGAACAAAAAGATGGCATCACATAAGGATGAGAAAGAAGAACGTGCAACATAGGAGATAAGATGCTCTTGAACAACTCAAGATGTGATACCAGTCAAAGCTTCAAGAAGGAGGAAAGGACCAACGCATGGCATCTGCCCTTCGTTACATGGTGCCATCTTGCTCTAAAGACGAAGGTAACAACTCATGGTAAGTGGTCATTGCTTGAAAGCTTTTTCTAAACTTGAGTATGCACATAAATGAGGAAACACACATGTTTGAGTTACAACTTCACTTGATTCAACCTAACTAACTCAACATGTCATGTTCTTTTAAATTTGTTCATAGCACCACTTTTCTTGATCTTGCAGTCTTAACCAAATGAGCTAAAATATTGCATATCGTATCTTTGGAAGATGATAGTCGTAATCATGTAAAGTTTGTTACATTATGTAAAGTTAGACAATCCTTCCATAGGTTAAGCAACTCAACCTTTTTGCCAGATGTACTCAAATACGACATTCATTCTCATCTTTCTGATTTTATCACCCATGTTGAAAGAATGAATAATGCACATAAAATCAACACTTATCATGATCCAATGTGCCTAAGGCTAGAGAAGAATAAATAAAGTTTTGGTTCTGTTGTTGTTTTTCCACCAATAGAGCCCGTGCACTTGATCTCTACCTTGTCTTCATGATCAGAACACACATTGAGCAAAGAATGGGGGGATCGATCCCCCAAATTCTATAAGTTTAAGTTCTGAACCAATGATAATGATGCACTCAAGATGTTGCCATCTTCTACTACTAAAATGTCGAACAAGGAGGAAGAACAAGTCAAGAAAGATGAACCTGTCAAACAAAAATTAAATTCAAAACCAAGACGGGTTTAGTAGAAGAGGGTGGCACCACCATTGGAAGCGCCACTATTGGAGGCACCACCACAAGAATCCTCATCCTCAAGAGCAAACCGAGGTACTCGATCAATGAACTTCGTAAGGAGGAGTCCCATTCGAAGGACTTAAAACACCAAACCCTCACCGAAAGGTAACTCGGTAGTTGTCCATGGTTATTTATTTAGCATTTTCATTCATGTCTTGCATTCAAAAAATGATAAAAAATAATTATTGCATACTCATATAAACTAGATACATAACTTTTAAATTTTAGCATGTTTAATCTGCATTACATTTAGAAAACATGTATGCATGGAATATAGAAAAAGAAAATAAAAAGTTGTAACTCTGCATAATAGACTTAGTTTAGTTTCATTCTAAGTTTTGCATCAAGAAAATATTTAAGCCCCATATGAGCAACCTTGTGGTGTGTAACAACCCATATAAATGTTCATTGTGGTGGCAATAAAAAAATCATAAAACTTATGAAATAAAAAAGTCAAAAGCCAGCTTGGGGGAGATACATCCCCATGAAGAAGCTAGCTTGGGGGAGATGCATCTCCAATTATCCAGGTAAGTATCTTTTCACCTCATTTTATTTTAAGTAATAAAGTAAAATAAAAATTGTGTGAAAGTTTTATTTAATATGCTCAGTACCAATAAAACAAAATAAATATAGATAAGAAGATATGTTAGAGGTTTTAAGACTTTCTCCTCAATAAACTTTTGATGGACATGATGAAAAGTTGCTCTATTGTAATCTCCTGAGTTTTGGATAAGATTGTTTTGACATAAGGATTTACTCTGAACTTGAAACTCGTGGGTAGCATATGCTTGATCTAAATCTAGGTAATTGATGGATATGATATGATAAGGTCTGAGCTGTTGTTTATCTTGTTCCAAGTGACACTAAAGTTCTAGTGTGCGGGTTATGACCCCGGATACCCATAATAGACCACATGGGCTGCGCCCTTAGGGGCGGTCCAGCCCACAAGACGAAGCCTTGTGGGGTACGACTCTGCTCGGTGCCTTCCGCAAGACATCAGGAGGATATCCTGAAGATACTAAGAGATCTGTTAGGATATGTATGATCCCAAGATTCCTGTAATCAGTTATTACTTTTCGGTTATCTCTCAGATCTAACTGACTTGTAACCTTGCTCCCCGGACTATATAAGGCGGGCAGGGACCCCCTCCAAACTCACGCAATATCATACGATAGCTAATACAAACCAACAGAGCACAGGAGTAGGGTATTACATCATACTAACGGCCTAAACCTGTCTAACTCGTGTGTCTCTGTTGTCTTCTTGTTCTTGATCTCATGCACCTCTGTCGATCAATCTACCTTCATGGGATGCCTCTTGGAGGACTACCGATGATATTATGTCAATAGTTGGCACGTCAGGTAGGGGTTTGCGTGTTGTTTCCTTATCGAACAAGATGGCTTTTTCCACAGGCTCTTCGTCCCTCCTATAGCCCGGCCAGATCTTCATGGTCAGATCAATCTCCTAGATCATCAATGCTAATGGAGTTGGAGATCTCCTCGAGTCGGCATAGGTCAATTCTGTGTCGATCATCCCCGCACCTGCGACTGTAGATCCGATCTCAGAACCACCCCTAAGGTCACCTTCATCAGCAACTCGCCGCCCGCTTCCTCGCTACCAGGGGAGGTAGATCAACAACGATGATCTGATCGAGCCCATCGATCAGGTCAGTCTGAAGATCGCCGATTGCCTCTCCATCGCCAAATCAGATCTGGACACTTTGGTTCAGCGTTGACCACCCTTCGATCCAAATCTATCAGAGGCTTCTCAGAAAACACCAGGAGTTGTGGCTCTGCCCTTTGGGCTCACCAATGTCGCCGCCACCTACTAAGATGCCCTAGGGGGCAAATTCATCGACCAGGTGGGAGACATCCTTCCTCTCACTGACTAGATCGTCGACCAGCCTCTGTCGACCGTCAACATGCTCCATGTTAGCCGATGCTCTAGAGTGTCCCTCCAAACCATTCCGGAGGAGAATCCAGACTCCAAGTCCCAAGGCTCTATGGAGACCCTCGCCAAAACCTTCACCAAGCAACTTCCTCTCCCTCCTTTCCGGGGTGGTGCGATCTTCAATGTCAGCGTCGATAGCCCCCCCTTGGAACGGCGAAACCGTGGAGGAACACGTCGCTCGTGATAACCGAAACATCAACCATGTGCAGCACCAAGAAAATGAGGCAGCCATTGCGAGGGCTGTGGCTGCTCGAAATAATCGACTCGACTCACAAGGTAGGCCGCTACTACTCCACCGTGACCTTGATGAAGAGTTTCTCTGTGTTGATGGCCACGATGTCTTCAAGACTCCAAGTGCCAATCTGGCAGTGGCCGCCAATGAGCTCGCCCACCTCCCGTAGATGCCTGAGCTCGCCAAGGTCGCTGCCATGCTTAAAGTGGCACACTATCAGGTTATTGAGATTCATGAGGATCAGAGACCTTCGTGCTCTATGAGCACAATTCGTCGATCAGCTACGCTGACTTCAAATTGCTGCCCCAGTCAAAGCCGTTTTGCCGACCAGTCGCTGCCTCTCCAGGGGGGAACTGGGCGTCACCACACCGAGCACCATCGCCAACACGATCAAGAGGTCAAACAAGACGCTCGACTGCACCTCAGCAACCCCTGGGATGCACGATAGTGTATCGAGCAACACCGCTTCGGTCGCCATGAAGACGAAATACGCCACCGCTAGGAGTACAGAAACCCAGACTCAGCTCTCGAGCCAATCGATGCCGGGAATGCTACAGCTGATGCCGACCACAACCCTAGAGGACCCCCAATGTTCACAAGGGTGCTCCAAACACTTTAGTGGCCCCATGGTTTCAAAATCACTATGGTTGAGCCCTACGAGGGAAGAATGAATCCAACACAGTGGCTATAGCCTTACGCCACTGCTGTTCGCACTGTCGGAGGAGACACCAGCATCATGGCAAACTATCTCACCATCATGCTCACACCGACCACCATGAGCTGGTTTACTAGCCTTGCCCCAGACTCCATCGGATCCTAGGAAGAGCTAAAAAAAGTCTTCACCGATAATTATATGGCTACGTGTACTCGACCGGGCACCAAGCATGATCTCAACCATATCAATCAGAAGTCGTTTGAGCTCCTCCGCAGTTACATCCGACGCTTTTTCGAGATGAGGAATTCTATTCCCAACATCATGAAAGCTAAAGTTATCACCGCCTTCATCTGAGGACTCCACCATCGCGAGCTTCGCTCCAAGTTCAACCGTAAGCCGCCCATAGGCATTGGCGAGATGATCACTACTTCCAACCAGTACGCCGACACCGAGGAAGCTGAGGTGCACTTCAACAAGGATGTGGGCACTCATCACCCACCTCGCGGCTACGACGACCACCCCGACGACCGATGCCACAATGACCGCCACTTCGACAACCATAGTTACCATCGTGATAGCAGTCGTGATCGAACAGAAGGACCCAAGTCTAGCCAAAATCGCCGCCGCCAGCCATACCACATCGTCGCCGCCATCAGTCAACCTCGTGCCAAGCACAACTACAAAGAGCAATACCAAAAGATCCTCGACGGCCCATGCCCACTTCATAAGAATACCAAGCATAAGATGAAGAACTACCTCGGTTTGGCTAAGGAGTTCTAGGACAAAACGCTAGATGACAACACCAACGATGGAGCCAGAGGTCGCCGACCACCTAGGGGCAATGATAATGCCTTCTAGGACCATGACAAAGTGACCGCCACCATCTTCAGGGGCCTCACCTCCACTGAGAGTAGAAGAGAGCAGAAGCTCGCCACATGGTGGGTGCTTAACATCACTACAGAGGACGCTATCGCCAACCCCAGCTATCGCCCATGGTCCAAAGTCCCCATCACCTTCAGTAGGGCTGACCAATGGGTGGACATTCCCTACATAGGGCATTTCCCCCTCGTCCTTGACACAACCATCTAGAAGGTGCTCTTCAGAAAAGTGCTCATCGACGGTGGGAGTGCTCTGAATCTCCTCTTTGTCGGAGCCCTAAAGGAGCTAGGCCTCAGACTAGCAGATCTCACACCCTCTGACTCCTCTTTTTGAGGTGTGGTACCTGGTAGGGCCTCCAAACCACTTGGAGAGATCACCCTACCAGTACAGTTCAGCACAACAAGCAATTACCGTGTCGAGCACATCAACTTCTACATCGCCGATTTCAACACCGCCTACCATGCCATACTTGGTTGGCTAGCTCTAGCCAAGTTCATGGCTGTACCACACTACGCGTATCTAGTGCTAAAGATGCCTTCGCTTGTAGGAGTTCTGGCCCTATGGGCCAACCTCTCCATTGCCTACACCTATGAGACAGAGAGTCTCACTCTCGCCGAAGCCACCGACCTCTCCATCTAGATGGCCAACGTGGTCACCGAAGCCAAGATGTTGCCCACCAATGACATGGAGATCCTAGAGCTAGAGTCTCCCCATGCCTCCACCAAGTCCAAGGAAATAAAGGAGGTCGGCCTTGGCCTCGACGACCCCTCCAAGACCGTGAAGATTGGGGCTCACCTTGACCTTAAATAGGAAAGCACGCTCGTCTCCTTCCTACGTGCCAACGCCGACGTATTTGGTTGGAAACCTACAAACATGCTAGGGGTACCATGGGAGAAGATCAAGCACTCCTTGAATGTATCGTCGACTACCAAACCGATCAAGCAGAAACTCCACCGATTCACGCCAGACAAGAATGAGGCTATTAGGGTAGAAATAAAATGACTCTTAGCTGCTAGATTTATAAAAGAAGTGTATCATCCTAAGTGGTTAGCAAACCCTATTCCCATTTGGAAAAAGAATAAAGAATGGGGAATGTGTGTTGATTACACTGATCTTAACATACACTGCCCTAAAGACCCCTTCGGTTTGCCTCGGATAGACAAGGTTGTAGACTCCATCGTCGGCTATGAACTGCTCTCCTTCCTTGACTGTTACTCTGGCTATCACCAGATCTCCCTTAAGGAAGAAGACTAAATCAAGACGAATTGTTCATTACACCATTCGGTGTATACTGCTACACCACCATGTCTTTTGGACTTAAGAACACCGGGGCGACCTATCAAAGGGCCATCTAGAAGTGCCTCAATCAACAGATCAGCCGCAACATTGAAGCTTACATCAATGATATGGTCGTCAAGTCCAGGACCACCGACAATCTTATTGTCGACCTCGAAGAAACGTTTGCCAACCTAAAAAAGTACCAATGGAAGTTGAACCCTTCAAAGTGCACCTTTGGAGTTCCATCCAGTATACTGCTGGGCTACATCGTCAGCACTCGTGGCATCAAACCCAACCCTAACAAGGTCTCTGCCATCACCAACATGAAATGGCCAACATGCATCAAGGATATACATAAACTTATAGGCTGCATGGCTGCTTTAAGCTGCTTCATATCGTGCCTCGGCGAAAAAGGGCTACCTTCTTCAAACTACTCAAGGCCTCTAAGCACTTTTCCTGGTTGGAGGGGCATACACAACTTTTGAGTAGCTTAAGTTGTTCCTAACAAAGCCTCCGATCATGATGGCACCATGGCCAGATAAAACTCTCCTGATCTATATCGCCGCTACTTCTCACGTCATCAGCACATCAATTGTGGTCGAACATGAGGAGACTGGGCATGCCTATAAGGTGCAACATCTAGTATATTTCATTAGTGAGGTTATTAATGAGCCCAAGACTCATTATCCTTAGGTCCAGAAGTTGTTGTACGCCGTCCTGATCATGTCGCGTAAGCTTCGTCACTACTTCGAGTATTACAAGATTACCGTGGTCACCGAGTTCCCTCTAGGGGACATCCTCCATAACAAAGAGGCCAACGGCCGTATCATCAAGTGGGCTATCGAGATCGGCACTTACTCCATTGAATTTAGAAGCAGGCCTACGATCAAGTCTTCAGCACATGCTGATTTTGTCGCTGAGTGGACCGAGATCCAAGAGCCCATCACCACCACCTGCCCTGAGCACTAGGTGATGTACTTCTATGGTGCCCTTAACATCAATGGTGCTGGTGCGAGCATTCTGTTCATTACACCGACCAAGGATAAGCTCCGATATGTCCTCTAGATACACTTTCTGGCCTCCAACAACACGTCGAATATGAAGCATGTCTCCATGGACTCCGTATAGCCGTTGAGCTTGGCATCAAATGCCTCATAGTATACCGGGACTCTGCGCTGGTCATCAACCAGCTTAACAAAGACTGGTCTTGCTCCAGCAAGAAGATGGATGCATATTGCGCTGAAATCAGGAAGTTTGAAGGAAAATTATACGACATCGAGTACCACCACATGGTACGCGACCAGAATCAGCTCGCCGACCATTTATCCAAGTTGGGCTCTTCTCGCACCACGATCCCACTAGGGGTCTTTGTTCAAGATCTCCTAGTGCTATCCATTAAAGAAGATAAGGAAGTTCCCCCCACCGAGCAGCTGGTACTAGCGGTACCTTCGCTGGCCGCTGATTGGAGGGAACAATTCATTGAGTACCTCACCAGCGCCGAAGTACCCACCAACAAGAATGAAACCGAACGCCTAATTTGTAGAAGCAAGCATTACGTGCTGGTAGAAGGTAATTTGATGAGGAAAAGTGTCAAGGAAGGGATACTGCAGAAACGCATCACCCAAGAAGAGGGAGTGAAGCTACTTCTCAAAATTCACTCTAGTTCCTGTGGCAACAATGTGGCCTCGAGAACACTGGTCGGTAAGGCCTTCGAAGCTGGTTTTTACTGGCCCACAGCCATCTTTGATGCAGAAGACCTCATCCAATGTTGTGAAGGATGCTAGTTTTTCACCAAGCAAATACACATGGCGACACAAGAGCTGCAGACCATTCCAGCTTCCTAGCCCTTTGCATGCTGGGGACTGGACATGATTGGCCCTTTTAAGCAAGTGCCAGGTGGCTTCTGGTACATATACATCGCCATTGATAAGTTCTCCAAGTGGATTGAGTATAAACTACTCGTCTCATCTACTGCAAAGAAAGCAATCGAGCTCTTCGAAGACATCATCCACAGATTTGGTCTCACGAACAGCATCATCACCGACCTCGGAACTACATTTACTGGCCATCACTTTTCAGACTTCTACGAAGACCATTGCATCTCTGTCAAATACGTCTCCATTGCCCATCCTAGAGCCAATGGCTAGGTCGAATGGGCGAACGGCATGATCCTTGATGCCCTAAAAAAGAGACTATATCAGAAAGAAGAAAAGTACCCGGGTAGATGGCTCAAGGAGCTATTAGCTGTAGCTTGGGGACTGCGCACTCAAGCTAGTCGTAGCACCGGTGTGTCTCCATACTTCTTGGTCTATGGCTTAGAAGCCATACTACCAGCAGATATTGCCTTCCGAGCACCTAGGGTGGAAAATTATGATGAAGAGCAAGCCGCAGCTGTTCGAATAGAGGACGTCGATAGGGCCGAGGAAGAACGCCTAATCACTTGCGTCCACATAGCCAAGTATCTAGAAGGCTTGCGGAGGTACTACAACAGCAACATTAATGGTCGTTCATTTGCTGTCGGTGACCTCATTCTTTGCAGGAAACAAAAAACCGAAGGGATGCATAAGCTTTCCTCCCCTTAGGAAGGGTCTTATCGCCTATGTGACTTAGATGTTCCCAACTCTTGGCACATCGGGCACCTCATACGTTTCTATCCTTGAAACGCCCCAGATATGTACTCTCCGCTTTATGATGAAAAAAGTTTTGATCTCCATAATTTGTCTCCATTTTTTCTCCATTATGGTTTAAATCTCCACTTATGGTCACCGGGCTCTACGCCACTCCATGACGAACTCCAAAACAAAATCGCCATACCTGCGCCAACCATGTTTCTCCAAATCTCCAATGTTTTCGCCGAACACGTTTTCTCCGAATCGCCGAACATGTTTTTCTCCGAATCGCCGAACACATTTTTCTCCAAATCGTCGAACACGTTTTCTCCGAATCACCGAACACGTTTTTCTCCAAATCGTCAAACAAGTTTTCTCTGAATCACCAAACATGTTTTTCTCTAAATTGCTGAACACGTTTTTCTCCAAATCGTCGAACACGTTTTCTCCAAATCGCCGAAGATTTTTCTCCAAATCTCCAAGATCTTTCGCCGATCAGCGAGCAACATACGTTTTGTTCTGTTCTCTATGGAAAAGACCCAGTCTCTGATCCCTCCCTACACATGCCATGGGCTCTACGCTCTACGTTATGGGTGGTCGGCTATGGTACCTTGGTTATGCCTATTCCTCCTACACGCCCACGGGCTCCACGCTCGACGTTATGGACTATGGGCTGGCCAAGGCTGAGAGCGCAGCACAGAACTTATTGCTCGGACGCCACTTCTACTACGTACATCTCCAAGTTATTTCGACAACCGTCGAGCAACACATGTTGTGCTCTGTTCTCTATGGAGAAGACCTAGTCTCCGATCCCTCCCTACATGTGCCATGGGCTCCACGCTCTGCGTTATGGGTGGTCGGCTATGGTTCCTTGGTCACGCCTATTCCTCCTACACGTGCATGGGATCTGCGCTCAATGTTATGGACTATGGGCAAGCTAAGGCCATGGGGGTCAGTTGCGAACCAACTGCTTGGACGCTACTTATCTTATGTATAATTGCATTATGGTTAAAACTATGAAGATTTTTTCACCGAACTACAAGCAAACTGCATACACATGCACCTTATAACATTTATCATATGCATAAGTGTTTTTTGCGCTATCACATGTTCTAACTATACTATCCAGAAATTACAGATGATAATCTCCGAGCATATCACCGAGCTTCGCCATCGCTGCTCGTCTCACCAAATAGGTCGATGTCTCTAGCCAGCTTTCTCGCCGCATCCTCCACCTCATCCTCCAGCTGCTGGGTCTCTGCCTCGCTTAGCCTATCGGTGAATCCACCACCTATCGCTTAAAGGTCAATAGATTGATAGTGGGACCAAACCACCGCAAGGCCATGAGTAATGCCAGTAACAACGGCATCGTGATTGAAGTTCTTGAAGCTCTCCCACATCGTCTTGCACCATTCGATGATGATGTCTAGGCGTGGTGGCCTGTCGTTAGGTTGAGGAGCCGCCTCTAGGTCGACGTAGTCGAGCACTGGTTTGACTCCAATAACTACGGCGTCAAACTTGTCCCTCTATGTTTAGGCATCCTGCTCCAGCACATCAATTTGCGCTTTGACCCTCCGACGGTAGTCTGCAAGCATTACAAAGTTCCATCAAGAAAGGAAACCACTTCAGTATTAACTCCGACCAAGAAGTACTTACTGTTCAACTCCTCAGCCAGTTTATCTGCTCGCCCTGTCTCCTTCACCTTCTCCTCTCAGAGTTGTTTGAGGGCTTGGCACAGCTGGCCGAGCTCTATGTGTTGCTCTACAAGCACAACAGTCATTGCCAAAAATATGGTTGTTTAGCAATACAAAGCAGATTCGCTGATATACCGTACCTGCTTTCTGCTCGGATACACTTCTGAGCTACTCAGAACTCTGTTCTAGTTGTGTGGAGGCACTCGCCAGCTCCGCAGATTTGCACCGTAGCTGCTCAAACGCAGCTACCAGCTGCTCAGACAGGACCCCCTTTTGGTGTTCCAGATCTCGCACATTGGACTCAGCAAGGTCTCTCTCGTGCTGAGCTCTCTAGATGTTTCTCTCCATCAGGTTCATCTCTTCTCTGAGTTTTTTGTTCTCTTTGGCGAGGGGTTCCATCCTCTTTATCAGCTGGTGCCGCTGCTCAGCAGTTCGAGTTATCCCCTGCAAATACACAATTATAATGATGAACTTCGATCTCCAGCATCAAAGATGACCACTCCAGATGCAGTACTGACCTCAATTTGTTTCATCACTCTAGCGAGGGCGGTCTTCAATCTCCTCATCTCCCTGGTGGTGTCTTCCTCCTCGATAACCACCACTTCATCGCTGTGCTTGCAGAGGATTCGGATAGCTTGTGGTCGAGGTTCAGCGCGCTCGATCTCCTCCACCTTGTCCTCTTCCGCCATAGCTCGAGGCACCACTGAGGGGCTCCATGGCCGGACAGCGGCTCCGATCGTGCCCTACGATGCCTCGGGAAGCGCCGTTTGTCCCTCTAGCACCAATGGCTTCACTACCCTAGACTCCGACACATTGTCGGTAGCTCCAGCCTCTGCTCCCGAAGATCCAGCGGTTCCTGCCATTGCCTCGGGCGCTATCGCTGATCCGTCCATCGCCAACACCGCTCGCTCGTTGTCGCCAAGATCACCAGCAGCAGCGGTTGACTCCTCCTCTGGCTATCGAGCTTTCATGGACTCTAGGACGGTAGCTGCCAGTGTTGCTTCCACCATTGGATCAGCCCTCGATGGTTCAGTAGTCTGGACTGGTGGGGTCAGACCCTCCGCACGTTTCGCTCTACATCAGATCAGTTCGTTAAGCGCCAAAAAGCTAAGAAATGACAACAACATAACTCCAAGGAAAGTATACTCATGGTTTGGTCTATCAAAACAATTTCTTGAACCGGTGATGGCTACCCAAGCACCCAAGCATGGCCATGGGGTCAATTCCCACACTCTAGGGTGGAGGTCCGGTTTCCTCCACCGTTACCCTCTGTTCCGCCTATCGCTCTGTGACTCCATCCGCCTGCTGTGTAGGGACTCCCGTCGTCTGCTGCTTGGGAACTCCCATAGCTTGCTGCTCGGGAACTTCTTCGCCTCTCCTCGCTTGTTCCTCCGTGTGAGTGCTGCGCGGAGGTGCTTCAGTGCTCGCGGAGGAGCCACAGAAGTTTTGTCATCGTCCGACCACTCAAGCACCGCGGTCCTCCGCTATTGAGTGGTTTGATCACCACCAAGTGAGATGCCACCTGATTTGAGGGGACCAACTGCCACTGTCTTCCTCTTCTTCCCCGCTGGCTCATCTGCCGCTGCTCTTTTTCCCTAGACTTTCTTTGATACTGGGGGCAAATTTGCTGTTCGACCATCCCTAAACTCTAATAAAGCGCTGGCCGCATCTTCCTTAGGCCGAGCTGATGGCTAGGCATCTACAACCCTTGGCCAATCACCCATCGGCACACTAGAGAAGTACACCGCTCTTTCCAATGAATGGATCTTTACATAAGTGCATCAGTTCACTGCTCGATAATGCTTTAGGATTAAAAGTGTTGGGAAAAAACAATCGAGATGGTTACCTGAGGAGGCGGATTTGTATAGTTGAAGGCCCTCATTTGCTTTGACTAGCTGAACAAGGCATTAGGAGCGAATAGCTCTATGGCCCGCTCTAGGACAATTTGTTTTGTCAGCCGTTCCATCATCTATCGGGTCCCATCGTCATCACCTCTGTATTCAAAGCCTGGGTGGGCCCTCTCCTTGCAGGGCTAGATTCGACGCACTATGAAGCTCGCCACCACTAGTTCACCGCTAATCTCTACGCTTTCAAGCAGGTCGAGGAGTCCCTTACTTGTTCCATGTCAGCGTTGTTTGGTTTCTTCGACCAACTTTTCTGGTTCTCTGGGATATGGTGGATGTCGCAGCAGATTGTAGGGTGACTCTGTTTCATGTAGAACCACTTGGAGTTCCACCCTTTTAGAGAAGTGTTCAGTGGTACATTAATGTACTCACTTGCCATTCCATCCTGAAGCTATAGATATACGCCGCCGACCACCTTGGATCCACCGCCGCCCTTCTTCTTCAACCAGAATAGGTGTCTAAAGAGGTTGAAGTGTGGTAGAACCCCTAGAAAAGTCTCACAGAAATGAATAAAGATTGAGATGTGTAATATGGTGTTGGGGTGGAGATTGCACAGACTAATTGCTCAGAACTCTAGCAGATCTTGCAAGAAAGGATGAACAAGGAACCCCAACCCACGCTAGAAACAATCCTCGAAGACTACAACTTCATCTGTGTTAGGCATCGGGAAGGGCTCACCATTGGCTGGCCGCCATCCGACGGTGATGTGGTTAGGAAGCACGCCCACCTCCACCAATCTCTCGAGCTCCACTTCCCCCATGCGCGACGGCACCCACTCTTCGTCGCGAATGGCTCCTACTCCTACCATCTTTGGGCTTGCCTTCTTCGAGTTCACAGCTCTCCTCTTCAGTGCCATATCTTAGATCTGGATGGAGATTGGCATTGGGAGCGTGCGTGGATGCAAATATGGAAATGTGAGGGCTGAGGATGGAGACGGAATGACAAAGTTGCAAAGGTATGAACGAGGGATGCGACGATGCAGTTATAAAGCACTTCCCCCACCCTTTCCCTTTCGAGGGTTTTTGAGAAACCGTTCCCACGATTTGCGCCCCTCCAAATTCTCCGACGCGGCTTGTTGGGATGTAACATGGGCTTTCATGCAACCGCATCCCATGTCGTTAAGTTATCACTGCCGATGGTTATCTCTCGCCGAATAATCACCGACTTCTCCACCATTTATTGGGGCTCAGTAATAGTTACTGTACAGCCATCGCTCCGATTTTTTCGCCACAGTTGGGTTTTTCAGATATCTCCGTAAATGGCTCAGGGACTAGCTGCTAGCTCGGTTGGTCTTTTTACTATTTTTCTATTTCTGACCCTAGCACCACATGACTGTGTCACCTACTGTCAGGCTCGGGGACTAAGTGGGCAAACTTCACCTTGCGGTCTCTCATTTTAGGGCTATGGTCAAGGGCTGGCTGCCTGCTCGGCTGGTCTTTTATTATCCTTCTACTTTGGACCCTGGCACCACATGACTACGTCATCTACTGTCAGGCTCGGGGACTAAGTGGGCACACTTCACCTCATGGTGAATGTGTTTGCTTTATTCTCGAAGACTTCGGGCCTCTTGAAGCTGAAGAAGACTATCTCCTTTTTCTCATGGTCGGACTCTAAGTGGGCACACTTGGTCCACTCGGAGAAATTTTTGTTCTTGAACTTGAGCTCCTTACACCCTTATGGCAAGCCGTGCTTGGGTTATGCTGCTCGGCTATGATTCGTGCTTCTCGATGATAGTACATGCTGCTCGGCAATTGTACACAACTACTCACAACTTCTCGGCAACTCATCACGGTGGTCGGACCGCGAGCTCGACTGCTCGGCTTTGTTCGCACCTGCTCGTACAAGCTCAAGGCGGCGTTGCACAATGGGTACAAGGTGCTTGGGGACTAGCTATGGGGGGTATGACCCTAGATACCCACGACAGACCATATGGGCTACATCCTTAGGGGCGGTCCAGCCACAAGACGAAGCCTTGCGGGGTACGACTCTGCTCGGCGCCTTCCGCAAGTCATCTGGAGGATATCCTGAAAATACTATGACATCTGTTAGGATATGTATGATCCCAAGATTCCTATAATCAATTATTACTTTTTGGTTATCTCTTAGATCTAACCGACTTGTAACACTGCTCCCTGGACTTTATAAGGCGGGTAGGGACCCCCTCCAAACTCATGCAATATCATACGATAGCTAATACAAACCAACAGACCACAAGAGTAGGGTATTACGTCATACTGACGGCCTGAACCTGTCTAACTCGTGTGTCTCTGTTGCCTTCTTGTTATTGATCTCACGCACCTCTACCAATCAATCTACCTTCGTAGGATACCCCTTGGAGGACTGCCAACGATATTCTATCGACATCTAGAGATTTAGTTTTTGAAAAAAACATAAAAAATGCTACATGATGAGTTCTTGTATGACAAAGCTTGAATTCCCACCAGAGCCATACATGTTATTTAGTCTAGGAACACTTCCACTCATATATGCAACTTGTTTTGCATTGAGTTTAGTCAAGCTTTGTTGACCCTTACGAGAGGTTGTCATGCTCTCAAAATCAAGATCACGTACACACCACCCAAATATGCATTACACGTACACTGGGGTAGGCACAAAAACATGCCTTCCATCTAGATCCATCCAAAAATGTTTTACTCCTACACTAGGGGTGAACACAAAAACATGCTTGATAGGTTTTTCATCCACCAAATAAATACTCCAAGGTTTTTGTTGCTATCTCTCAAAAGTTTTATTGTAGAAAAGAGGCATGGGCTATGCAAAAGTTATTCATAAAAAAAGAAAAAATAGTTGAGAAAAATGGACACAAAAGTGTTCGATATATTTAAAACAATGGGTACTTAAATGCCCATCTAAAAAAGAAAGCAATAAATAAGATAGCCCTTGCTCTCTAGCAAAAATATTTCCTAGTTTCAAGAGAGAGATATGTGTCAAGGAGCAGAGTAGAATTAGGTTAGCCACCATATAAATCCACCAAACATTCCACACACATGCACATCTTGATTTGATTGTATGACATTTTTCTCTGTGGATCCATTGTTTGACCTTACAATATATGCATTGCAAGTATGCCCTAGCTTCCTCCCTACCTATGAACGCCACATAAAGCCTTAGTGGTAGGAAGAGAAAAGGCATAACATCATTATTGCCTTAGTGAGGATCCACAAATACCACATATATTGAGAGACTTGAGAGTGTCATACAATGGAATCTCTGAGTTTTATTTTGAAAACTTTGACTGAAATCAGAGGACATCACCAACCTCGTGATGATGCAAGCAACTAAGGTGAAGATGTCGAAGAAATGGAAGAAGCTGCTGCTCGACATGCAAGAGAATAGCTGAGACGAAGATAGCGAGCTACTACACATGCAAGAAGGCCTCTTCCTCTAGGGCATGGAGAAGGTGGAAGAGGTGCTGATCGTGATCGTGGAAGAGGTCTTGGACTAGAGGAAAGTGGGACTAAAAAAGAGGATGAAGAAGAAGAAGAGGTTGAATAGAAACATAATGATGGTCGTCGTCACCAAGGGAATCGTCGGTGTAATCAGCTCAATGAGGAGAGGCTTGGCAAGCTAAAATTCAGCATGCCCAAGTTTGATGGAGGCTATGATCTTGAAGCATATCTTACATGGGAATTGAGGGTTGATAATTTTTTTTGTGTGCATAATTATTTTGAGCAGAAGAAGATGGCAATGGCTGCTTTTTGAGTTTGATGGTTGTGGGGATATGGCCCCCAGTATCCACAAGACAAGACATGGGCTGCGGCATCAGTGGTGGCCTAGCCCACAAGATCAAGGCATGCACGGCGCTGCTCGGCGTGCATCGTAAGCTATTGTATAGTACCAAATAGGATACTTTCCTTGTAACCCTACCCCTCCAGAGTATATTAGGAGAGGCAGGGGTCCCCTAGTGGACAGATCCCTACATCTCATATTCAATACAATACACCAAAGACATAGGACATAGGGTATTACGTCGATCAGACGGCCCGAACCTATCTAAATCGATGTCTTTGTGCCTTGTGTCACCATCCAGTTCCTGATTATACGCACCTCCACCGATCAATCTACCTTCATGGGATACCCCTCAGAGGACTACCGAGCATCTTTTGTCGACAGTTGACGCGCCAGGTAGGGGTGTGCGCTTGATCCATGACGAACCAGGTGGACCTCAAGATCAACATCATCCATGGGCAACTCAGCGTCGGGCAAGAGAATGAATCTCTGTTCTTCATGCCACCGTTGTCGTCGATAGGATCTGCTATTTTCCGCCGACGTCATCAATTTTTTGCTATCGAGTCGAAGATGGAGTTGGTTTCTGTGTCATTGCTGCCAGATCCAATTCGATGCCCTCAGCGGTGCCTCGATGGTGCAATTTCTCATCTACCTAAAGCTATTCGTGCTATCAGCCAACGATCAGAGGTGTGAAGGCTTTGTCCACCTGATGCTGCGCCATTGTTCCTGATCTAGGAGCCAAGGATTAATAGTGCTGTCAGCCAAGGAAGTTATCTACTACAGCACCAATCATGAAGACGATGCATGCAAGGCTTTAGCACATGCATGTATGGATTAATCAAAGACATGCAAGCCAACTAGGAATAGCTAGGATACTTGCACGTGCATGTGAACGTATGTATCTATCGTGCATACATATACAATAATACACTCCAAGCATGGCTCGTTGAGCCATCCAAGGAACAAAGCGAGCTATCCGAGTCGTTGACCACTAATATAAGGATGACATCGCCCGAACTACTTACTCCGACCATCTAGTGTGTCACAATGATGATCATCGTGAAGAACGGCGCCGTGACAACCATGACCGCCATGACCGCCGCCATGACGATAGCTCGAGGGCCGGGCAATTTCGTCAACGCCGACCAGATAACGCCATACTCCACCGACCAGACATTCTGTCTAAAGCTAAGTCACGCTTTAATATTCTTCTAAATATTCTCCAATCTTCGTATATCGCCATAATATTTCTTCGAGTTGTTTTCTCCATGATTGCTCTCCAAACGATTTTCTGAACCCTCGAATAGTCATGTTGATGCTCGGATGTCCCCAGAGATGGCCCTATCTCTGGCTCCTCCCTACACGTGCACGAACGTCTGCCCTCTGCGTTATAGGTGGTAAGCAGCGGCTCCTTAGCGTTGCTTTGTTTTTCCTACATGCACACGGGCTCCGTGCTCCACGTTATGGTCAATGGGCTAACTAGGGCTAGAGACTGAGCTACACACTAATTGGTCGGGCGATTTATATTAAATATAAATACATCTTCACACCAACTGATCGCCGAGCTGCATACGCTATTTCATCGCCATTGCTGATTTTTCTCTAGAGTTTATATATTTTTACATCATGTACTACCCGTTCTATATATTTATATTGCAGGATCATCGTCTAGGTGATTGGACCACCTGGTGCTTGGAATTCTCCACCGATCAACTAGTCAGACCGCTAGGTTCATGGACTTCGTCACAGACTAGTTGATCGGACTGTTTGTCGGTCCCTTCTACTCAATGCTCACTTCGCCGCTGACTAGTTGACCAGACTGTTCGTCGATCATGCTTCATTGCCAGCTACGTCGGTTACTCCTTAGTGCTCGGATTCTTCATGCTTGGGGACTAAGTGGGCACACTTCACCCCTCTTCACCTTGCGGACATCACCAGCTACGTCGGGGACCCCTCGGTGCTTAGACATCGCCAGCTACGCCAGAGACTCTTTGGTGCTCGGACATCATCACCTACGCCGGGGACTCCTCGGTGCTCGGACATCACTAGCTACGCTGGGGACTCCTCGGTGCTCGGACATCGCCAGCTGTGCTAGGGACTCCTCAGTGCTCGGACCTTGCCAGTTATGCTAGAAACTCCTTGGTGCTCGTACATCGCCAGCTATGCCGGGGACTCCTCGGTGCTCGGACATCACCAGCTACGCCAGAGACTCCTCGATGCTTAGACATCACCAGCTACGTCGGGGACTCCTCAGTGCTCGGACATCGCCAGCTATGCTCGGGACTCCTCAGTGCTCGGACGTCACCAGCTACGCCGGGAACTCCTCGGTGCTCGGACATCGCCAGCTACGCTAGGGACTCCTCGGTGCTCAGACATCACCAGCTACGCCAGGGACTCCCTTGATGGTCGGATCTTGCTACGTCTCTTCGATGTGCTATCAAGCTGCTCCATGTAGTTCGGATCAGGGTGCTGATCTTGGGCAGCACGTCTGGGGTCTTGATACGCGCATGTTAGACAACATCAGTAAGCTTTTAGACTTCTTTTTCTTTGACCCTGCTACAAGATTCATTCTTCAACTTTCAGTAGGCTTGGGGACTAAGTGGGCACACTTCACCTTGCGGTGAATGTGTGCTTTTCAATTCAGGGCTCCACCCATGGATAGGTTGCCTGCTCGAGCGGTCTTTTGCCTTTCTTCTACTTTCTGACCCTAGCATCACGTGACTACATCACCTACTATCAAGCTCGGGGAATAGCTATGGGGGTATGGCCCCCGGTATCCACAAGACAAGACATGGGTTGCGCCATCAGTGGTGGCCCAGCCCACAAGATCAAGGCATGCACGACGCTGCTCGGCGTGCACCGCAAGCTATTGTATAGTACTAAATATGATACATTCCTTGTAACCCTACCCCTCCAGAGTATATAAGGAGAGGCAGGGGTCCCCTAGTGGACAGATCCCTACATCTCATATTCAATACAATACACCAAAGACACAGGGCGTAGGGTATTACGTCGATCAAATGGCCCGAACCTGTCTAAATCGCTGTCTCTGCGCCTTGTGTCACCATCCGGTTCTTGATTACACGCACCTCCACCGATCAATCTACCTTCATGGGATACCCCTCGGAGGACTGCCGAGTATCTTTTGTCGACAATGGTTATGCTCTAATCTGGTGGGAACAAATGCTCAATGATAGAGAGAAGTTGGGCAAGGTGAAGTCTGCTCCTGGACTAAATGAAGAGAGAAATGAGAGAAAGGTTTGTCCCCAAACATTATCGTCGTGAGCTATTTGACAAGCTACAGAATTTGAAGCAAGGAAGCCTTAATGTTGATGAGTATTATAAAGAGATGGAGAAGGCGATGATTAGAGCCAATGTGTATGAAGACAAAGAACAATCAATTGCATGTTTCATGTCTAGATTGCACCGAAATATTTAGCGCATTGTTGAATTTCAGTAGTATTGTAATCTTATTGAATTGGTGCATCAAGCTAGTAAAGCTGAGCGTCAGTTGTAGCAGGACATGAAGTCTAATAGAGGGGTATCTTTCAGCACAAGAAGTACACCAAGTGGAAGAAAATTCACACCAAGAGGCAGTACAAGTCATGGTACAATTTCCAACTCAAGTAGTGGTGTACGATCAAGTAATTTTGGTGCTTCTAGTGGCAAAGAGTTGGCTGCTCCAAGTGAGAGGAACAAATCAGCGATCTCATCATCTACTTCAATGGGTTCTTCAACCAAGATGGTGGGAGCTACCACAATATTGCTAGTCGTGCGATGGTAGACAAACTTGGTCTGAAGCTACAATGACACCCTCATCCGTATCATGTCCAATGGCTCAATGATTCAGGAGATATTAAGATTGCATACAGGGTGAAAGTTCCATTCAAGATTGGTGAAGATATGGACACTGTAGAGTGTGATATGGCACCGATGTCTATGTGTCACTTGCTGCTTAGAAGACCTTGTCAATATGACTGAAGTACTCAGCACTATGGGAGAACAAATCAGTACACACTCAATTTGAAAGGAAAGAAATTAATACTTAAACCCATGACACCGCAGCAAATCCTAGCTGAGCACTTGCAAAAGAACTCTGAAGTGAGGAATGAGAGTGGAAAAGGAGAGAAAAAGAATTTGAGTGCCTTCCACAAATCGGAGAGTGAGAGCCACAAGCTAAACATGAGAGATAACAAAAAAAGATAGGGAGAGAACTTAGTGATGATAGACACCAAATCTGAAATGAGAGATGTGAGGAAAAAACTAGAACAAGTATTCATTATACTTGTGTGCAAGGACACATTGCTTTTAGCTAACGACTTAACATCTGTCCCTAGCTACACCTATTTTACAGGAATACAAAGACATTTTTCTAGAGGAAACACCTGCTGGACTTCCTCCCTTGCATGGCATTGAACATCAAATTGATCTCATCCCTAAAGCTGCACTTCCAAACCATCCAGCATACCGCACCAACCCTGATGAAACCAAGGAAATTCAAAGGCAAGTACAAGCACTTTTAGATAAATGTTATATGCGTGAAAGTTTAAGTCCTTGTGTTGTACCTATGATTTTGGTGCCAAAGAAAGATGGTTCATGGAGGATGTGTGTAGATTGTAGAGCTCATAAATAACATCATTGTTCGTTATCGCCATCCTATTCCTAGGCTAGATGATATGCTAGATGAATTGAGTGGTTCTATGACATTTTCTAAAATTGATTTGAGAAGTGGTTACCATCAAATTAGAATGAAAATTGGAGATGAATGGAAAACTACTTTTAAAACAAAGTTTGGGCTATACGAATGGTTATTTATGCCTTTTGGATTGACCAATGCACCTAGAACATTCATGAGATTGATGAATCATGTCTTGCGATCATTCATTAGAAAATTTGTTGTTGTTTACTTTGATGATATCCTGATTTACAGCAAGACATTGGAGGAGCATGTTGATCATATTCAGCAAGTTTTAGATGTGCTCAGGAAGGAAAAATTATTAACTAACCATGAGAAGTGCACATTTTGTATAGATCAGGTTGTGTTTCTTGGTTTGTTGTTTCAGGTTCAGGAATTCAGGTTGATGAATCAAAGGTGAAAGCAATCAAGGATTGGCCAACTCCTAAAAATGTAAGCCAAGTGAGAAATTTTCATGGACTTGCTGATTTTTACAGGAGATTTGTGAGAGATTTCAGCACCATAGCTACTCTGTTGAACGAGTTAACAAAGAAAGGTGTTGCCTTCCAATGGGGTGAGCCACAAGAGAAAGCTTTCCAAGAATTGAAGAAAAGGTTATCCGAAGCCCCCTTGCTTGTGTTGCCGGATTTCACTAAAACCTTTGAGGTTGAATGTGATGCTAGCAGGATTAGGATTGGAGGTGTTCTCTTGCAAAATGGACAGCCCGTTGCATACTTCAGCGAGAAGTTGGGAGGAGCACAACTGAACTATTCGGTGTATGACAAGGAGTTGTAGGCTTTGGTGGATTGATGGGTCACTTTGGATGGAGAAAGACATATGAGATGTTGGCTGACCATTTCTATTAGCTGAAGATAAGAAGACATGTTCAAAGACTTGTGCAAAGATGCATCGCTTGTCACAAAGCTAAGTCAAAACTGAACCCCCATGGATATATACTCGCTTGCCTATTCCTAGTGCTCCTTGGGTAGACATTAGCATGGATTTTGTTATGGGTTTACTAAGAACAAAGTGGGGGAGGGCAATTTTTGTTGTTGTTGATAGATCCTCTAAAATGGCACATTTCATACCATGTAATAAAAGCGATGATGCTTCCCACATAGCTTCTCTATTTTTACGGAAATTGTGAGATTACATGGCATGCCCAAGACGATTGTTTCAGACCATGACACCAAGTTTTTGAGCTACTTTTGGAAGACGTTGTGGGCAAAACTCGGTACAAGGCTATTGTTTTGCCACCACTTGCCACCCTCAAACGGATGGGCAAACTAAAGTAGTGAATAGAACACTTTCTATGCTGCTACAAGCCATGATAAAGAAGAACTTGAAGGAATGGGAAGAGTGCTTGCCACATGTGGAATTCGCTTACAATAGGGCAATACACTCTACAACTAATATGAGTCCTTTTGAAGTTGTATATGGTTTCAAACCACTTGCTCTGATTGATTTGTTGCCTCTACCATTGCAGAAAAAGGGGTAACATGGAAGCCTCCAAGCGCGTGTCTTATGTCAAGAAGATTCATCAGAAGGCCAAAGAAGCAATTGAGAAAAGGTCCAAGTAGTATGTTGAATGGGCAAACAAGCATCACAAGAAGGTGACATTTGAGCCTAGAGATTTGGTTTGGGTACATCTTCGCAAAGACCGCTTTCTAGAGAAACGCAAATCCAAGTTGATGCCACGAGGAGATGGTCCATTCAGAGTGTTGTCCAAGATCAATGATAATGCCTACAAGATTGACCTTGCTGGTGAACAATAATGGTACATTCTTTAAAACATGGGATAAATGTTTTGTGCTAATTAAAATATTAAAACTAACTTTGTTATAGCATACAAGATGACCTTTAGCTCTATGACAACACTATCCTTGTTTCAAACTATTTGTACATTCATTCGGGTATGTGTTGTCCACTAATCTTTTGCTGGAATAAGACAATGAATGGAGCAGAAGGTCCAAACAAAATAGCAAGATCCACAAAAGAAAAAAATAAAAAGATGGCATCACATAAGGATGAGAAAGAAGAAAGTGCAACATAGGAGATAAGATGCTCTTGAACAACTCAAGATGTGATACCAGTCAAAGCTTCAAGAAGGAGGAAAGGACCAATGCATGGCATCTGCCCTTCGTTACATGGTGCCATTTTGCTCTAAAGACGAAGGTAACAGCTCATGGTAAGTGGTCATTGCTTGAAACCTTTTTCTGATCTTGAGTATGCACATAAATGAGGAAACACACATGTTTGAGTTACAACTTCACTTGATTCAACCTAACTAACTCAACATGTCTTGTTCTTTTAAATTTGTTCATAGCACCATTTTTCTTGATCTCACAGTCTTAACCAAATGAGCTAAAATATTGCATATCATATCTTTGGAAGATGATAGTCGCAATCATATAAAGTTTGTTACATTATGTAAAGTTAGACAATCCTTCCATAGGTTAAGCAACTCAACCTTTTTGCCAGATGTACTCAAATACGACATTCATTCTCATCTTTTTGATTTTATCACCCATGTTGTAAGAATGAATAATGCACATAAAATCAACACTTATCATGATCCAATGTGCCTAAGGCTAGACAAGAATAAATAAAGTTTTGGTTCTGTTGTTGTTTTCCCACCAATAGAGCCCGTGCGCTTGATCTCTACCTTGTCTTCATGAGCAGAACACACATTGAGCAAAGTATGGGGGGATCGATCCCCCAAATTCTACAAGTTTAAGTTCTGAACCAACAATAATGATGCACTCAAGATGTTGCCATCTTCTACTACTAAAATGTTGAACAAGGAGGAAGAACAAGTCAAGAAAGATGAACCTGTCAAACCAAAATTAAATTCAAAACCAAGACGGGTTTAGTAGAAGAGGGTGGCACCACCATTGGAAGCACCACTATTGGAGGCACCACCACAAGAATCCTCATCCTCAAGAGCAAACCGAGGTACTCGATCAATGAACTTTGTAAGGAGGAGTCCGATTCGAAGGACTTAAAACACCGAACCCTCACCGAAAGGTAACTCGATAGTTGTCCATGGTTATTTATTTAGCATTTTCATTCATGTCTTGCATTCAAAAAATGATAAAAATAATTATTGCATACTCATATAAACTAGATACATAACTTTTAAATTTTAGCATGTTTAATTCTGCATTACATTTAGAAAACCTGTATGCATGGAATAGTAACACCCCAGGTGTTTGGCTTCCACATTTGCACTTGCATTTCATAAACATGAGCATCATTCATCCATTCATGAGTTTATAATTGTATGAAACATGCTTTTGAAACATTGCAACATATTGTTATATGCTATGTGTGAGTGTTCTAGGAAAATGAATAGTGTGTAACACTCAAGTGCAACATGTGCAACACACTTTAGTGAAACATGGTTAGCTAGTACAATGCCACAAACTCATGAAACACATGAAACATGGTTTTGAAACAGAAGTAACAAAGTCACTTGTTTTCCCTTGTTTCAATACATGTGATGCTTGATTTTGGTGTGACCAATGTGTGGTGTGGCTAATTATCCTCTTAAGCAACTTAGTTATACTTAGAATGTCATTAGGTACAATGTTCGTGTTAATCATTTTGCCTAATTAAGTTTCCAAGTCATGGTTGGACTATTGTGGACCCCTAGAGCTCCTTGGTTTGACTATTTAAAAAGTATAGCTTAGAGTGTTTGCATGTCTGAGCAACCTAAAGCAAAGTTGTAGCAAATTTTATAAGGAACAAACTTTGTTTAGGAGCCAAGTCATGAAAGTGTGCAGGACATGCTCAAATAGGGCCCCAAGCAAGAAATCAATGCTGTTCCAACACTTAGAAATTTTCTAAGTGTTGGAGCTGTTTTCCAGTTTCATGAAGGGGACTTTGGAGCCTTGTAGATTGATATCCATGGTAAATTAGCTCGAGCTCATGTTGAGTTAATTGGAGTACTCACCTAGCTCTATCACGTAGTTCAACTGGATTGGCATTTGGCCAAGCCAATTAGGAGATAAGCACCGTCAAAGATCGCCTGTCAGTCGGCTCCATCAGGCCTAATGGTAGTTCTGATCAGGCCGGTCATGGCCGACCAAGGCCAGAGGGTGGCCGCCGCGTGGATGCCATGCGCCCGCCTTGACCTGACCGTGCTGCACGCTGGCCGGCGTGAAGTGGAGGATGCCCTGCTGCCTCTCCGCTCGCCCGCACACGCTCTACCTCCCACTCGCTCGCCCTCTCTCGTGAAGCCGCTGCTCGCCATTGCCGACGCCGCCAGTTTTGCCACCGCTGCTCGCCTTCGATGTCGCACCTTTGGCCGATCCATCTCGGCCATCACTGCATCTTCCTCCACTCCACCTCCTAGACCTCTCGCTCTAACTCTTTAACCCTTTGGTAAGGCACATTTTGATTTCCGCCACCGGGGACTTCACCGGAGTACGCCGCGCATATGGTTCACGTGGTCGTGGCACTTCACGGCACCACACACTGTCTCTTCCTCTAGTCTGGCACTACGCTAACATGCAGATGCTATGGTAGGAATAGCTTTAGACACTACCGAGCGTGTGCCTAGGAACACACCAGTGCGCCTCACCGTGTCCGCCATGGCCGTGAGCACGAGCTCGTCGTGGCCAGCCGCCTCTGAACCTTTCCTGCCTTTTCTAGTGCGCGCATGAGGACCCATATGAGTTGTAGTGTCTACCTCAAAGACATAGTCCTAGGATTTGCCGCCATTGACCCGGAACATCAATGCTGCCGTGATGCACGGGGCGTCGCCGTGTGACCGTGCGTGCGGCCAGGCTCACCGGTGCTACCCTAGCCGCCCTTACCTTAGGTTACCTCTGCATTAGGTCTCTAGGTAGCTCTAGCACCTTTCACCGGGGTATATCATGGCCGGAATCGGCCAGCGTGCCGTCAGGCATCACCGCTGTCTGCCATGGCTGCCGCCGTCCATGCTCCGAGGAACCATCCGCCGTGCCCCGTACCTCCCTCGACGCGGTTCGGCTTGGAGATGGCGTCGGTGATGACGCGACCGCCTGAGCCCTCCGCGGCGGCGAGGAAAAGCTCGCCAGAGCGCTGCGGTAGTTCCCTCCCCTGTTTTTTGTGACGCTGATGCGTGGGCCAGCTGACATGTGGACCCCGCCTGACAGTGACTGTGTATTCAAAAGATAGTTCAATTAGCTCAGATTTGATTGTTGTTTTGTAAAAATTGTATCTCTAGTTTTGTAAATCCAAATTGGGTGGTTCCAATTTTATTAGGATCATGGTGAAGTGTAGTATTTAGGAAAAATATGACATGAACACTTGTAGTGGAATTTTTGGATCAATTAAATTGAAACTTGAAATGTGTTTTTAAATGAATGCAAACTTGTTTAAATTATATCTTGAGTTCCTGTGCTCCAAAAATTATGAAATTTTGTTGGTGAGCTCTTCTTGCTGAGTAGAAGCTCTGGTAAAAATTTGAGAGTCATTTCAAGTATGGTTTTTGAGTTATAGATTTTCCTTTTATCATTGAATAATCCTTGTGTGAATTTTAGTAATTTATCTATGAATCCAATGACCATGAAATTTATTGGAAGATGTCCTAGTACCTTAAGGATGCTAGGAAAAATATAAAATCTATTGCTTGACACTTTTCACTAGGGTTTCCTAATTATGTCATTTTAAGCCTTTATGCCTTGTCATTTTTGTGTAGGATGTTATACTTGCTCAAATGGTGTGAAATTTTTACAGTAGTCTACTTGGAGGATGTAGTACCTACTGTAATTGTTGTAGATTAAATGGTGCAGTTTTCATATATGTTTATCATTCCTCTTAATTAATTAAATAAATTGAGAAAGGCATTAAAAGAAATGAATTGGGAGGGAACACTTTACTTTCTAGTGTTCTTGTAATATGTGTGATAAGTGAGTGAAGTTGGTTTTGTCCAATTATTTGTTTGCAACATGAGTTAATAAATATTTCCTTGCATTATGTCTTTCTGGATAGTTCTCAGGACTTTACAAAGTTCCCCATGATATTTTGGTTTGCTGGGAAAGTGGTGAATACAAAAGTTGTAGATAAATTATGTATCAAGCTCCTACCAAAATTTGGTGGCATTTGGTCAAGTAGTTTAGGAGCTACAGTCGTTCAAAATTAGATCACAGTTTTGCTTGTTCTCTGTCTTGTTTGGACCTGATTATGTAGTTCTATAAATTCGACCTGATAAAGTTTGGAATCATGCCTTGAGGTTTGAAAATGAATTGTAGGCAATTTCATAAGCTTTCGAAATTGTCTTCTTGCCTGTAATTTCGATTTGTAGATCTCCGGTTATGATCAGTTTACTATACCGCTATATAAGTTCCTATTTCGCTGAATTTTGAATGATTGTGTGTGTGCTCAGTTGCGATGTTCTTGTTGATTGTTTAGGTGCTAGCCTAACTTGAGAACATGCTTAGGTGCAGATGCTAGGTCCTTAACTGAAGATGAGCAATTGTACATTAGATTGTATAAACTTGGTAAGTTAAAGTGATTTGAATAAAGCTTAAGTCGGAAAATGCGGACTGCAGTAAGCATGTGCATTCCCCGAGCATTTCTAACTTCGTTCATGTGCATCCATGATATTTATCTTGCACATACATGCAATAGGTGTGCCAGAGGGAGTGACGCTTCTGGAGTTTGAGAGAGCGAGCCAGGAGGAGGAGCCCGAGGTGCAGGCAATCGATGAAGCAGCCGCCGAGGAGGAGTTGCCCGAGTGCCCTGACCACCGTCCTTCCTCTTTCCTGAAAGGCAAGCCCCGGAGCATATTAAGTTCCCATGTTTTTACAAATATCTTGAGTATCTTTTATTCGTTGATGATGCATTAAGTATAGGAATTGGTTGGAACCAATTGTTGCATTATATATCTATCCTTGTCTAGATATCGCACTTGAATCCTAATTAAGTTCAGGAACGGACTAAATGCTTAGCCATGCTTAATGCGGTAGAAGTCGGGTGATTCCTATCACCTGCGAGCTTTAGGATGAGGTGGATCATGGTTGGCTATATTTGCTATCGTGGAAAAGAACCATGTTAATAATGAATTAAGACCGGGCGGAGTCTTATGTAGGTTTGGACATAGTGACTCCGTCTGTGTCATTTAAGGACTGATACGTTGTACGTCCTTATGTCATGTTGAACGCAGCCTAACATTTAGCTGGCTGGATAACTCGTTCCGATCGCAAAGCCTAGTAGCTCGATTCAGGCCAGGGACACGAGCAGTGGTCGCAATCTGGATGGCAGTAAGGATGTATGGAGAGCCATTGGCGTAAGCCCAAGGGCGGGTTAAGTCACCGAGCACTCATGGCAGAGTGGTTCTCTGATTTTGCGGCACTGATCGGACTCGCGACTCCTAAATTGTACCAAAGGTGACTTGTTTGCGACCCTGACGAGGGAAGCAAGGTTTGTGTTAGGAATACTCCTCTAGCTGGATAGGAATCGATTCGAATCGTCGTCTCTCCCGGATAGTGAGAACTTGATTGAGCAACGGCAACATAGATTCAATTAATTTGATGATATGGTTAAATAGATGATGATGATAATGTTGCCACGATTTATACCCGCTATGGTTATTAATGTTTGCATCTTAATCAAATGATTGCTTAGTACAGGTGCTAATATAGATGATGGGTTAATGGCTAAAAGTTACTGCTAGTTCAGGTTAAGAGTTGATCATTATTACTTATGCTTTTCCGTAAAAAGAAAGTGTCAGCTAGATCCACTAAATTAAGCTATGCATGATCCTTGGTGTCTTTTGTTTTGGTTTCCGACAGGTAAGTCTAGCTGAGTACATTCCCATACTCAGGGTTTATTTCCCTCTTGTTGCAGATGACCTTCTTTATCAGGGCTTCTGTAAGTATTGTCTCCACCCGGTGGGTGATGAAGACTAGATCACGGGCATGATCTCTGTTTATCTTATCCGAATGCTTTTGTGAGTTGTGATCAGCAAACTAGTACTTGTATTTGAACTTGGGTGTGTGAGTTAAACTATTTGCTTCTGCTACTTTACAAGACTTGTTTTGTAATAACGATGACTCTGAGGTGTTGTAATCTATTTGTAAACCATCTATGAAATGTTGTAACATGTGATGTGTTATGTTGAATTACTGTGATCTTGGTTGTATGCAAGTTGGTTTGAAACCCTTCGTGGTTTCAGTTGACTACCGGGTTTATATGGGCTCAAGTGCGAGAATTTGATCATTTCGACGATTTTTTTGTACTTGTGCTCTTATAAATTGGTCGGTTCTGTGACAATATAAAAAATAAATAAAAAGTTGTAACTCTGCATAATAGACTTAGTTTAGTTTCATTCTAAGTTTTGCATCAAGAAAATATTTAAGCCCCATATGAGCAACCTTGTGGTGTGTAACAACCCATATGAATGTTCATTGTGGTGGCAATAAAAAAATAATAAAACTTATGAAATAAAAAAGTCAAAAGCCAACTTGGGGGAGATACATCCCCATGAAGAAGCTAGCTTGGGGGAGATGCATCTCCAATTATCTAGGTAACTATCTTTTCACCTCATTTTATTTTAAGTAATAAAGTAAAATAAAAATTGTGTGAAAGTTTTCTTTAATATGCTTAGTACCAATAAAACAAAATAAATATAGATAAGAAGATATGTTAGGGATTTTAAGACTTTCTCCTCAATAAACTTTTGATGGACATGATGAATAGTTACTCTATTATAATTCCTTTCAAGTGCCTAGTTTTTAGCCTTGAATTCTCCTAAGTTTTGGATAAGATTGTTTTGAGATAAGGATTTACTCTGAACTTGAAACTCGTGGGTAGCATATGCTTCATCTAAATATAGGTAATTGATGGATATGATATGAGAAGGTCTGAGCTATTGTTTATCTTGTTCCAAGTGACACTAAAGTTCTGAAGATTTAGTTTTTGAAAAAAACATAAAAATGCTACATGATGAGTTCCTACATGACAAAGCTTGAATTCCCACCCGAGCCATACATGTTATTTAGGCTAGGAACACTTCCACTCATATATGCAACTTGTTTTCCATTGAGTTTAGTCAAGCTTTGTTGACCCTTATGAGAGGTTGTCATGCTCTCAAAATCAAGATCACGTACACACCACCCAAATATGCATTACTCCTACACTGTGGGTAGACACAAAAACATGCCTTCCATCTAGATCCACACAAAAACATGCTTGATAGGTTTTTCATCCACCAAATAAATGCTCCAAAGTTTTTGTTGCTATCTCTCAAAAGTTTTATTGTAGAAAAGAGGCATGGGAAAAAGTTATTCATAAAAAAAGAAAAAAAATAGTTGAGAAAAATGGACACAAAAGTGTTCAAGATATTTAAACAATGGGTACTTAAATGCCCGTCTAAAAAAAAAGAAAGCAATGAATAAGATAGCCCTTGCTCTCTAGCAAAAATATTTCCATGTTTCAAGAGAGAGATATGTGTCAAGGAGCAGAGTAGAATTATGTTAGCCACCATATATATCCACCAAACATTCCACACACATGCACATCTAGATTTGATTGTATCACATTTTTCTTTGTGGATCCATTGTTTGACATTACAATATATGCATTGCAGTTATGCCCTAGCTTTCTCCCTACCTATGAACTCCACATAAAGCCTTAGTGGTAGGAAGAGAAAAGGCATAACATCATTATTGCCTTGGTGAGGATCCACAAATACCACATATATTGAGAGAATTGATAGTGTCATACAATGGAATCTTTGAGTTTTATTTTGAAAACTTTGACTGAAATCAGAGGACATCACCAACCTCATGATAGTGCAAGCAACCAAGTGAAGATGCCGAAGAAACGGAAGAAGAAGCTGCTGCTCGACATGCAAGAGAATAGCTAAGACGAAGTGAGCGAGCTGCTACACATGCAAGAAGGCCTCTACCTCCAGGGCGTGGAGAAGGTGGAAGAGGTGCTGATCGTGATCGTGGAAGAGGTCTTGGACTAGAGGATAGTGGGACTAAAAAAGAGGATGAAGAAGAAGAAGAGGTTGAATAGCAAAATAATGATGGTCATCGTCACCGAGGGAATCGTCGGCGTAATCAGTTCAATAAGGAGAGGTTTGGCAAGCTAAAATTCAACATGCCCAAACTTGATGGAGGGTCTGATCTTGAAGCATATCTTACATGGGAATTGAAGGTTGATAAATTTTTTTGTGTGCATAATTATTCTAAGTAGAAGAAGATGGCAATGGCTGCTCTTGAGTTTGATGGTTATGCTCTAATTTGGTGGGAACAAATGCTCAATGATAGAGAGAAGCTGGTCAAGGTGAAGTCCGCTCATGGGCTGAATGAAGAGAGAAATGAGAGCAAGGTTTGTCCCCAAACATTACCGTCGTGATCTATTTGACAAGCTGTAGAATTTGAAGCAAGGAAGCCTTAATGTTGATGAGTATTATAAAGAGATGGAGATGGCGATGATTAGAGCCAATGTGTATGAAGATGAAGAACAATCAATTCCACGTTTCATGTCGGGATTGCACCGAAATATTTAGCGCATTGTTGAATTTGAGTAGTACTATATTCTTATTGAATTGGTGCATCAAGCTAGTAAAGCTGAGTGTCAGTTGCAACAGGACATGAAGTCCAAGAGAGGTGTATCTTTTAGCACAAGAAGTACACCAAGTGGAAGAAAATTCACACCAAGAGGCAAGACAAGTCATGGTACAATTTCCAACTCAAGTAGTGGTGCACGATCAAGCAATTTTGGTGCTTCTAGTGGCAAAGAGTTGGCTGCTCCAAGTGAGAGGAACAAATCAGCGTTGACATTGGAGGAGCATGTTGATCATATTCAGCAAGTTTTAGATGTGCTCAGGAAGGAAAAATTATTTGCTAACCATGAGAAGTGCACATTTTCTACAGATCAGGTTGTGTTTCTTGATTTTGTGGTTTCAGGTTCTTGAATTCAGGTTGATGAATCAAAGGTGAAAGCAATCAAGGATTGGCCAACTCCTGAAAATGTAAGCCAAGTGAGAAATTTTCATGGACTTGCTGGTTTTTACAGGAGATTTGTGAGAGATTTCAGCACCATAGCTGCTCCATTGAACGAGTTGACAAAGAAAGGTGTTGCCTTCCAATGGGGTGAGCTACAAGAGACAGCTTTCCAAGAATTGAAGAAAAGGTTATCCGAAGCCCCCTTGCTTGTGTTGTCGGATTTCACTAAAACCTTTCAGGTTGAATGTGATGCAAGTGGGATTGGGATTGGAGGTGTTCTCATGAAAAATGGACAGCCTGTTGCATACTTCAGCGAGAAGTTGGAAGGAGCACAACTGAACTATCAATGTATGACAAGGAGTTGTATGCTTTGGTGGATTGATGGGTCACTTTGGATGGAGAAAGACTTATGAGATGTTGGTTGACCATTTCTATTGGCTAAAGATGATTAGAGATGTTTAAAGACTGTTGCAAAGATGCATTGCTTGTCACAAAGATAAGTCAAAACTGAACCCCCATGGATTATATACTTCCTTGCCTGTTCCTAGTGCTCCTTGGGAAGGCATTAGCACAGATTTTGTTTTGGGTTTACTAAGGACAAAGTGGGAGAGGGCAATTTTTGTTGTTGTTGATAGATCCTCTAAAATGGCACATTTCATACCATGTCATAAAAGCGATGATGCTTCCCACATAGCTTCTCTATTTTTAAGGAAATTGTGAGATTACATGGCATGTCCAAGACAATTGTTTTAGACCATGACACCAAGTTTTTTAGCTACTTTTGAAAGACGTGGGCAAAACTCGGTACAAGGCTGCTGTTTTCCACCACTTGCCACCCTCAAATGGATGGGCAAACTGAAGTAATGAATAGAACACTTTCTATGCCACTGCAAGCCTTGTAAAGAAGAACTTGAAGGAATGGGCAGAATGCTTGCCACACGTGGAATTCGCTTACAATAGGGCAGTACACTCTACAACTAATATGTGTCCTTTTGAAGTTGTATATGGTTTCAAACCACTTGCTCTGATCGATTTGTTGCCTCTACCATTGTAGAAAAAGGGGTAACATGGAAGCCTCCAAGCGCGAGTCTTATGTTAAGAAGATTCATTAGAATACCAAAGAAGCAATTGAGAAAAGGTCCAAGTACTATGCTGAATGGGCAAACAAGCATTGCAAGAAGGTGACATTTCAGCCTGGAGATTTGGTTTGGGTACATCATCACAAAGACCACTTTCCAGAGAAACACAAATCCAAGTTGATGCCATGAGGAGATGGTCCATTCAGAGTGTTGTCCAAGATCAATGATAATGCCAACAAGATTGACCTTGCTGAGGATTATGGTGTTAGCACATCCTTCAATGTTGCTAATTTAACACCATTCTTTGGGCTACAAGAATCAGAGTTGAGGATGACTCCTTTTCAAGAGGGGGAGGATGATGAGGACATCCCAACAGTACATGCTACCTCAAGTATTAATCGTTCACCATGCAACATAAAAGACACAAATCAAGGACCACTTACAAGAAGCCATGCCAAGAAACTGCAAGAGCAAGTGAATTCATTCATAACTGATTATAATTTCAACACTTCTAAGAATGTTATACTACCTAAATGTTCTACCTTGATGTTGCTTAGGTATGCACATGAAGACATGGAACACATGGTACTACAAAACAGCTCCATTGGAAAAGTAGCACGGATGGACTACTGGACTCAAGGAAAAGTAGCATGGATGGATGACCGGACCTCAGAAAGAAACATCCATAACTTTTGATTACCAAAATTATGAAGGTACATGAGGACATTTTGGAAAGCTTATCAAGTCTAGTTTCCAATGGAACCAGTTACAAGTATTTTGGACTTCCAAGTATTGATATACATCTAGATTAATCAAGACTGCTCAGAAGGTCAATAGTCTTCTCGAGACAAAATGTTGGTGCAAATTCCCATGCAAAATTGTACCATTCTACAATGTTTCATGATGCATGCTGCACATGTATGGAAAGCTTATTGAGTCTACTTTCACACCCAACAAATGGCTTGTCATTATAACTTCCCATTAGGGAGTTACAACTCTTTATTGGAGACTGCTCTAGAAACTGATAGCCGCATGAAGACCCTTGGAAATCCATCTCGTGGATGTCTTTTCACATACTCTATCTTTTCATTTCCATTTCATGTTCATACCTATATAGGAGGATTGTTCCTAGTATAAATATTCCTATGCTCTTAAGCAAAAGACATACTTTTGTTAATAAAAAAATAGAACCCTTTGTTCAGCTGTATGCTAACATGACTCAGAGAGTGATCTATACCCCTTTGCTATTGTGATATCCTTTGTGGGATTACAGAAGCGGTGGCTTCATCCACTCCCAATTGATGCTCCTACTCCCTTTGAGGTCTCCTTGATTGATTGTAGGTTGTGTTGGTTGGTTCTTTAAGAGTGTGGTTTGGCATATCCTCGATTCAGGTTGCCAGTTAAAAATAGTGGTTGGCTTTGAGTTTTATTTGCCAGGTTGCACTATTTATCGCTACTTGCAGCAAGTTATCCAGTTGTTCTTCAGCTAGTTATCAAGATCAAGATCCTACATCATGAAGATCGAGACCAAGGACCTCATCAACTATGGTGGGCCAAATAGAGATAATCAGGCCAGGAATTGATCGCTAATACAACAACTAATGATTACAAGAAGTTCATACATGGAGAGGAATTGTGTCAATTGGCACATTAGATTTGAAGTTACATATTCAAGGCCACTCGAACTGCATTCAAAGCATCCAAACAAATAACATCGGCTTCTGAAATTAGCCGATTGTCTTCGGTGGCTAACCTAGGGATGGCTTTATTCTTTTTGTCACGAACGTCCTTGAGATCATTGTATTTGGTAGTCATTTTAGCCTTTTTCTCAGCTGTCACCATTGGAAGTTGAGCTAGATTTTCTTCTTTGATTTGGATTCAAGCATCAATTCCTTTTAGCTTCATTAGCAGTTGCTCTCTCTCGGTCCTCAGCTGGTTAAGCTTTTCCTAGATTCTAGGGGAAGCACTTTTCAGATTATCCATCAACCCCTTTAACTCCACCATTTCTTGCTTGATTGCCTCTTCTCAAACACCTAGACTATCTTGGGCTTCACATTCGGCTAGCCTTTGCTTTGCTCTAATGACCTTAGGAGCATGACCCTCAATGAAGGCAGTAGGCTATAAAATGTCAAGGAGGTCTTGGTTAAATTCTCCTCTAATTGCTAGAAAGAAATCATTGAGTGGCCTCGCATCCTAAACTAGATCAGCTTTGTCCCTTTTTAGGTAGGGTAACATGAGTTGTAGCTGATCCTTAACTGCATCGGATAAGTTGGTTTCTCCCTACTGAGGTTTAGGGAAGGAAACAAGTTCAAATGAGAAAACACTCGAAGAAGGTGGACCCTACACCCACAATTACATGTTCAGATAGTAGAACCCCTGATTTGAGAAGTTATTGGGAGAGCAACATATACCCCTTTCTCTAGATCGTTGGGAGGAGAAAAGGTGGCCGAAGGTGTACCTAGGTCATCATCAGAAATCTCGATCGGCCCCTAAACTTCTGAAAGTTGGTCAGAAATGATGATGAATATGAAAGAGGGAAAGAAATATGGTGATATACCATCATCTTGATTCGGAGTCCTTTCATGCTCATCTCTTCTAATCACCTAGTTGTAACACCCCAGGTGTTAGTCACAAGTTAAGCAGTGAGTTGGACTCAAGTAAGTTATGTCAAGTAGTGATAATGAGCTTTGGTTCATGATCTTTCAAGTGTTGATGAAGAATTGGTGTAAAACTTTTCCAAAAGGTTGAACCCTTTTTCAAGGATATGCATGAGTCATGCCAACCTTGCTTCTTTCATGTGCCTCACATCTATTTCCACCTACATTGACTATTGGAAAACTTTCATGGAGTTTGGAGCCAAGAAGTCACATGAAATGATAAGTTATAACCTTTCTTGAATTGCTTCATCAGGTGAATGGGAACATGGGATGTCGAAAAAACCTTGCTACTTAGCCCAAATGACTCTAATTGAACTCTACAACAAAAGTTATGCAGGGTTCATGTTGATCAAGTGCCAAGAAAATGACTCAATCGGTCTAAAACTCCAATTCTTTCAAACCAAGTTGAACCAGTTAAAGATCCTTTAAGCAAAGTTGTTCACCGCATATAGCTCTACAACTGTTAGTAAGGAAGTTTGATCCGCTACAACACGAATTGGGAGATAGAGATGGGAGAAGTTTGGGGTTTCATTCAATTTTGAACCAAATTGAAACCTTCAGGAGCAGAGTGTCATGGCCAACCGACCACAGCACGTCACTGCTGCATGCCTCACGCGCCCGCCTGCATGCTCGTCGATATGGAGTACCCAAGCAGCTCCACCTCGCTCTCTCTGGCTCGCTCTTGCCCTTCGCTCCCTCTTACTCTTTATCTCTCACGCTCTCGCACGCCATGGCCGAGACTGAGCAGACCTTGCCTACCCCACTCGCTCCACCCCACCGCTCCCTTCTCCATTCCTCTCCACCTTGGCTCACCACCATGCCTCGCTCAGCATCGCTCGCCGGTCCTCCAGCTACCTCCTCCGCTGACGCTCGCCAACGCCGGAGCCGCTGTCGCTGCAAACCGCCATCTCCATGGCCGACAACCTATGGACCATCGCTGCCTAGCTTGTGCCCCTTGGCTAGTGCGTTTGGCCACAGGGAAGCTACGCTGCCACTTCTCCACCGTCGTCGACCACTTCACCAAAAATCTGCCCTACCGCGGCCTCCTCTGCTCTGTCCCCTGCTAGGCTCTCGGAAGAAGAAAGGGTTAAAAAAGAAATAGAAACTCTTTGTAGGGTTCCTGATGCAAGATTACCAGAGAGAAGGATTTTTCAGATCTGGGCTTAGTTAATTAGAGGAAAGTGCAGGGTTCCCGATGCAAATGCGTTTTTCTTTTATTTTTTCTTATATGCATATAATTAGCTAAAACTTTGAAAATTCATAGTAAATAGTAGAAAAATCTTAAAATAGCAAATGAAGACTTTTTGGAATCCTTGTGAGTATCTCTATGCAGTAGTTCCATAATATCATATGTTTTAGTAGAAAGTTTTTACTACACATATTTATCTTTGTAAATTAGGGTTTTCTAGGAATAAATTCATATCTATAGTTGTGATGCTCCAAATGAGGTGAAATTTTTATGGTAGGCTACTGATGTCATATGTGTGTGTGCTAAAAATTTCAGATTTATTGGTGAATGGTTGACTAAGTTATTAATTTAACTTGTTTAGTGCTTGATAAATGACTTTAAATGAGTTATAATTTATATGAAGGTGTAAAAATGGAAAATGTTGTTCCTATACCTTTGTATGATGTTGTGCTACCATAATAACATATAATATGGCTATATGTTTGTAGAAAATAGTGTGTTTTAGATTTATCTTGCTCAGACATATTTTCTTGCAATAGCAATTTTTCTTTTTTGTAATAATTAATCTATAAAACCTGGGCTTATGAAATTTATACAGTAGTCATGTTTTGATAACATCTATCACTCACAAAAGTCTTAGCCCCAAACTAGTTGTTCTCATATAGTACTAAAAATAATACATATGTTGCATTATAAGAGTATAGGATGAATGTTGTTAGCATATACATGTATTTATTGTCATGTGATGCTTGTAGCTATTCCTACATGCTATGATCATTTGAATATGATTCCAAGATGTTTGGGGTAGCATATATGTCAAGAATATGTTAGTTTGTAGCAACTAAATAATAGATGAATGTAGTATGCCTCTGCTGTTTGGGCTGCATGTACAGTTTTGGTTATGCAATTATTTTTGTGATGCAAATAATGTTTTCTATGAATGTGGTGAATACAAAAGTGGTAGATAACCTCCTTATATTGCTTGTCCAAAGCTTTCATGATTTTAGGCCTAATGGTTTAGGTGTTATAGATTTTAGAAGTTTGCTATCAGGTTTTGCATGTCCTCTGAACAAACCTGAATGATTGTACTATTTGACTTATTTAAACATGGAATAATATATTGGTGATAATAGGAGAGTTGTGGTGTTTTTGTTAAGCTTTTCAAAATGTCTAAGAGCACTACCTTTTCTGGTCTAGAACTCCGGTTATAGCTGTTCAAAGTAGAGTGACAGATTCTGTCCCAAGTCTGGACAGAGATGTCTTCTTTTTGTTGTTTGACCTTGTTAGTTGTAGAATCATCTTAATATGATAATAAGAAAGTTATAGATAACTTAATAAGCTTTCCATAAAGTTAAGAATCATGTTTGCTGAATGTCTAGAACTCTAGTTATACATCTCTGAATTTACTATCAGTTTTCTGTTCTTGTATGCGTAGACCTGAAATATTGGCATATTTGATCATGTTAACCTGTGAATAAGCTTTTGGTATGAATAACAAACTTGTAGACAATTTCATTATCTTTCCAGAAAGTCCAAGATCACTTTTATTGAATGCTTGTAACTCCAGTTATGGCTACAACGAGTGACTGCTGTGCTGCTATCCAGATTTCTGTACATGGGCTAGGTGATTGCTTTAGCCTACTCTTGTTTGACTAAACTTGTTAGTTAGTTCTTGATTGATAAATGTTTGCAATAGCTGAACTTAAGTTAACGGGTATGTCATGCTTGATATGCTAGCTATATCCGCCTATTGTGCTTGGTTGATGTTTAGTTAAATAACTCTAGGTGCATATGTCTTGCATAATCTTGTGCTTGTCTTGAATGCTCTTATGTGATGCATCTTGTATTACCATTCTTAGTGTTCATGCACTTGGATTTTTCATCACATCTAGGTACGCTAGATGCACCACGTGAAGGATGTGATGTTGGAGCCAAACCCGAAGATGGTGTTGGGCGGACCTATCCCGAAGATGGAAGGACTACGCAAGTGCTAAGACCAGAGATATCACCAAGGCGGTGCAAGCTAACTGAACTGACTTGTGTCGGATCCCAGGCAAGCCCCAGAGCATTTTAAGCCTCCTATGTTTTATAAAATATCATTTGAGTCCTTTATGTTTGATGCATTAGGTTGTAAGAATTGATTTGGAAACACTTGATGCATAGAACTACCTTGTCTAGATATATATACCTTTAATCCTGTATAGGTCTAGGATAAAATATTTGCTTAGCAATGCTTAGACCGGTAGAAGTCAGGTGTTTTCCTTTCACCTGTGAGATATAGGTGGATACCGGAGCACGGTTGCCTATATTTGCTATCGTGGAACAGAACCATGGGGTAATGTAACTGGAGGCCGGGTGGAGTCTATGTGTAGGTTGACTCATGTGATTCCGTCTGTGCCGATTAAGGACCGCATCATTGGAGGCCCTCTTGTCATTTTGAACGCATGCCTCTCAATTAGCTGGTCAGATAACTCATTCTGACTATGAAGCTAAGTAGCTCAACTCAGGCTGGGCCTCATTCTGTTAGAGTGCGCATAGTGGAGGTAGTAAGGATGTGCGGGGAGCCGGTGTGAGGCCAAGGCTAGGTTAGAGTCCTGGTCGACCTGACATCCGGTAGTGTCCCTGATTGTGTGGCGCTGATCTAACCCACGAATTGGACCTGAGCTGTACCAAAGGTGACCTAAGACTACCTTGGCATAGGTATGTCTAGGTTTGTGTTAGGAATAACTGCCCAGTTGGTTAAAATCGATTCGAATCACCGTCTCTCCTAGATAGTGAGAAACTTGATGAAGCTTCTTCATCATAGTAATTGGACTATGGAATGTGATGGTTATGATGAACATGGAAATATTACACCTGCTATGGTTACTATTGCATGTTACTAAATGATATTCCACATGTTTTGCATAGGTTAGTTGCTAATCTAGAGATGAATAGCTATAATTAACTTGGTTACCGAATTATAAAATGTATAGCTCAACTAGTAGCTTTTATGCAAAATATTGTCAAGCTAGCTCCACTTATATAGCCTTGCATGATCCTTGGTGTCACTTTATTTTTGGTTTATGACGAGTAAGTCTAGCTGAGTACATTCGAGTACTCAGGGTTTATCCCACCATGTTGTAGGTGAAGTTCTCGGCCTACTAAAGATGGTGGCTAACCGCCAGTGGGCTTAGCGACTCTATATAGTGTTCTTATCTATATGCTTTTGACAGAGGATGTCATGTATGCTAGCAATGTATTTGGAACATATATTATTGTAATCATTTGAAAGCTATGTTGTTTTCACTAATCGGTTTTGAAACCCAAACTTGTATTATTATTTGTGAACTCATTGTAAACATTATTTATGCTCCAACTCTATTTATATGATGTGTATTTGCTTAATCGTGTGATCTTGTTTGTGATGTTGATTTACCGAGGTCCTTCGTGACACTCGGCGGACTACGGGGTTTATATAAGTGAAAGTATGTGCACGTCAACATGTTAAACGAGGGCAGCCATACTTGGGCTTGTATGAATTGGGCGGTTCTGTCATAGCTGGTATTAGAGCAAGATTCAACATTATTGTCATATGTGTATTTAAAACAAAAGTCTTTGTTTTACAAAAACCAGTTTTTAGCAACTTATAGCAATATATATAGGTGTTCAAATCTAAAATTTGAATCTAAAGTGTGCCAGTGATCATTTCCCTTATGCCCAGTTAAGGATTTCAAGTGGCTAAATAAGTACTAACATGGGGGATTTATTTTCGTTGTCCATACGACGTGCTATTGTATGGATGCCATTCACTTGAGTGGTAATGTATGGATCAAATGCCTCTACGCCCAAGGTAAGATGATGAGTGGCATGACCGCAGGATGTGAGCGTGTGGTCTAAGGGGAGCGGTAGCTTTGATACCGAAGTATATATATATCTCATATATACACGAAAGTATTTAATTATGGGTTAGCTTTGGTATGGCTATATATGCATATTCTATATGTATGTATAGACGTATTTACTGATGGGTAGCTTTGATATGGAAGTATATATAGTCAGTATATATATATATGAAAGTATTTAGCATGAAATCTAGAGACCAGACTTTTATTCTTGCATATGTATATGAGGGGTTGGGCTAAAATGAAATCCTTCTGCAGGTACGCTAACCACAAATGAGTAGATTGAATGTAGCTAACGACTAGCTATATATCGAGAGAGTACGTGTTATGCCACCGACATAGAACGTGATTGCCACCTTAGGTTGGCAATTTGGTGAGGACGAATAGGACAAGCATGCATCATGATTGTTGCTTGTGCATAAACATGCTCCTCTCACGGTTGTTCTATTAATGGATAACTCATCGTAACCCTATGGTCATGTTGTGCATGACCAAAAACTAATTTGCTAAATGTAAGTAAAACTTGTTTTGAAGAGATGTACACCTACTCAGTAAAAGGAAATAAAAGATAACAATACCTTGCCACCATGTTTTGCATGTTATGTGTAGTTGTCTTGCTGGAGATGACTGCTTGTTATGTGCGAGCTTGGTGCTTAGTAATAGTCGCTTAAGCTAATTGGATTGAGTGTTTTAAATGCTTGCTTAAGACCATGATGTATGTGTGGATGCTTTGTTACCTAGGTAGTATCATAGTCATTACCCCTTTTGTCCACGATGAGCATACAAGTGTTGAAGAGCCTAATCCTAGAACCGTGCTCAAGTTACGTTAATCTCATGGTTGTCTCCAAGTAGATTCCCTTTGCTTAGGAGCTTGAGCCTGTATGTGTGATTGTTAGCCCTTGAATGTTTGTGTATCCATACCTTTGCTTGACTCATGAGCCTAAGCTTAGTTCCCTTGAATGCTTGCATGTGTCATGGTTGTCTCGCTCCTATGTGTGAAGACCCTACCCAAAAATCCTTGTCGGACCTCTCTGCTTCTTATCCTAAAGATGGTCTGGTGCAACGCTAGTCTCTATTGCCCTGGCTTTGGAACCTTTTCCTGGCAGATCATGTCATTGCTTTATCAACTAAATCCCTAGTTAGTGTATTGGCTCTATCCCTCGAATCTCATTTGTTTTGTCTCCAACTCTCTCAAGTCTCTGGATGTTTATCGGTCTTGATCTCATGTTGCTGCTCGGCAAGACCAAATCTCATGTTAATCTTTATCTAGTAATCACCTTGGTGGACACAAGGCATATATGGAAATAAAGCAAGAGTCTCATGCTCAGTTGTCTTTCTTAGTTAATCTATGTTCCTTTATGCTATGGTTTGACCTTTGGATTGCCTCCTTGTTAACTCCTAACCTTGTGTCTACCTTTGCTTGCTATCCCTCCTTCGCATAGTGCTTGCTCCTATGCAACCCAATTTGTGTCACGTGAGATTTCTTGTAGGTTGTAGGTTCGGTAATGGTGTCTTGGTTAATGACTTACGGTGCCACGATGGAACCTAGGGCCTCCTTGTGGTTGACCGGCACATGGTTGTGCTGTTGGGTGTGCATTGGTATTGAGGTTTCTAATCATGATCCATTATGGAACTACACCGATGTGTCATCTCATCATGAGCTTTTCATCAATTATCTCTCCTGATCCAATCAGAAGATCCCCATATCATATTAGAAGATCCATATATCAGACCAAAAGTAGTAAAGATTCCTTCCAAAGTTGCAAAGATGATAACCTTTGAAGAATAGGTCACCGACATAAACATTAACAGACTACAAGAGGTGGTGGATGAGTGATTCTAATTGGCCAGCCTATGGGGTCCACATGTCACCCTATTCTTTCTATGTCGGTTTCCCACCGCCTTTGAGAGTCCATCTCAGCCATTGCTCAAGGTCGGTTCATCCAACGATGATCGAGAGAGTTGATGTGGATCAATGACATGGCAATGCCTTGCCCCCTACTCTATCTCTCCTATATATAGCAACCCCTATCCCCCTCCTTGGGGCCATCCTAAAACCCTAATTCATATCCTACTCATTAGGATCAGAGCCAGCTCTCTAGATGTAGAAGTAGAATAGCTCTACTTGGGAGTTAGGTAGAGTTGAGTTATGCTCAGGTTCTAGAGAAATCTTTGGATGTCGGGTATATCTTTGTATCTCATCTTTGCAAGACTTATGCTTTAATATAGTTATCTTCTATATCTACTTTTATGCCTTTTATGTGTATGGTTAGTATTTTATCATACCTTAGCATGGGATCTCTGATCGCATCGAGTGCTTTAGTTATCATATGTGACTAGAGTAGTAATCTATAGTATAGACATGGTGTCTAGACTATAGGTTACCTGAGATTGCGCTCGATCCTATGATTAGTTGTGGTAGTCCCAAGGGTGACAGCTCTGGCAGGCCCTTGTAATCCCCCACATTAGGATTGGTGTTCATAGAGCTTTAGGTAGCCTTCCCCCAACTACGCTTTCTCACCCCGCTTGAGAGTTGGAAAGGTACTGTTTCTCCAAAATGTTATTGTGTGATCGCTATATCTACACATGAATTAGTTATACCCTATAGAACCAAGGTAATAGAGAAGTATTTAGGAACCTTGAACTCACCCATTGTCCTCTCAACTTAGCTAGACTGCTCCTTTATTTTACCATGGAATTCTCTTATGTGTGTTATTATTCATAACTCCTATCACTATCAACACTTACCCCCACTTTAGTTTAGTCGGTATACTAGTAAGTAGATACATGATGGTGAACTATCAAATTCTTTAACCATTGTTTCCCTATGGATAAATACGATACTCTAGAATATTCCTAGGTGAAAGCTATAGCGGTATCCGTGCGCTTGTGGATTTATCTGTGTTGGTTTAAAAAATACAGACAAGCTTTCTAGAGCCACTGCCGGGAAAAAAAATTGGTGTAAAGATTTTGATATGGATCTTGATGTCTGCTAATCTAGTTAACCACTAGCTTTTGTGGGATTACCCCTATTCTATTGAATTGTGGAATAGACAGGACATCAAAAGCCATTTCAACCTTCCAGCAAAGTTCCACAAGAAAGAAGAAAGAAACATTAAGAGTTGGTTGGAAACACTTGATGCATATAACTACCTTGTCTAGATATATACTTTTAACCCTGTGTAGGTCTAGGATTGAATATATGCTTAGCTATGCTTAGACCAGTAGAAATCGGTGATTTCCTGTCACTTATGAGATATAGGTGGGCACTGAACCACGGTTGGCTATATTTGCTATCGTGTAAAAGAACCATGGATGTTGTAAATCAAGGCTGGATGGAGTCTATGTTGTAGGTTGACTCATGTGATTCCGTCCGCACCAATTAAGGACCATACCGTTGTTGGTCCTTGGTCATTTTGAACACATGCCTCTCACTTAGCTAGTCGGATAACTCATTTTGACCGCAAAGCTGAGTAGCTCAACTTAGGCCAGGCCCCGTTCTATAAGAGTGTGCACTCTGGATGGTAGTAAGGATGTGCGGGGAGCTAGACATGAGCCTAAGGGCAGGGTAGTCCTAATTGTCCAGGTAGCTGGTCATCCCTGATTGTGCGGCGCTGATCGAACCCATGAAATGTGTACCTGAGTTATACTAAAGGTGACCTAATGTGACCATTGATCTGGTCTGTCTGGGTTTGTGTTAGAAATAAATTCCTAGCTGGTTGAAATTGATTTGAATCGTCGTCTCTCCTGGATAGTGAGAAACTTGACTGAGCTTCCTTCTATCATAGTGTTAATGGCAAGTGGAATGGTTTTGAGAATGAAATATTAATTGGCTATGGTTATTATTATGCGGTCATTAACAATATACTACATGTTTGGCACAGGTTAGTCGCTAATCTAGAGATGAATAACTATAATTAACTTGATGACCGAATTATAAAAGGTATAGTTGAATTAGTGGCTTTTTATGCAAAATTTTGTCAAGCTAGCTCCACTTATAAAGCCTTGCATGATCCTTGGTGTAACTTTATTTCTAGTTTATGACGGGTAAGTCTAGCCGATCACATTCGAGTACTCAGGGTTTATCCCACCATGTTGCAGGTGAAATTCTCAGCCTAAGGAAGATGGTGGCTAACCACTGGTGGGCTCGGTGACTCTATATTTATTTCTCATCTATATGCTTTTATTAGAAGAGGTCACTTATGCTAGCAACGTATTTGGAACTTATATTAATGTAATCATTTGAAAGCTATGTTGTTTTCCTTTAACTGGTTTTGAAACCCAAACTTGTACTATTATTTGTGAACCCATTTGTAATATTATTTCTCCTGCAACTCTATGTATGTGATGTGTATTTGCTTAATCATGCGATCTTGGTTATGATGTTGATTTACCAAGGTCCTTCATGACACTCGGTGGACTACCGGGTTTATATAAGTGAAAGTATGCGTGCATCTACGTGTTAAACGGGGGCAACTGTACTTGATCTTGTATAAATTGGGCGGTTCTGCTATAGCTAGCATCAGAGCAAGATTAAGCATAATACTATCATGTACATAGTTTTAAAAACAAAGTTTTGGTTTTAAAAAGCCAATTTTGACTAAAACTTTAGCTATAGGAAAATTTGTCAAAACTAATTTGCAAAACTATGCCAGCAACAACCTCTAGTTAAGCCCAATTAAGGACCTTTAGGTGGCAATAAGTAAATTAATACTAACTATGGGGGATTTACTTTATTGCAATTTTTATTTCATCGTCAATACGTCATGCTATTGTATGGATAACATTCGCTTGAATGGTAATATATGGATCAATATACCTCTATGCTAGGTAAGTTGGTGAGTGGCATGACCACAAGATGTGAGTGTGCGGTCAAAGGGGAAAGGTAGTTTTGATACTTAACTATATATATCTCATATATATATATGGAAGTATTTAATTATGGATTAGCTTTGGTACGGCTATATATGCATATTCTATATGTATGTATAGACGTATTTATATATATAATTATGGGGTTGGGCTAAAATGAAATCCTTCTGTAGGTACGCTAACCACGAATGCGTAGATTGAATGTAGCTGACGACTAGCTATATATCGAGAGAGTATGTGTTATGCCACCGACATAGAACGTGATTGCCACCTTAGGCTGGCAATTTCATGAGGATGAATAGGATGAGCATACATCATGATTGTTGCTTGTGCATAAACATGCTCCTCTCACCCTTGTTCTATTAATGGATAACTTGTTGTAACCATATGGTCATATTGTGCATGACCAAAAACTAAATTGCTAAATGTAAGTAAAACTTGTTTTGAAGAGATATCCACCTACTCAGTAAAAAGGAAATAAAAGATAACACTACCTTACCACCATGTTCACATGTTTATGTGTAGTGGTGTTGCTGTAGGTGACTGCTTGTTATGTGTGAGCTTTGTGCCTGGTATTAGTTGCTTAAGCTAATTTGATTGAGTTTCTCAAATGCTTGCTTAAGACCATGATGTATGTGTGGATGCTTTGTTTCCTAGGTAGTATCATAATCGTTACCTCTTTTGTTCATGGTGAGCATACAAGTGTTGAAGGGCCTAATCCTAGAACCGCACTCAAGTTACATTAATCTCATGGTTGTCTCCTAGTAGATTCCCTTTTGCTTAGGAGCTTGAGCCTATATGTGTGATTGTAAGCCCTTGAATGTTTGTGTATCCATGCCTTTCTTGACTCATGAGCCCAAGCTTAGCTCCCTTAAATGCTTGCATACGTCATAGATGTCTCGCTCCTATGCGTGAAGACCCTGCTAAAAAATCCTTATCAGACATATCTGCCCCTTTATCCTATCGATGATCTGGTGCAACATTAACCTCTCGCTACATGAACCTCGGAGTCTTTTTCTTACAAATCATTTCATTGCTTTATCAACTCAATCTCTGAGTAGTGTATTAGCTCTATCCCTCGAATCCCGTTTGTTTTATCTCCAAATATCTCAAGTCTCTAAATGTTTATCAGTCTTGATCTCATGTTGCTGCCCCATAATACCAAATCTCATGTTAATCTTTATTTGGTAATCACCTTGGTGGACACAAGGTGTGCGTGGAAATTTAAGCAAGAGTCTCATGCCATGTCTTCACCTTGGACCACCCTTGTTGACTCCTAACCTTGTGACTACCTTTGCTTGTTATCCCTCCTTCGCATGGTGCTTGCTTCTATGCAACCAAATTTGTGCCACGTGAGAATTCTTGTAGGTTGTATGTTCAGTAATGGTGCCACGATTAGCAATCTATGGTGCCATGACGAAACCGAGAGCCCCTATGGGTGCACACATAAGGCTATGCTGCTCGGCACATGCTGGTATCGAGGTTTGTAGTCATGATCCATTGTAGAACAGCACCAATGTGTTATTTTCACATGAGCTCTTCCTTGGCTATCTCTTCGTATCTTGTCAGAAGATCTGTATGTCAGACCAGATGTAATAGGACTTCCTTCTGAAGTCGTCTAGAGGATAACCTTTGAAGAATAGGTCATTGACATAAACATTAACCGAATGCAAGGGATGGTAGACAAGTGACTCTACTTGACTATCCCTACAATGACATCGGTCATCTAGTGAGCAACTTATGTCATCCCCGTTGGATCAGAAAGGTACACAACACTTAAATTTGGACAAGTTATCAATCAGATGATAAATGGACTGGGATATTATGTCTTGTAATAGGTCACCTAGTGCTTATGAGCTTTCTATCCAAGTCTTGATCTTTATGTGCAAGGTGGTCCTACAGTCAAAAATCAACTTTCTTCAGTGACCCCTTTTCTACTTACTTCCATGGTGAGTGTTTGTTTGCACATCAAATACAATTGTTGTCATCAAAAAGGAAGTTTTGGAGCTTTTAAATGTTGAGAGACAACTAATTAGTTACCAATAGGAAAGTTAAGTTACAGCTAGGTAATAACTCTTTGGTAGCTCCAAAGGCTATGTCTCACAGAACAATGTTAAGCAAAGAAACAGCAAAGTCGGTCAGCAATGCAAGTACTGCTTTCTTCTCCAGGCCCTATGTCGTCAAGTCAAATCCATCTTGGGCAATCACACAGATAATGTAAGATGTTGTCTCAGCTAAGTAAAGAGCTAGAGAAAGCATGTCCCTAGTTTGGGTCAGCATCATTATGTATATGGTGCTATCGAAGAATTTGTTCAGGACTCTATTGGATAAGGCACAGAAGGGTAGTTAGAAATAGTCCCTTATCTTGTAGGACTATCACTCCACGTGAGGTATGTATTGGGCCCTATAAAAACAGCCCACTAGTCTAATGCTTGTGCATCGTCGAGTTCATGTCTAACTCAATGGTTGAGGTTGTTTCTTAAGAGGCACGTAAGGACAAACCCTAGTCTCTCTCCTTAGTGAGAAAGCTACTGCTGCTTCTCTAAGAAAAGTTAAAGAGTGCATGACACACTCCCCAATGTGTGAAGGTAACAAAATGAAGAGTGGGAAATCTATCCAGGTTTCATGGCACTCAACCGATTATCTTTAAGCCAGTGATTAGAGGATCAAACATGGTTATATTATCACAAAACTTGATGAGTTCATTCCTCGCTTTGGATACCTTGATGTCTTAAGATGGTTTGAGTATTGGATGAGTAAAGCATCGAATTTGAGAGATGTTTTGACAGTTCGGGTCACTGTAATTTTAGGACAGAGCAGTTTTGGTAGATGATTTATTTGGATAGTCAAACGGTTTCTGTTTGAGCTGAATTTTGGTCACTAGTTAGAGGACTCTTGGATCTAAATGCCTACCAAAGTTTCTGCACATTGGAGCCATAGTTTGTGAGATATGAACTAAAAACCAAGGTGCACAGAATCTGTGAATTCTCTGTTTACTGCTATCATCCCTTGTATTAGAAGGTTGTGTTTGTAATTGATGCCAAGGTTTGCAACGTGGTCAATGTTTTGCCATTAGATAATCCTTTAGATGCCCTAGAGAAGACTCCTTGCACCCCTTTGTGCCTTGCTTTTGCCCTCTCATATCAGCAATGTTGAGCAGTCAAGGTGTTCTACAAGTCAATTTGTACCATTATGAGTCAAAAACAATTTGAAAAGTGTCAAACAATATATTTCAAATTATGATTTTGAGTTATTGATTGACATTAGAATGAAGCCTCAATGTCAAAAGTAGTCCAACAAGGCTAATTTTTGCTACAGTGCAAGTCAACACAACTTACTGTGCCACTGCACCATGAAGGCAAGTTGTGCTCAATCTGCTTTATAGCGTACTATTTTTCCAATTGGTGTATACTTGCAACTTTTGTTGTCCTCCAGACCTCGCTATCATCCTTCTTTAGTAAGGATTTCCAAGGTAGACTTGTCCTTTGGTACCTTCCATGTGTTTTTACCCAAGAGGTTGCATCAGATTCAACCCAGATAACGGTGCCACTTGGATACGAGGATTCCCTCAAATAATGATCATAGAAAATGCTAAGTCAACAGAGTCAATTATCACATTCACCGCTCGCTAAATGGACTCAGATAATATAGTGTTATCCTTAGAGAAAGGGAACTGCACACATGGAACATTATGTAGTTTTTCATCGGTTGGTATCTGAGTGATTGAACAGTTACGACCGGCATAGATATTGTCTGTTGGTTACTCGGTTTCTCATAGCCTTAGAGGATGTTTACCCCTTCTGTGATCTCATCCCTTATGAAAGGTTGTACTCAAGATACTTTGGTAGAGGACTACTTTTTGAAATTTGTGAATGAACATGGAACCATTGTAATGAGTAGCTTTCAAAAGCTTGTAGTCTAGTGCAAAGTTCACATGGTTCATACTATATTCACTAGGGAAATAGATATTATGGGTAGTTAGTTTATGCTCCATAGTACTCTCCATATCCCAAGAACAAAGTGTTGTGCTGTCTTGGATTCCTCCCAAAGTAACAATGCTTCATGGAAGTCAATGAAAGAAATTCTTCAGACAAAATTTACTACGAAGAGCAAATATTAGAAAGTTGTCTTGACCAAATTAGCCTCTCTGATGCTCTGAAGTTAAGTAGCCTAATGCTATCACTGATGTTGGAAAATGGATGACATGCTTCTCTTCCCTTAAAGTCTTTCACACCGAATCTCGGGGTGAGATTCCCATAAGGGGGGAGGGTTGTAACACCCTAGGTGTTAGTCACAAGTTAAGAAGTGGATTTGGACTTAAGTAAACTATGTCAAGTAATGATCATGATCTCTAGTTCATAATTTTGAAGTGATGATGAAGGTGTTGTGGTCCAATCTATGAAATTGAGTCCCAACTTGAACTTGGACAACACACCTTTGCTTACATGTGGACCCTTGTTAAGATTTCGCAAGAGTAATGTTAAACATGCTTGTTTCATGTACATTACATCAACATGCATCCATCTTGACCAGTAGAAAAGTTTCGTGAAGTTTGGAATCAAGAACTCACATGAAATGATAAGTTACAATCTTTCTTGAATCGCTTTATTAAGTGAACTATAACATGGGATGTCAACCAAACCTTGCAACCTTGCTCAAACAACTCTACTTAAACTCATGAACAAAACTTATGAAGGGTTCATGTTGAGCAAATACCAAGAAAATGCCTCAATCGGTCTAAAACTCTAATTTAGGGTTTATCGTGATGCTGCTTTGACCAAGGTCAAATAACAGTGTGGAAACAAGTTATAAAGTTTAACCTTTAACAGAAGTTGAAGTTTAAGTTATGCATAGCAAACTTTTTTTTGGACCCAGCCCTAAATCAACCTGGAAGCAGGTCAAAAAGAGGTTCAAAGTTTGAATCTATTGCTGTTTTGTCAGGCTCAATATTTCTGTCCTCAATTGACAGCAGATTTGCGCCAAGTTTGCGACATTTTTCTCTTGCAAAATTGTATGGTAACTCAATTGGATTCCTTAATATAAGTTGAAGTGCTATCCATGGAGATAACAACAAAACAAGTCTCATCAAGTTTGGATCATGTTTGGACCTTCAAAAATAAGTTCAAAAACAGCAATGGCTAACTGTTTCCTAGGAGTTAACTGAATTTCGGTTTCAGTTTTGGGTACTACACTTTGGAGCCTTGTATCTCTCCAACCAATCTAAACTAGTCCATCATCCTTTAAGCAAAGTTGCAGAGCAAGATGTGTACAACAAACTTTGTTCAAAGACCCAATCCGAAATCACTCTCTAAGTTTGTCAAACAGAGGCTCGAAAATTGAATCTGCGACTGTTTTCAGACAGAAATATTAGTAACCACTTTATTGATACGCCGCATTCTCATGCTTTTGTTAAGCAACTCAAGTTGAGCCAAATATAAAAGTTGGACTATATGTTTTGGGGAAGAGCATGCAAAAAGATGGCACCAGTTTGACTTCGTTTTGACCATCATTTTGGATTTTTGCTCATCGCTGTCTATGCGCTGACATTATCATGTTGCATGCTAATTACCCACTAATCTGTTGCTCTAATGGCAATGCACCCTTAATCAAAGTTGGAGAGTATTCAGAGATGATCAAACTTCGTTTAAAGCCCAAGGACCAAATCAGCCCATAGCCAGCCCAAAACGGCGTCCCGCAGTGGCCACACCAATGCCCGACACCTGCTCAGCTTAATGCTTTCGTGGCGTCCATGCAAGGCAGCGCGCCCGCACCTACTTGCTGCATGCCCCTGCTCTCTCCCTCGCAATGGGGATGCTGAGCCACTCTCAGATGCTCCCCACTCCTCCCTCACTCGCTCTCCTCTTCCTCTCGCGCTACTACTGCTCGTAGACGCGCTTGCCATGGCCGCCGATTACCAAGCTCCATGGCCACCATCGTTCCTCCACCCCTGTGCACCTCATAGCCCTCCACCTTCGTCACTGCCTTTGCCTCATCGTGCTCCATCTCTCACGCACGCTCGCCCAAGGCAACCATCACCGAAGCGCTACCACCACCGTGTCGTGTGGCAAGGAGCTATTGACGTGCGTGGCTAGGCCACCTTGGGCCATCTCTGGCCAAGCCGAGTAGCCCTATGGGTGCACGTGGTCCCAGGGATGCTCCTCGCCACTCCTCGTTGCTGGCGGGCTGCCGGCCGGCCATCCCCGCTGTCATCCCCTGATCTCGGCTCATTGCAATAGAAGGACCTCGTGACTCAGATAAATAGTGCTTGGTAGGATCTGTTTGTTGGAATCTGTTTTCATGAAAGTTTGGGGTCCTCGATCCAAATTTGTTTTTTCTTTTATGGCAAAAACTTGGGAAAATCATAATAAATCATAGAAAAATCATAAAATAGCAAGTGAAGACTTTTTGGAATCCTTGAGAGTAGATATATGTAGTGGAGTCAAAATATGATATGTGTTAGTAGAAGGTTTTTGCTTTTTTTATTAATCTAGGTTAATTAGGATTTTCTAGGAATAAATTCATATCTAAAGTTGTGGTGCTCCAATTGCTGTGAAAATTTTATGGTAGGCTACTGATGCTATATTTGTATTGTGATAAAAATTGCAGGTTCATTGGATGTAGTATTATTGATTTAACTTGTTTATTGCTTGATAAATGGTTTTAAATAAGTTATAATTTTTATGTAGGTGTAAAAATGGAAAATGTGGTTCCACTACCTTTATATGATGTTGTGATACCATAATAACATATAATATGGCCATGTGTTTGCAGAAAGTAGTGTGTTTTAGATTTATCTTGCTCTCACATGTTTTCTTATATTAGCAATTTGTCTTTTTTGTAATAATTACTATATAAAATCTGAGCATGTGAAATTTGTGTAGTAGCCATGTTTTGATAACATAAAACACTGATAAAAGTCTTAGCCCCAAACTAGTTGTTCTCATATAGTACTAAAAATAATACATATATTGCATTATTAAAGTAGAGGATGAATGTTGTGAGCATATACATGTATTTATTGTCATGTGATACTTTTAGTAGCTATTCCTACATGTTATGATTGTTTGAATACGATTTCAAGATATTTGGGGTAGCATATGTGTCAAGAATATATTAGTTTGTAGCAACTAAATGATAGATGAATGCAGTATGCCTCTGCTGTTTGGGCTGCTTGTATAGTTTTGGTTAAGCAATTAATTTTGTGTTGATAATGAGGATTTCTGTGGATATGGTGAATACAAAAGTTGCATATAATTTCCTTATCTTGCTTGTCCTAAAATTGGATGATTTTAGGCCTGATAATTTAGGAGTTATAGATTTTAAAAGTTTGCTGTCAGGTTTTGCATGTCCTCTGGACAGATCTAGATGATTGTATTGTTTGGCTTATGTAAACATAGAATCATGTATTATTGATAATAGGAGAGTTGTAGTGATCTTCCTAAGCTTTCGAAAATGTCTAAGATCACTGTTTTTGGTGGTCTAGAACTCTAGTGATTGCTATTCAAAGTGGAATGGCAGATTCTGTCCAAATTTGGACAGAGATGCCTTCTTGATGTTGTTTAACCTTGTTAGATATAGAATAATTTTATTATGATAATAATAAAGTTATGGATAACTTAATAAAATTTCTATAAAGTTAAGGATCATGCTTGTTGAATGAATATAACTTGAGATATGCATTTCTAAAGTTACTATCAGTTTTCTGTCCTTAGTTGTATAAGCTCTGCTTCATGATGTATTTTGACCTAGTTATTTGTTGAATCATCTTTTGGTATTAATAACAAAGTTTTATATAATTTTATTAGATTTCTAGAAAGTCTAGGATCACACTTTTTGCATGCCTAGAACTCTAGGTATGGTTAAAACAAGTGACTATGGTGCTGCTGTTCAGAATATATGTTTATACCTAAAATTGTTTACTTCACCTTGCTTTGCTTTGTGTATTGCTAAGTGTGGCTCATGCCTGTGATGGTGTTAAGTTAATATACCTAAAACCTTGTGAAGCTTGTGTTATGCTTGATGCTACCTTCCTTGCTATCCTAGCATGATAGGTTGTGTGATGCTTAATTAAGTAACGTGGAGTGCTTATATATGTTTGGTGTAACCTTGTGCTCATCTTGAATACTTTTATGTGAGGCATCTCGTGTTGCCATTCTTCGCATTCATGCATTTGCATTGTTGCATCTCATCTAGGTACACTAGATGCACCATGTGAAGGACGTGATGTTGGAGCCGAACCCGAAGATGGAGTTTGGTGAATCCATCCAGAAGACGGAAGGACTAAGCAAGTGCCGAGATGGGAGATGCTCACCAAGCGAGTGTCCTCTAACAAACACTAACCTAGTGTTGGATCCTAGGCTGCACCTATGGTTTCCTTCTCTTTTTGTTGGAAATTGAGGATCTCTTGTAATAGGGCAGCAATTCAGGATATAGGGAAGAACGCAAGACAGAATATGTTCCTTAATTCTTCCCAATCGCCAGCTACCTTCCCTACGTTATGGGCGTACCACTGTTTTGCCCTCTCATCAAGTGAGAAGGGAAACAACTTCCACCGAAGTGTGTCTTGTGACATGCTTGAAATGGTCAAGCAAGCACAAAGCTTCTCAAACTCCCTTAGGCGATGCTAGGGGTTTTCATAATCAAACCCCAAGAAGGTTTGTTCCCGAACCATAGCTATAAAGCCAGGGTGGAGTTCATAGCTAGAAGTTGTGATTGGCATTGAGGATTGCGGTGGCTCTAAGAACTCACCCTTGGGAGCAGAAAGTTGGTGAATTGTTTTGTGCTCCATTGGAAAAGAATAAAAAGAAAGGTAAAATAAGAGATACATAGGTGACTAGGTTCAAAGACTAAAACAACAACCGTTCCCTGGCAATGGCGCTAGAAATGCTTGTTGGTGTTTCTTAGCGTAAGTAGAGGAATCTACAAGCGCATGGATACACCGTTGTAGCACATCACCCATAGATATTAAGTGTATCATATTTTCCCAAAGGAACGGATGTGCGAGTCTCTTAACTAGTGAGGTTTTTTTAAGGATAGATATCCTAAGCGAATATAACTCTGACACTATAGACTTGTTTTGGGCACCGGATCACACCTGCTTTGCTAGGCGAGGCTAGCTTATAGCCTATGTCGAACTCGGACATGGGGGCATACGAGGGACAGATAGGGCTATCACCACCTGCTGCCTACCCCTCAACCCTGGGGAACAAGGTAAACGAAGATAGCTTCTAGCCTAGACACCATGTCTATGCTATCGACTATTACTCTAGAGTGCATTCTAAGTCTCCCTGTTTTACAAAATATCACTTGAGTCTTTTATGTTTGATGCATTAGGTTATAAGAGTTGGTTGGAAACAATTGATGCATAGAACTACCTTGTCGAGATATATACCTTTAACCCTATGTAGGTCTAGGATCGAATATATGCTTAGCTATGCTTAGACCGGTAGAACTCGAGTGATTTCCTATCACCTACAAGATATAGGTGGGCACTGAACCACGGTTGGCTATATTTGCTATCATGTAAAAGAACCATGGATGTTGTAAATCAAGGCCGGATGGAGTCTATGTTGTAGGTTGACTCATGTGATTCCATCCGTACTGATTAAGGACCGTACCATTGTTGGTCCTCGGTAATTTTAAACGCATGCCTCTCACTTAGCTAGCTGGATAACTCATTCCAACCGCAAAGCCTAGTAGCCCAACTCCGGCCAGGCCCTGTTCTATAAGAGTGCACACTCTGGATGGTAGTAAGGATGTGTGGGGAGCCAGACATGAGCCCAAGGGTAGGGTAGTCCTGATCGTCCTAGCAGCTGGTCGTACTTGATTATGCGGCGCTGATCGAACCCGCGAAATGTGGACCTAAGTTGTACCAAAGGTGACCTAAGATGATCGTTGATCTGGTCTGCCTTGGTTTGTATTAGGAATAAATTCCTAGCTGGTTGAAATCGATTCGAATCGCCATCTCTCCCGGATAGTCAGAAACTTGACTGAGCTTCCTTCTATCATAGTGTTAATGGCAAGTGGAATGGTTCTGAGAATGAAATATTAAATGGCTATGGTTATTATTGTGCTGTCATTAACAATAAACTACATGTTTGGAACAGGTTAGTTGCTAATCTAGAGATGAATAGCTATAATTAACTTGATGACCGAATTATAAAAGGTATAGTTGAATTAGTGGCTTTTTATGCAAAATTTTGTCAAGCTAGCTCCACTTATAAAGCCTTGCATGATCCTTGGTGTAACTTTATTTTTTTGTTTATGACAGGTAAGTCTAGCTTATTACATTCGAGTACTCAGGGTTTATCCCACCATGTTGTAGGTGAAATTCTTAGCCTGAGAAAGATGATGGCTAACCGTTGGTGGGCTTGGTGACTCTATATTTATTTCTCATCTATATGCTTTTATCAGAGGAGGTCACTTATGCTAGCAACGTATTTGGAACCTATATTAATGTAATCATTTGAAAGCTATGTTGTTTTTCTTTAACCGTTTTGAAACCCAAACTTGTACTATTATTTGTGAACCCATTTGTAATATTATTTCCGCTGCAACTCTATGTATGTGATGTATATTTGCTTAATCATGCAATCTTGGTTATGATGTTGATTTACCGAGGTCCTTCATGACACTCGACGGACTACCGAGTTTATATAAGTGAAAGTATGCGCGCGTCAACATGTTAAATGGGACAGCCATACTAGATCTTGTATAAATTGGGTGGTTCTGCTACATGCATGCAATGGTTATCCATCTCTATTAGGGCCCTTCTACTAGAGTACCCACCACAAGGATGGACAATGAACCCTCAAGTTTATAATGAACAATGGTAGCTTTCTTAGTATATCAATGCCAAAGTTAAACACAAACTTCTTACTTCAAGTAGTAAGTTGCTCATAGAGTTAGAAGCGGAGGAGTACCTAGCTCTGACATGCTTCTGCTAAGTGTAGCGAGTACACTAAGGGAGGTTGCCGATAGCCCCGGCACTTCAACTCTTTCCTCACTCACTCCACCCTTATTCTAGCTAAAGCTAAGAAAAAATGAAACTCTCCTCTCTTCCTTGCTCTCCTTCTTGTCTTGTAGAGGGGAGTCCAACCCCTCTATTTATACAGGGAGGATGGCGGTGTTTCAAGCTATTCTTGGTGTGAAACAGAAGCTTCATTGCCTTAGTATGTTGGCATGCCACATCTAGAGCAAGGAGAGGCAGGGAGGCGCTCAGAGGGGGTTGGCTGCCCCTTGACCACCGCCTCTGGCCACTGCCTTCACGTGGCAAGCTTTGGACTGGACCTGGATTGCTTCCCGATGGTGCTTTGCTCCATTTGAGTTGAGTTGGTAGGCACCTTTGTCATTCCTTTGCGCAATTCAGCGTCGAAAAGCGCCTTTTGGTGAATTTCTCTATGCATTTTATGTTTGTGACCTGCAAAATATGCTTGTACCAAAACTCATGGAAAGTGTGAGTAAAAACTCCTAATTCTAAGTTTTGGTGTTTTACATTTGTTTATTTTTTGTTTAAATGTAGGCAGTAGGATTACAAGTTAAGCATCGCCAACAATCATCCAAATCCTCCTATTGAGCTTCTGCATAATGAGCAGAGGGGAAACCCAAGGCCCTAAGATCACTAACTGCAGCCTTGTGCATATATAGGTTTAGCCACAATATCAGAAGCCACCAAGGTCCATTCATTGTGCAAATTGGCTCGTTCTTCATCAGTCTCTAAGATACTAGGTTCATCAAGGAATATAGAGATCCTAGTCGATCCTAGTCGATACTTGCCCAAGAGGGATATCACCACCCCTTGCTAAACATTTTGCAAGAAAAAAATAATTAGCATTTGGACAACACGATGATCCATAGAAGAGGTATTTATCAAGCCACATATTTAGGAGGCCACATGTTCATATTCACTAATGCTCCTTTTGATGCCTTGATGAGTGACGATGTAACCACCACACCCTCCAACTTGAGGAACATTGAGTTTATTCTTTGCTTTGCTAAGAAGCTGATAGGGTTGGAGGGGTCCTATGATCCTAAGGCTGGTCAACATGTGAATGTCTGCTAAGGTCGCTATCATAGTCCCATGTCCAAACATGAAGGCATTGAACGCATTGGACCAAAAGTAAGAAGCGGATTTGAGTAATGGTTCATTCTTCTTCATGTTAGATAGAGATAGGGTTATACATTGATCCAAGTCATGGGTTACCCAAGTGGCCCAGTGTGTTCTTGCGACCCTACGGTACTAATACCTTTAGCTGTCCAATTGATGCGGCCAAGCTCGGAAGGTTCTCTTCTAGACTGATGAACTCATATCAAACTGCTTAAAAGGAAGCCTATTAGTTTCTAGGTTGGTGACCTTAGTCGAATCTAGATCACCCATAGGCCCTAGAAAGTATGTGTTTTAGCATTGGCCATTGGGATCAGAATTTCATTCTTGAGCTCCTAAAAGTAAATAGGGAAAAAATGAATTCAAGAGCTAGGACTGGTTGGAATTGACTATTAGGGGAGTGATGGATTTGTACCTCTGGGACATGGTCGACAGTCACCATTAAACCTAAGTGCTAGATCTAGATCTGCAAAACAAGTTTGGTAGTGTAGTCCTCTGGCCAAAATACCGTTCCCCAGAAGCCAGGTGGTGATGGGGTCCTTCACAAAATTTGAAGCCTGAATCTGCTAGGGTTTGAAACTCAAAGACTACGGCACGAGAGGAGTAGAAGCAGAACAACCGAATAAAAACACAAGGGTGATTTAGGGATTTATATCAACCTTCAATCTAAGCTAAGAGGATAGAGCGACCAAATGAAGAAGATAGGGGTTTTAGAGTGAATGCATGACGCATGCAGCAGTCATGAGAGATAATTTTGGAATAAAATTATTTTATCCCAAAATTGAGGGGCATGTGTTGACACTGAAATTTGGTTCGGGACATGAAGGCCCAGAGTTTTGGGGTTTATTAAAGAAAGCCAAAATATTCAGCTAGATCAGCTAACCTAATTACCCTCAAGATCAGCCAAATGATGATGACGTTATCCCTAGGATAAACTTCAACAGGCGAGACATGGTGGCAAAAAGGCAGGAAGACACGTCGAACTCCATAGACGGGGAAGATTGGGGTCCAAGTTGTTCTAATTTAGGATGTTTTGTTCTCTTTTTCAAGTTTTGGTAATCAGTCTTGTTTGACCAGGACTCATAGTCAAGCCTCGAGTATAAATATTGAACCCCAGCTATTGTAATAGATATCTCTGCGATCAATCAAAAACCCGTACCTTTACTTTTTGGCTTATGCCACCCTTTAGGAGTAGGAGTAGAGTAGATATCGATGAGTTCTTTGGGCAAGAGTTGTTGCATCGGTTAGGTCCGACCTCTGGTTTGTTTGATAGTATCCGTCATGACTTATACTTTGTTTATAAGGCTGCATCGGTTAGGTCTGACCTCTTGTAAGCTTTATCAAGTTTTATCAGTAGTTGTAAGGTTGCATCGGTCTGGCTTGATCTTGTGCAATTTCTGATACAAGTTACCCCTTGATTCTTATCAAAATTTATAAGGTTGCATCGGTCCAGCTTGATCTCATGCAAATTTTGATACGGATTAGTTATCGGTTAAATCTATTAAGATTGGTAGGGTTTCCTTGCTATTTTGAATATATTTGCTAGTTATAGATCTTGTTATAATTAGTATTCTTACTATTTGTAACAACATCACCCCTTGCTAGATTAAGATTGAAACAGATCAGCTTTATATCTCGTTAAACTATCGTCTTGTCGCTTTACACAGTCTTGATCTCACTTTGGTGATGGTTTTGGCTAGATTAGTCATTTTGTTCCAATCTTGATCAAAGATAACATGTGGTCAAGGCATGTTTGATCCTAAATAAAGCTTGTTAGTTGATGAAATCTAGTCTAGAACTGCTATTGGCTTCTATCGATCTGGTCGACCCCCACTGTTAGCATTATAGATTAGAAATTATCAATTAACAAGTCTTGCTTACAGTCAAACATAGTCTCTGGCTGCATGCTATGTTCGCATCGGCTATTTAGCCGATCACCTGCGCTTTCACGATCGTAACATGCTTTCACGATTCTATTGAGTGTGTACAGGCTCGTATTCTTTGAAGGTTTAATCTGTTATCATTATTATGGCTGCCATCGATCTGGTCGAACCCCACTATTAGAGATAATAGATTGGATCTGATAGGTTTATGGATCTATCAATATTTAATGGTGGAGTGTTTGCATGTTATGAGCTTACTTTCACTAGAATCAGCTATTTTAGCTGATAGCCCGCTTATTGAGAATATATTGGCTATTCATATGTTTGTACTTGCTCTTATCCTGGTCAAAAGCTAGTATATTTCTCAATTAATACTAACGCTTTCATGTTTACTCATCATAACCTTACATGCTCTCATGATCATCGGTTGTTAAGATATATATAATCGAATATTTGATGATTGTCGATGTGCTTATTTTATTCGTCTTGCATTATGAACATGCTGGATATCGACTCTTTAGTCGATAGCCTTATCTCATTGGCTACTTAGCCGCACATTTGGAACTATCTAGAGCAACACCAGCATGTTTCACCTTAAATTACTGATCAATTTTTCCTCCTTGTCAATTACAGGGTCAAATTCATTGGCACGCCCTAGGTCACGACCATCCGATCTAGTGTTTCCCTAAGGTCGGGGAGAGCTTGGGATCTGCTCCATGCGGTTTCTCCCAGCTTGTTGTGTGTCCTTGGCGGCGAGGATTGGCCCATCGCTTTTCGCTGTTGACACACTATAACCCCCACTCAGCCACCTCCCCTACCTCCTCCTCAATCAACGTAAGTCGATCATGCCGCTTCGCCTCTCCAGCCCTCTGTCTCCTTGATGTCCTCACATCATAGCTCCATCCACCCTAGCAATCATGTTACTGATGACGCTTCCTAACACATGCAAATTGTGATCGCCACACACCTCGCTATGACCTCGGATCGACCCATGCACGACCTCCGCAGCGTATAGGTGACCTTCTCATCAAAGCATCGCATCTGTGGTGACCCCGCCATTGATTGGTGTCTAGCACTAGATCGGTTTAGACGTGGGATGATAGGGCTAACCCCATCGACTACTATGCCCTCCTTGCTAGCCTAACCTAAGTCGGCAACTCGAAGGCTTGCTTCCTCACCAAGATACAAATCATATTCATGGAAAAACACAACCTCCAGTCATGCCTCGATGATCTTGCCTGCATCACCAATGGTGGGCCCAATGTGGTAGCCTATCTGGTCACCCTAATGCTCTATAGGCACAGTGGCGATGTCGGCGACAATGACACTGTGAAGCGGTACATGAGATGAGTCGAGGGCGAGCAAGAATCACGGGCAGCAGTAGTAGACCAACGAGTTGGTGGCTAAGCAACAAGGGGTGTGTGCTGTGCCGTGACCCAGCCATTAAGGTGATCTACAATACGATGTGGGCACCATTGTCGTTGTCGCCACAAGCATAGGTGCGCGGCGATCTTCCGTGCGCAGGTGGCATCTGCGGTAATATTATTGACGGATGGGAACTTAGGGCTCTGTATTGCAGCGAGGACTGTAGTCTTTGTCAAGAAATCCAATTTTTCAAATGGGAATTTAGAATAAGAGACTAGTAATTCAGTCTTTACGTGTGAGAGTGAATTACTCCCTCTGTCCTGAAATGTAGTGTATTCTAGCATTTGAAATTTGTCCACAAATATAGTGTATTCTGTAGCTTTTGATTTCCTGATGATTTTGCTTTTCTATTGTTTTGTTTTGTTTCAATTATATTTGTTTCCTTTAGGGATGCAATGAAAGTACTCATATGAAACAGTTCCCTGTATAATGTGAGATGTGTCCGGCCTGGTTAGATTTACAATGCTCAGACTTTCTTGTGTGTGTAGTAAAATTTGAATAGCTTTGTGACTCCTCCGTTAGGCACTAGATTGATGCAAGACTAGATCGGATCAATTCCATTATGCGTGTTTACCACACTAGAAAGAGAACCAGAAAGAAACTTGCAGGCAAAACAAACTAACTAGGGCTAGAAACTGGCTACCAAATGACCCCTGGTTCAGTAGTAGTAGTCATTAGTGGCTTTGATCTATGTTGAACCCAACTCGTCTTATTTTCATGACTGCTTCAGTCTTCAGTTTGTAACTCGTCAGTCTTCAGCCTTTAGTCTACCCCTCGACTGTTGTGACTGCTTGTGTGCTCCTGCATTCTTGTGCAGACATGCACGCATGGGTGGCGTCAACAGCCTATTGTAGCAGGGACATCATCTCATGGCCCATCGCATTGATGTGCCGCGGTGAAGCAACACTGCCAAACCATGAAAATGTCTCATTGCTCGTTGGTCATGGGGTGGTACTTTGTATTAACTGGGTTGAACTCTATTGAGCATGGTGTAGCTCAAGTCATTTGGTTTCTATTTGTTTTTTTGTTGCCTTGGTGTCTTTGTCAATCTTTGTTGAACTTACAAGAACCTTGCAGCGAGAAGCAAGTCTTGCCTCAGTCTAATGCAGAGTTGAGTAGCCATTGGTGTGAAATGTTATTGGACACGTAAGAAAGTCCGACCTCTATACATTTGGACGCGTCTGACAGTATCCTCCATAGTTTTTTCTCATTTTCCTGTGATGCTTGTTACTATATCGTTTACAAATTTTAACTTTGACTAACTTTATTGGAAAGAGTAACAACATCTATGACATAAATTGCAAGGGAAGATACGTAAAGAAAGAGTAACAACATGTGTGTCCCAACTCCTAATATAAGGAAGATACATCAAATGCAACGTGACAAAACATCAAATGGAACTTTATTTACTCCTCTACTTATGACTCCGAGAACAAGCGAACATAGGACTAAAGTTTAATAGCAAAGATCCTAGGGTGTTTGGTTTAGGTGACTCAAAGAGACTAAAGCAATTCAAAAAGACCAGAGCACCCCTATTAATTGCCTAGGATCTTTGCTACTACCACAGTATTGAGGGGTAGGGGTGTCTTTTTTGGCCCTCTGCATGTCTGCGTTTACTTTTGTTGAACTTTATATTAGGTGGGTTAGACTCTATTGAGCTTGGTGTAGATTAGGTCCTTTGGTCATTTGGTAGCGGGTTTCTAGCCTCTGTTGGTTGGTTTTGCCTATAGGTTTCTTTCTGGTTCTCTTTCTAATTTGTAGTATGGTAAACATGCATAATGGAATTCATCTGATCTAATGCCTAAAGGAGAAGCCACATAGCTATTCAAATTTTACTACACATGTAAGAAAGTCCAAGCATAATAACTCTGACCGGGCTGGACACATCTCATGTTATACAGAGAAACCTATTTCGTACGAGTACTTTCGTTGAATCCCTAAAGGAAACAAATAAAATAGAAACAAAAGAACAGGAAATCAAAGGCTGCAGAATACACTATATTTGAGGATAGATTTCAAATGCCAAAGTACACTATATTTTAGGATGGAGGGAGTTAAAAGCATCTAGGCCCCTAGTTGGGTTTGGGTGATTAATGACAATACGTGATTATTGTGACTAATGTGTGTTTTACAGAGGCAATTAAGTTAGGTCATGGTAATGGTGATTGATTGGGCAATCAAAGTGGTCATGCCCCTACAATGGAAATCATTTTGGTTTTCAAAGGATGGACGACAAGGTTAAGGATGGACTAGTTCTAAGTGTCGATTGGAGTTGGAGAGACACTTAGAGTAGTTTAGGACTTTGTTTTTCCTTTAGCCGTACTATTAAGGGGGGTATGAACGCGTAGCTTGACCTAGGTGAGTCTAGTGAGTTAGGTGTGATGCACACTTGCTAAATCTAGCACTAGGTAGCTCCTTAATAGTCCTTTGATCCAATGGAGCAAACTTCATTCACATATGATCAAGAGTTGGAAGTGAATGGAGGGTCAAATACTGACCGAACGTTGGCTCCGGTGTGACCGGACGCTGGCTTAGGGTCTAGTCAATTCATTTGGCCAAGGTGAAAGCATCTGGAAGTGACTGGACGCTGCGAGGTCAAGTGACCGGACGCTGAGGGCCAGCGTCCGGTCGACTCTAGTAAGGTCCTAGAGAGGGAGAATCCTAATCGGATGCGTCCAGTCATTGCTGATCGGACGCTGATCAGGTTCCAGCTACTGACCGGACGCTGCTCAGCAAGTGACTAGACGCTAGGGGTCCAGTGTCCGGTCAACATCAGTAAGGTTCCAGTGAGGGGAAATCGTGACCGGATGCGTCCGGTCAGTGCTGACCAGACGCTGGCAGCGTCCGGTCAACACTAAATCACTGAAGTTTAGGGTGTACTGACCGAAGCGTCCGGTCAACATGACCGGAGCGTCCGGTCACCCCATAGAGGCAAATAACAGTTCATTTTTTAGCCGGTGTTATAAATACAACCTCCGCTCGTGTGGGGGGGTACTTTTGCTCATTCCAATAGCTGAGAAACATGTTTGAGAGTGCCAAGAAGAGCAAGGTCCTAGTGAGGTGATTGAGATTTGAGAATCCCAAAGAGAGGCCTCATTAGTGAGATCAAGAGTAGCAAAGTGTGCATCCACCCTTCTCATTAGGCTTTTCATGGTCAAGTGAGAGTTCATGCTTGTTACACTTGGTGATCGCCATCACCTAGATGGCTTGGTGGTGATTGGGAGTTTAGTGATCATCCGGCGGAGCTTGTGGGTGACCCAACTCAAGTTGTGAGCGGTTGTGGGTGATTCACCGCGATGGAGTGTTGAAGAATCAACCCATAGAGAGCAATTGATCCTTGCGTGGATCAAGGGAGAGCTACACCCTTGTGCGGGTGCTCCAACGAGGACTAGTGGGAGTGGCGACTCTCTGATACCTCGGCAAAACATCACCACGTTCCTTCTCCTCTCTTTACTTTAAGCATTTACTTTGAGCAATTCATTACTTGTCATTTACATTCCTAGAATTGTCATGCTAGAGTATGATTGGAACTTAGGGTGCTAAACTTTTGTGCATTAGATCAATACAAACACTTTATAGGCACAAGGGGTTAATTCAGTTAACCATAGGTTTTGATTATTGCAAAGAAATTTGTAATTAGCCCAATTCACCCCCCCTCTTGGGCATCTTGATCCTTTCAATTGGATCAGAGCCTCCTGCTCACATATTTAGGCTTAACTGCCTAGAGCAAGATGTCTCATGGGGATGGACCTCCTCCTATCTTTGAGGGAGATGATTTTCCTTATTAGAAAATTCACATGGAGGCGTATCTAGAAGCTCTAGATGTTGGTATTCTTAGAGCCGCCTCACAAGGCTTCCCACAACCTCAGGATGCTACTCACCTACAATGCGATGAGGTGAACTACGAGAAGTGGAATGCAAAGGCTCGAAACACCATCTTTAGAGGCCTTTGCAAAGATGTGTTCAATCGGGTGAGGAACCACAAAGATGCCCATGCACTATGGTCGGACGTTTGTGCGCTCCATGAGGGAACTAAGAGTGAGCGTGAGGAACGCTATCATCTTGTCATGAAAAAGCTCAACTCTTTTGAAATGCTTCCTAAAGAATGTGCTAATGAGATGTATTCACGTTTGAATGTTCTTGTAGAGGAAGTCAATGGGCTTGGACTCACTCAAATGCAACCATCTGATGTTGTAAGAAAGATTTTGAGTGTCCTCCCCATTGATAAATATGGACATATTGTGACCGTGCTTCATCAAGGTGATCTTTCCACTACTACACCAACACAAATTTTGGGAAAGATAAATGCTCATGAGATGTACATGCACATCACGCCACAAGATGGCTCATCCTCTACCAAGAAGAAAGATAAGGACTTAGCATTCAAAGCTAGTCAAGAGAAGGGTAAAGCAAGACTTGAGTATGAGAGCTCAAGTGATGATGAAGTTGATGATGAAAGTCTTGCTCTCAAGGTGAAGAAGACCGCCATGATGCTAAAGAAGCTCAATAAGAGTGGCATCAAGTTTGATGGCAAGAAGAAGAAGTTCTTCACTAGCTCTAGAAGGAAGCCAATCTCCAAGATGGATTGCTTCAATTATGGAGAACTTGGTCATCTAGCACACCAATGCACTAAGCCCAAGAAAGACAAGTTCAAGAACAAATACAAGGGCAAGAAAGATGACTCAAGCAATGAAGAAGAAGAAGAACAAGCCATACAAGAAGAGAGATGTCAAGAAGAGGGACTTCCACAAGAAGAAGAAGAGTGTAAAGGCATACATTATTGGTGATTGGCTCACGGACATTGATTCATCTAGTGCCTCATCCGATGCTGATAGTGACAATGAGAAGGTGGCCACAATTGTTATCAACTCTTCATCATCTTCATTGCCACCACCGCCATCATCCTCTAGACACCTATGCCTTATGGCCAAGGGTGACCGCAAGGTATCTAACAATGATGATAGTAGTGATGATGAGCATGCTAGTGATGATGATAGCGATAGTGATGATGATGAATATGAATCACCTTCTTATGATGATCTTGCTAGATTGCTAAAACAATATACTAAGATCATTATAAAAACTAGAGCTAAGAATGAAAAGCTAGAGGCTAAAAATGATGCACTTTTAGCAAAATGTGATATAGCCGAAAAGGCTAGTGTTGAGCTTAGAGAAGCAAATGATGCTATATCATCCAAACTCAAGGAGCTCAAATCTTCTAAGAAAGAGCTTAAAGATAAACATGATAAACTTGAGAGGACACATAATGTGCTCATCACTAGCCACAACAATCTAAGAGAAGAATATACTACTCTTAAGGTTAATCATGATAATCTTGTAATTGCTCAAGAATTCTTATCCAATGAACCACATGATGCTACTAACGATGTTGTTAAGATTGATATAGCTACATCATGTGATGACTTGATTATTGAGAGCATTGAGCAAAGTTCTAGTAGCAAGGGAAAGCAAGTGGTTGAAGCCGATGATTATGATGAGTTTGTCAAGCTCAAGAATGACAATGAAAAGCACAAGAAAGATCTTGAAGAACTCAAAACCACTAAGTGGCTAGAAACTATTGTTCATGATGATGGTTTGATCCTTGAGAATGAGAAGCTCAAAGATGAGAACAAGAAGCTCAAGGAAGAGAAAAACAATGATGCTCTCAAGGAAGAAAACAAGAAGCTCAAGTTGGAGAAAGAGCATCTTAAGATTGGATTGAGCAAGTTCACTAGAGGCAAGCATCTTCAAAGTGAGCAACTAATGAACACCGTCATGAAGATGGATAGAAGTGGCATTGGGTACTTGGCAAATCAAGAGAAGAAGGCTCAAGCTCAACAACAACATAAGTCCAAGCCAAAGCCAAAGAGATGTTTTGAGTGTGGACAAGAAGGCCACTTTGCTCATGAGTGCCAAACTCCACCACCACAACCCTTGCCCAAGCATGCTAGACCTTTTGCCTTCAATGCTCACTACATGCTTAGAAAGGATTCTAGTGGAAAGATGAAAGTCATGTTCTTAGGTCCTCCCAACAATAATAGACCCAAGAAAATTTGGGTTGCAAAGTCACTTGTTGAGAAGGTGAAGGGCCCTCAACAAGTTTGGGTTCCTAAAGCTTGATCTCTTGTGTGTAGGTGAACTACAAGACTGGTGAAAGTCATTGGGTTATTGATAGTGGTTGCACACAACATATGACCGGTGATCCTCGTATGTTCACCTCACTAGATGAAGAAGTAGATGGACAAGAAAGAATCATATTTGGAGATAACTCAAAGGGCAAGGTCAAAGGATTGGGCAAAGTGGCTATATCAAATGATCATTCCATCTCCAATGTGCTATATGTTGCTTCATTGAGTTTCAACTTGCTATCCGTTGGACAATTGTGTGATCTTGGCTTCCAATGCTTGTTTACCGAGAAGGAGGTTGTTGTATCCAAGAAGGATGATGATCATGTGATATTCAAAGGATTTAGATACAACAACCTATATCTAGTGGACTTCACCTCCGAAGATGCAAACTTGAAGACATGCCTATTCATCAAAACAACACTTGGGTGGCTATGGCATAGAAGACTTGCTCATGTTGGGATGAGCTCACTCAAGAAGCTAATGAAGAATGATTTGGTGAGAGGGTTGAAGGATGTGAAGTTTGAGAAGGACAAGCTTTGTAGTGCATGTCAAGCGGGCAAGCAAGTTGCAAATACCCATCCAACAAAAGCTTTCATGTCAACCGCAAGAGTGCTAGAACTCCTTCATATGGATTTATTTGGACCAACAATATACAAGACTTTGGGAGGAAATCTTTATTGTCTTGTGATTGTTGATGACTATTCAAGGTATACATGGGTATTCTTCCTTCATGATAAATCCAAAGTTGCATCTTGTTTCAAGAAGTTTGCCAAGAGAGCACAAAATGAATTTGAAGTGAAGCTTAAGAAGATAAGGAGTGACAATGGGAAGGAATTTGACAACAAAAACATAGAAGCCTACTATGATGAAGTTGGGATCAAGCATGAGGTCTCCGCAACATATACTCCTCATCAAAATAGTGTAGTTGAGAGGAAGAACCGGACATTGCTCACTCTTGCAAGAACAATACTTGATGAGTACAACACCCCTAAAGCTCTATGGGCGGAAGCAATCAACACCGCATGCTATGCATCCAACCGCCTATTCCTTCAAAAGTTCCTTGGCAAGACACCTTATGAGTTGCTCAATGGGAAGAAGTCGGACGTCTCCTTCAGGGTGTTTGGTTGCAAATGCTACATCTACAAGAAGCGGCAACACCTAGGAAAGTTTCAAAGATGTTGTGATATTGGTTTTCTTGTTGGTTACTCATCAAAGTCCAAAGCATATATAGTATTTAATCATGCCATCGGCTTGGTTGAAGAAACATATGATGTGGAATTTGATGAATCTAACGGCTCCCAAGGAGCACATGAGAATCTTGATGATGTAGGTAATGAACCATTGAGGGAGGCTATGAAGAACATTCCGGTTGGAGACATCAAGCCTAAAGATGATGAAGATGATGTACAAGTGATTGATCCACCTTCTTCATCAAGTGTGCCACAAAATGGTGAAAAAGATGGGAGAGTAGAAAATGAAGACACTCATGTCTCCCATGATCAAATGGTGGTACTAGCACAAGATGTTGATGCTCCACAACCTCCTCCTCAAGTGGTCAATAGAAGAAATACACCTCTACTTCAAGATCATCCACAAGATCTCATCATAGGGAGTCCATCAAAGGGTGTAATGACTCGATCACAAAAACTTGCTTCATTTATTGCTCATCACTCTTTTGTCTCTTGCTAGGAGCCTACTAAGGTAGAAGAAGCTCTTCAAGATCTGGATTAGATAAATGCCATGCATGAAGAGTTGAACAACTTCACCTGCAATGAAGTTTGGACTCTTGAAGAGCGATCTAAAGGTGCAAGAGTCATTGGAACAAAGTGGGTGTTCTAGAACAAGCAAGATGATCAAGGTGTTGTTGCGAGGAACAAGGCAAGACTAGTTGCAAAGGGGTTCTCTCAAGTTGAAGGTTTGGATTTTGGAGAGACCTTTGCACCGGTTGCAAGATTAGAAGCCATTCATATCCTCCTTGCATATGCATCACATCATGAAATGAAACTTTATCAAATGGATGTGAAAAGTGCATTTTTAAATGGCTTTATTAATGAACTAGTCTATGTTGATCAACCTCCTAGGTTTGAAGACCCTAGATATCCTAATCATGTTTATAGGTTGTCCAAGGCATTATATGGGCTTAAGCAAGCCCCAAGAGCTTGGTATGAGCGCCTTCGAGACTTCCTCATTGAGAAGGGTTTCACAATTGGGAAGGTCGACACCACACTATTCACCAAGAAGCTTGATGGGCATATCTTCATTTGTCAAGTGTATGTTGATGATATCATCTTTGGATCATCAAATGAAGACTCATGCAAAGAGTTTGGTTAATTGATATCGAAGGAGTTTGAGATGTCAATGATTGGAGAGCTTACATTCTTTCTTGGTTTTCAAGTCAAGCAAATGAGAGAAGGGATTTTCATCTCTCAAGAGAAATATACTAATGATCTTCTCAAGAGATTCAAGATGGATGAATGTAAGCCAATCAAGACACCAATGCCAACTAATGGACATCTCAACCTAGATGAGGGAGGTAACCCGATTGATCAAACTCTCTACTGCTCTATGATTGGTAGCTTGTTATATTTGACCGCATCTAGGCCCGACATCATGTTTAGTGTGTGTATGTGTGCTAGATTCCAAGCTAATCCTAAGGAAACTCATTTAATTGCCGTAAAAAGAATCCTTAGGTATCTTAAGCACACACCAAGCATTGGCCTTTGGTACCCCAAAGGAGCTAGATTTGAATTAGTTGGCTATTCCGATTTGGATTATGCCGGTTGCAAAGTTGATAGAAAGAGCACATCCAGAGGGTGCCATTTGCTTGGTAGATCACTTGTGTCTTGGTCCTCCAAGAAACAAAATAGTGTGGCCTTGTCCACCGCCGAAGCATAATACATTGCCGCGGGTGCTTGTTGTGCACAAATACTTTACATGAAACAAACTTTACTAGACTATGGTGTAGTTCTAGAAAAAGTACCTCTTTTGTGCGACAATGAAAGTGCGGTAAAACTTGCAAACAATCCGGTTCAACTCTCTCGCACCAAGCACATAGATATCCGCCATCACTTTCTTAGAGATCATGTTGCAAAGAATGATATATCACTAGAGGGTGTAAGGACCGAGGATCAATTGGCAGATATCTTCACTAAACCGCTAGATGAGGCAATATTTTGTAGATTGCGGAATGAGCTCAATGTGCTTGATTTTAGTAACTTCACTAAAAAAATGAGCTTGTGTTGTCCCTTGCATTGCATTGTAATATACAACATGTTTAATGTTTTGTAATGCATATAGGGCTTGTCTAACATGGTTAAGATAACCGCCAAAAAACGTGTGAAGAAGCTTAACCTTGGATCAAACTTGACAAGCAACTAGATTTACTTACAAGTATTGCATTGCATATGCATGAATGTTGTTTTGTCGTTTGTCTTCAAATTGCCCTCTTATTGCCTATTTTCTTAAAAAGAATTATAGCCTAAGGCAAAATATTTTTAAAAACTTGAGGGTTTGAGAGAGGTCACTCACATCAGTCCCAATTGGTGTTTATTTGGATCTTATTTGAGTTGGGACTTGATTGGGAACAGGCAGCATGAAAGACTTTGAAGATTTGCTGGAAAAAGAGTGATCGGATATTGCACCAGACTCTGAAGTCCACCGTCCGATCAGTTCATAGGAGGTGAACTTGTTGCGAAGGAGTGACTGGACTCTGGCTTTTAGTGTCCGGTCAGAATGCGTTTCAGCGTCCGGTCGTGTGGAGAAGGCGAAGGTTGTATTGACCGAACTCTGGCTGCGTTCGATCAGTGTCCACCGGACGTGTCCGATCATGATTCTAGAGGAATTGGACCTCTCTGGAATCGATCGGACGCTGGGTGGCAGCGTCCGGTAGCTGCCACCGGAGTGTCCGGTCAATAGGAATCGTGCGGTTTTAGGTCTCTTTTCCTGTTTCCTATTCTGACACATCGGGGGCCACCATATAATCTAATTTCTCCACGTGCCGCCTGACCTAACTCGTCCCCATGCCAACTTCGTCGCCTGTCCATGCAGCCGTGCCCTAGCCGCCAACATCGCCGGTGCCTACATCGCCTGCTCCTGCACCAGCGCGCCACCACAATCTTGTCTACCACGCAGCAAGCCCCCCCATGCCTGCCCAAGCGCCCGCGCCACCACATCTTTTGCTACTGCCGCTGCCTCCCACGCGCCCATGCACCGCCTCTAGTCCATGCCGCTGTGCTCCAGTGCCACCATTCGCACCCTGCCTAACACCGCCATCCACACCCTACCTAACACCGCCGCCGAGCCCCTGTTCCAGCACTGACGAGCTCATGCCCTAGCTCCACCCTCGCTGCAGCCAAGCTCGAGTGCTCTCATTGCATTGCTCGGTCACCGATCTTTGATGAGCTGGAACCCTAACCCTAGCTTCACGATTCGGTGGTTTCCCACATGACGTTTCTCTTCTTCTCGGATCACCGATTCGTCAGGTAGCAAGCCCATGTTTCAATTTCATACCTAATTGCTTGCTTTCTTAGGATTTTGTATCTCTAGATGCATAATTAAAATTATTTGTATATCCTATCTATTCTATCATGTAGCGAGCCGGTTCCATTGAGGTCTCAGTGGCAGTTGTCAGCCAACTTAGGGCCAAGCTCGCGAGTACAGAACGAGGCCAAGCCTCGGAAGTGACAGTTGATCTTTGTCAGTGGCAGTTGTTTCTTCTCAGATCCATCAGATGGCTCATACGAAGAATGTCGGAGGTGGTCCCAGTGATGAGGATCCGAGGCCCCTACCTCACCAGCCTACAGATCCAAAAGGCAAGGTGACAAAGAAGTTGGCAGTAAGGAAGTGCAAGTATCCAGATGCAGAGACTGTGAGAGCCGTCATAGTTGCAGAGGCCGCAGAGCGTGCTGAGAGAGGAGGTGCTCACAGTGGAGTCTAGATTGCTGATCAGCTTTCACCAGAAGCGAGGGCTACACTTGAGTGAGTTGAGCACCTTCATGGTGGTCTAGCTAGGACTCTCATGATTGGAGGATAGTGTGTTGCCATTGATGAGGATCAACCTTAGGGGGGTCACAGTAGCAGCCACAGGCAGCAGAGCAGACTTAGGAGGCACAGCCAGCATAGCAGACTTAGGAGGGTGAGCAGGCCAAGTAGGTCGAGGAGACAGAGCCAGCACATCAGCTATAGTTACACCGCTCTGGTCATACCCATGCTCTAGTTACACTAAGGCCAAACACTCAGCGAAGGGGTTCTCATCCACCGCCTAGACCACAGAGTCCGCCTCTAGTGACCCATCTTGACCTGAGGGCCGCCACGGCCAAGCAGGTGCAGCAGCTGAGGTTTGTGGACTTTGAGGTGTGGTTTCCACCTAGGAGGGATGAGAGAGCATCATAGGGCTTCTACACACCACTCCAGGAGGATTTCTATAATGCCTATCTCAACAGTGGAGCAGTATTTAGATCATAGAGGATGTGCAACATAGAGTCTATAGTAGCAGTAGCTAGAGAGCACATTCGCCCGTATCTTTCCTATTTACTAGGCTAACAGATCTGATTGGATAGATAGGCCTGTATGTTCCATCTTGGGTTTGATAGTTCTATGCTACACTCTAGATTGACACGCAGCATAGGTTTATACACTTTGCATTCGAAGGCAGAGACTACCGGCTAACGAGCACTAGGGTCAGGGAGATACTCAGGCTTTAGGAGTAGCCAGTCAGGCTTCATGAGGTTTGCTATGGATAGACCACACCCCCTAGACGCCCTCATGGTGGTATGGTGCCCCCTACGGACTTGGTTCATCACTGTTTCACAGAGCCCTTTGGCGAAGGGTTGAGAAGGAACCCCAGTGATCTCACTCCCACTGCTCGCATGATTGAGGCTATCATGAGGAGGACATTACTTCCAAGGATGGGATACAGAGAGGGATTGACTCGTATACAGCTATGGCTTCTCAACTCTCTGATGCAGCAGACAATTTTTGATATTTGGGATCTTCTTCTGTCAGAGATGGAGGACACTATAGCTAAGGGGTTCAGAGGTCATAGGTAGCTACCCTATGCTCACTGGATCACATTCCTTATCCACAGAGTAGTTACAGTTAGACCACCTGAGATGCTTGTAGAGTATAGTGGTGCTATGATAGAGTTCCCTACTTATAACCTGTCTCAGATGATTCGCCATAGTACACCACAGGCACCTAGTCAGTCACGTCGTCGTCTAGAGGTGCCAGAGACTGCAACCCAGCACAATGATATTATCAAGGCTATTGCAGCTATAGAGGAGTAGCTTGCTCAGTAGGAGGGGATGGTCGCGAGTGACCCTAGTGACAGTTCTGATGATGACTACCAGCCTATTCCTCAAATGCCTCCACGATGACATGATGTTGAGGCCGGTAGCTCTAGTTCCGCTCCACCTGCACCACAGACAGATCCAGCTCTCCTTGCTATACTTGAGCGGATGAGGTAGGACTAGGCACGATAGGCTCAGGAGATAGCTGCTACATTTGCTCAGTTCCAGACTCGGCAGGACGAGTTTTAATGATAGCAGTTAGCTATTCAGCAGCAGACATAGGCTCTACAGCAGCAGCAATAGGCCATGCATCAGTAGTAGATCCTCATGCAGCAGCAGCTTATCAGATTCATGCAGCATGTAGTGACAGCAATTGAGGCCCCACTGCCATAGCCTTCGCCCCAGATTGGTCAGCCTGCCACCACTTCGATGACTCCAATGTTACAGCCTAGTGGGCTTCAGAGTCAGGGATAGCCACCAGCATAGTTTGCTTCACCTACAGAGTAGGTGTCCCAGTATTTTGCTTCGCCAATGATAGCCCTATAGTTCACACCTCTTTAGACGGGCTTCACACCAGCTGAGACGTCGTCGCTGCTAGTGCCAGACACTTCAGTCTCCAGGAGTCTTGGAGTGACCTTCAGCGAGTTGACAGGGAAGCCTACTGCTCCATGCCTGCATGTTCTAGGTCCTTCTACAACTACACCTATCACAGCGACTACAGAGACGCTCCCCTCCTCAGTGGCATCATCAGAGCCGGCTGCTTCAGTTATACCAGCATAGCCTACAACAGCTTCAGTCCTTGATCCAACCTAGACTGCTTCAGCATCACTTCCAGCTACAGAGGGTTAGACAGCTCAGAGCTCAGGATCAGATGATGATGGCACCTAGTTCCACCTCGCTCCTCGTACCTCAGCGCCTGGCTCATCCACTGCAGCCCCGCCGATCGACCCTTAGGTTTTGGTGTTTGATGCCAAAGGGGGAGAGGGTTCGAGTATGTTAGGCTTAGGGGAGTGACATATCTAGGGGGAGCTTAGTTATTATATTAGCTTATCTATTTACATTTGGAGTTTTTATGTGTGATACATTATGCATTCATGTTTACTACTATATTTATGTGATAGTGATATCTATGTGATCATGGTATATGACATGTGTGCTCTCTACTTTGAATTCTTTATATGTCATATCACTTGTGCTATGCTCATTTGCTTTGCTTCCATGTTTTACTTCGATGCAAATGAGCTTTATTACTTGTACTCATGCTTATTTCATATCTTTTGAGTACATCATGTTGGCTTGGGTCATATAAGCTTGTCTAACACCCTTGGTGTTAAGCATGCACTTAACCTTGACATTGCATGATCATAAGCATCCATGAGCATGCATGTGCATGAGCATCTCAATTGCTATACCATGTTAGCTTACATTTCATGTGTATTACTTAATTACCTTACTTAAGTTAGGGTTTACATGGAACCAATTTATGAAATGTGTGTGGAACCTTGGGAATACCTTAAACATGTTTAGAGTAGCATAAGGAACCACTTTGGTATTCATGGCTAAGTCTAGTTTAGTCTCTAAGTCATTGATATGGTGTATGACATTATTTTAAAGTGCCATGTTTGACCTAGTTTGAAATATGTGATAGAATCTTTGCATGGCAGTGAACAGTTAAACAAAGATGTAGTAATTGAGTAGATCAACAACTTTTATGTTTGGGTCTTGAGCTAAATCAGTGCATAGCTTAGTCTTTTTGAGTTTCAAAAATCAACAATTCATTGATTTCCAGCACTTAAAATTTTCTAAGTCCAAAAATCGGTTTACAGTTTCGCTGGCCCTACTTTGTGATGATTTTACTCTTGATTCTTTGAGAACTAGACTATGATCCTTTAATAGAAGTTGAAGATGGTATATAGCTCTATGACTTTGGTTTGAAGTGTTTGCACTTATGCTTCACGGTTTAGGAGATAGAACGATGTTAACTTGTGCTATCAGGCCAGAAATCGCCGCACTGATGGCCACCTCGCTCGGCTTCAGTGGCCGACCGAGACAGAGCTTGGCCACCGCGTGGAGGCTACACGTCGCCGACGGCCTGACCGGCCAGGCCACGTCGGGCCTAAGCTCGGCGATTGAAGCCCCAGCACTCCACCGAGAGCCCCCTGTGCCACATTTCATTTCCTGCCTTCTCCCTCGCCTCCGCGCTCGCCCGCCGCAAGCAGCGCAGCAGCTGCCACAGTGCCGCCATCGCCATTGCCGGCCAGAGCGCACCGCATCCCTCCTCCATCTTCGTCGTAGCTCCTTCGTGACCCTACCACATCACCGCGCCTCTTTTGCTCGCTAGCCGCGCTTGGTAAGGCCGCCGCACCACTCACGGACTCACCGGTGTTCCGCTGCCTAGCTCCGTCACCGTGGCCGCATTGTCTCCGTCCGCCATTCGCCGTAATAGTAGGTGAGCTAGCTTCGTAGTCGCGCGTTGATGTTTGGCATAGCCCTGGCTTGCGCTTCCATGGCCGGCTCTGGCATATCCCCGTCATCCCATGTCGCCGCTCCGCCATGAGCGCCGCCACCATTGTTAGCTCCGACGATTGGTCCTAATAAGTAGCTTAGCGTGTGCGCCTGGTAGTGGGGATGCTCGTAGTGTGGTTGCCATCGCCGGAGACGCCGCCACCGGCGAGCTCCATCGTTCCCGCGCCGGTCCGCGTCGGCTACCCTGTTTCTGTGTCTTTGACACGTGGGCCCGGCTGACCGGTGGACCCCAGTTGTCAGCGACTATGTATTAGAAGATAGTTCAAAAGTTCCAATTTCTAGTGCTGTTTTGTAAATTTTGTAACTCCAAATTGGTAGATCCAAATTGAGTACTTCCAATTTTGTTAGACTCACAGTTAGGTCTAGTATTTAAGAAACATATGTCTTGAGCACTTTATGTAGAAATTTTGGATGAATTAAATAGGATTTTGAAATGTGTTTTTAGATGCATGCAAACTTGTTTGAATTTTATATTGAGTTTCTGTTGTCCAAAAATTATGAAATTTTGTGGGTAATCTATTCTTGCTTAGTAGAAGCTCTAGTTAATATTTCAGAGCTAGTGCATGTGTAGTTTTTTAGTTATAGAATTTCCTTTTATCAATGGATGGATCTTGTGTGAATTTTCATAATTTTTCTATAGATCCAGTATAGGTAAAATTTGGTGAGTACTGTTCTTATGCTAGAATGATGCTAGGAAAAATGAGAAATCTAGTTGCTTGACACTTTTCGCTAAGGTTTCCTAATTATGCCATTTGAAGCCATTCTGCCTTACCAATTTTGTGTAGGTTGTTATACTTACTCAAAGGGTGTGAAATTTTTATGGTAGTCTACTTAGAGCATGTAGTACCTACTGTAATTGTTGTAGATTTAATGGTGGAGTTTTCATGTATGTTTACCATTTCCCCTAATTAATTAAATAAATTAAGAAAAGCATTAAAAGAAATGTTTTGGTGATGAACACCCTACTTTCTGGTGTTCTTGTGATATGTGTAAGATGTGAGTAAAGTTAATTTGGTCCATTTATGTGTTTGTAACATAAGTCAATAATTATTGTTGGCATTATGACCCTCTGGACAGATCTGGGGACTTTAGGAAGTTCCCCATGATATTTTGGTTTTCTGTGAATATGATGAATACAAGAGTTGTAGATAATTTATGTATCTAGCTTCCTGTCAAAAATTGAGGGCAATTGGCCCAGTAGTTTAGAAACTACAGCTGTTTAAAGTTAGGTTCCAGTCTTACCTACTCTCTGTCTTGTGTGGACAGAGTTCTGTTGATTTATGATTTCGACCTGGTAAAGGTTTGAATCATACTTTGAGGTCTGAAAATGAATTGTAGACAATTTCATAAGCTTTCCAAATTGTCTTGTTTCATATCATTTGGATAAATATAACTCCAGTTAGGATGAAAACTTGTAACTGTCATGTGTAACTTAGATATTGCTTTGTGTGAAATTTGTAAATAACTAGAGAAGAGATATGCACCTACTAGGTAAATAAGGAGTTAGCATTGTTATCATTTTGCTACATAACATCATTGTCACAGCATGTACACTATGTTATCACATCCTCCGTGATCCATCTTATGCATTCATGGTACTTATTTATGCATATGCATGCAATAGGTGCAACCGAGGGAATCACCCTAGTGGAGCTCGACGCCGAGCAGCAGGAGGAGCATCAGGAAGTTCAGCACCTGGAGGTCCCCGGAGAAGGAGAGCCTGAAGCCGACCACCTTCCCGAGTGCCCCGATCACCAGCCTTCGACGTTTGTGAAAGGCAAGCCCCGGAGCATTATAAGTCTCCCTATGTTATTAATGTCACTTAAAGTTATTCGTATTGCTGCATTACGTGACAGGAGTTGTTTGGAAACCATTGTTGCATATTACCTTCCTTGACCAGAAATATCTACCATGAATCCTATTTAAGTCCTGGAACGTTTATCATGCTTAGCTCTGCTTAGACCGGTAGAAGTCGGGTGATTTCCTGTCACCTGCGAGCTATAGGTGATAACTTAATCACGGTTGGCTATATTGTGCTATCGTGGAACATAACCTGGTATTGTTGAATAAATGGAGACCGGGTGGAATCTTATATGTGATATTGTAGTGACTCCACCTGTGTCATTTAAGGACCAGACGTTGGAGATCATCTTGTCATGTTGAACGCAGCCTCTCACATAGTTGGTTGGATAAGTCGTTCCGACCACGAAGCCGAGTAGCTCATCTCAGGCCGGGACCATGAGTAGTTCAAGTGTGCACTCTGGATGGTAGTAAGGATGTGCGGAGAGCCATTGGCGTAAGCCCAAGGGTGGGTTAGAGTCCTGATCACCCTTGGCAGAGTGGTTCTCTGATTGTGCGGTGCTGGTCGTACCCACGAATTTGGTTCCTGATTTGTACCAAAGGTGACCTAAGGCTACCTTCGCGAGGCATGCCTGGGTGTGTGTTAGGAATATTTCCCCAGCTGGGTAGGAATCGATTCGAATCGCCGTCTCTCCCGGATAGTGAGAACTTGACTTGAGTTCCTTTCATCGTAGTAAGTTATGGAAAGGATGAAAATGATGGTTATGAGATTATGCAAGAACTCAACTGGATATGGTTATTATTGTGATAAATTAATGGTATCAACATGTTTGGCATAGGATAGTTGCTAATCTAGTATGAGACAGGATTAATAACTAGTGATTTCCAATTAAAGAGATGTTGGATAACTTATGCTTTTCTGCAAATAATGTCTACCAGCTCTACTTATAAAGCCTTGTATACTCCTTGGTGTCTTAGTATTTTAGTCGGACGGGTAAGTCTCGCTGAGTACCTTCTCGTACTCAAGGTTTTATTCCCTTTGTTGCAGATAACGTTATGTTTCATGGCTACTGCAAGAACTGTCTTGCTCCTGCTGTGGATGAGGACTAGGACCATGGGCAATGGTCATTCTGTTTTTCATCTCACCTTTGTGCTTTTGGTTGGAGACGACTATGACACTGGCTTCGTATTAAACTACGTGTGATGTTTATGTTAAACTACTTTGCTTCCGCTACTTTCAAACTTGGTTTGTAATAATTATTCAACTCTGATGTATAAGACCTATTTGTGAAATGTGATGTAAAATGTGACTGGTTGTGTTGAATCTCTATGATCTTGGTTTGTATGTTGGTTGTTTGAGATCCTTCATGATTTCGTTGGACTACCGGGTTTATATGGGCTCAAGTATGATGGTTTGATCGCTTCAGTGATTGCTATTGTACTTGTGCTCTTATAAATTGGACGGTTCTGTGACAGCTTGCCCAACACTTTTTGTTCTTATTGCCAAAAGCTTATATGAACCAAGCATGTTAAAAACCTCATCTCTTTCATGTACTCGAGGTAGTATTGTCATCAATCACCAAAAAGGGGGAGATTGAAAGCATCTAGGCCCCTAGTTGGGTTTCGGTGATTAATGACAATACGTGATTACTATGACTAACGTGTGTTTTGCAGAGACAATTAAGTTAGGTCACGGTAATGGTGATCGATTGGGCAATCAAAGTGGTCATGCCCCTATGATGGAAATCATTTCGGTTTTCAAAGGATGGATGACAAGGTTAAGGATGGACTAGTTCTAAGTGTCGATTGGAGTTGGAGAGACACGTTAGGACTTTGTTTTTCCTTTGGCCATACTATTAAGGGGGTATGAACGCATAGCTTGACCTAGGTGAGTCTAGTGAGTTAGGTGTGGTGCACACTTGCTAAATCTAGCACTAGGTAGCTCCTTAACAGTCCTTTGATCCAATGGAGCAAACTTCATTCACATATGATCGAGAGTTGGAAGTGAATGGAGGGTCAAATACTGACCGGACGCTGGCTCCGATGTGACCGGACACTGGCTCAGGGTCCGGTCAGTTCATTTGACCAAGGTGAAAGCATCTAGAAGTGACCGGACACTGTGAGGTCAAGTGACCAGATGCTGAGGGCCAGCGTCCGGTCAACTCTAGTAAGGTCCCAGAGAGGGAGAATCCAGATCGGACGCGTCCGGTCATTGTTGACCGGACGCAGATCAGGTTCGGGCTACTGACTGGACGCTGCTCAGCAAGTGACCAGACACGTCCGGTCAGTGCTGACCAGACACTGGCCAGTGTCCGGTCAACACTTAATCACTAGAGTTCAGGGTGTACTAATCGGAGCGTCCGGTCAACATGACCAGAGCATCCGATCACCCTGTAGAGGCAAATAACGGTTCGTTTTTCAGCCGGTGTTATAAATACAACCTCCGCTCGTGTGTGGGGGTACTTTTGCTCATTCCAACAGCTGAGAAACAAGTTTGAGAGTGCCAAGAAGAGCAAGGTCCTAGTGAGGTGATTGAGATTTGAGAATCCCAAAGAGAGCCCTCATTAGTGAGATCAAGAGTAGCAAAGTGTGCATCCACCCTTCTCATTAGGCTTGTCGTGGTCAAGTGAGAGTTCGTGCTTGTTACTCTTGGTGATTGCCATCACCTAGATGGCTTGGTGGTGATTGGGAGTTTGGTGATCATCCGGCGAAGCTTGTGGGTGACCCAACTCAAGTTGTGAGCGGTTGTGGGTGATTCACCACGATGGAGTGTCGAAGAATTAACTCGTAGAGAGCACTTGATCCTTGTGTGGATCAAGGGGGAGCTACACCCTTGCACGGGTGCTCCAACGAGGACTACTGGGGAGTGGCGACTCTCCGATACCTCGGCAAAACATCACCGCGTTCCTTCTCCTCTCTTTACTTTAAGCATTTACTTTGATCAATTCATTACTTGTCATTTACATTCCTAGAATTGCCATGCTAGAGTAGGATTGGAACTTAGGGTGCTAAACTTTTGTGCGTTAGATCAATAGAAACACTTTCTAGGCACAAGGTGTTAATTGGGCTAACCATAGGTTTTGATTATTGCAAAGAAATTTGTAATTAGCCCAATTCACCCCCCCCCCTCTTGGGCATCTTGATCCTTTCAGGAGTAATTCACTCTCTCATGTAAAGAGTGAATTATTATTTTATTATTCTAAGTTCCCATGCGAACAACTCAAATTCATGACTAAGCCTACAATCCTCGCTGCAATACACAACCCTTCCTTCCCATCCATCTACAGCCCTTCCTTCCTTCCCATGCAAACAACTCAAATTCACGGCGCCTATGCACAAGAGATCATCACGCACCTATGCCAGCGGTGGCAACAACAATGTGCTCCACCTTGTTTCACGAATCACCTCGGTGGTCGCCTCATGGCAGCACAGCACACACCCATTATTGCATAGCCACCTACTTGTTAGTCCACCGCCACCGCCCGCCACCGCCACCCATGATTCTTCCTCGCCATTGACCCATCTCATGTACCACCTTGTAGTGTCATCGTCGTGGGCATCGCCATTATGCCTATAGTGCAATATGGTGACCAGATAGGCTGCCAGATTATGCTCGCCATCTACAGCACGAGCAAGATCGTTGAGGCATGGCCCAAGCCTATGGTTTTCCATGAATACGATTAGTATCCTAGTGAGGAAGCAAGCCTCTAGGTTATCGAGTTGGGTCAGGCTTGCAAGGAGGGCATAGTAGTTGCCAAGATCATCCCACCCTAGCCCACGTCTGCACTAGTCCAGTGCCACACACCGACTGATGGTGGGGTTGCCGTAGATGCGGTGCATGGACAAGCAGGTTGTCCATAGGCTGTGGAGGTAGTCCATGTGCCGCTCCAAGGTCGCAGTGAGGTGGCTAGCAATCTCAATGGCCAGCTCATTAGGGAGAGCTAGCAATAGCAACGTGGTGTGTTGCCTTGCCTCCATGATTGTCGGCGTTGACATCGCGTGATGCAGAGCACAAGGAGGCCATCCGAGGGCTTATGCGATGGTGTGGATGGAACTATGGCATGTGTGTGGATGGAGATACGGCATGTGGATGGTGGCAAGATGGAGGGCTGGAGAGGTGGAGCGACGCGATTGACTTACGTTGATTGAGGAGGAGGCGGGGGAGGTGGCCGAGCAGGGGTTATAGTAGGGGTTCTTAAATACCCTTTGTGAACTAGTGTTGGAACTCGCAACGACGACATAGTTTAGATTACCGAGTCGGTGGGCGACGGAGCAGACAAGATAGTTCAGATTACCGGGAATGCGGAGTTTTCTAGTTGTCTTTTTGATCTGCATGTTTCTTTCTATTCACATTTTTTACTGCACACGTAAGAAAGTTCGACCATTGTACATTTCATCTTGTAGGATAGTATATAGTGTCATCTGTACACTTGAAAGTCATAGCAAATTGAGTGCATTTGTTCATAGCTAACAAAAGTAGTCCTAGCCCCACATCATACATTGAAAACATTAATTTTTTATGTGAGTACAACTTGCCTGATAGGTTGTGCTACAAATAGCAGCTGCACTGGTTGTTGCTTCATGCATGAAGTAATAGTAAGGTAGGAGTACATCTTTACTTAGTAGTTGGATTCCTGAAGCGGCAGCGTCAACCACAGCCTTGGTAGTGTAGTCTATCAGAACCTATGAAATCATGTAGACATCTCTAGCTAGTTGCTACCCCTCAACTGCTATGAGCCTACAACTGCTTGGATTAGAGAGCACTGTATACTTCATCGGATGACAAAAGGTCCGACCATCTAAAATATTCACTACTCGGATACTAGTAATGGTGAACGTTGTGCGGTCACGTCAAAAGCCTGTTCCAGCCCTGGCGTCCCTATGTGTACAAAGCCTAGCCTCACTCCCGTTATATAGCCATCTCTAGCTAGCTGATTACATCTGCTCCTCTAACTAAGAGAAATTGCCTTTGGTCTGCCTGACTGCCCCTTGATTGTTGTGTGTCCTCTTCACAACCGCACTAGGCTTTCAAGTCTCAAGCATGTTATGGTAGTCAAAAGCTCTTATTCTAAGATGCACTTCTTGTGTCCAGCTTTCCTGCGTATTCACTTCACTCTCGGCAACCGCACAAGGTCTATATGGGAGGAGCATCCCCCTTCCCTCAAAGATTTTTAATTTTGACCATATATATAGAGAAGTATTGATGATTATGATGCATAATAAGTATCATTACATTGATCTTAAATTATATTTTCATAATAAGCCTAATTGGAGATCTAAAGATTATGTGTCAAACTTTGTTCAACATGCAAGAATCTTGCAGCGAGGACCATTTCTTGCCTCAGTCTAATGCAAAATAGAGGAGCCATTGGTGTTGAAATGTTACTACACACGCAAGAAAGTCCGACCTCTATAGGTTTGAACGCATCTAACAGTATACTATATCCTTTGTGGTTTTGAGTGCTGCAGCAATTTGTGTGGATTTGTTTATATAGGAGGTAAAACTAATCTCGGGCTCACGCCATACATTAATCCCTGACCCAAGTTATAGGGGATAAAACTTTACCTTCTTTAAGGAATTTGAAGGTACACAATACACGTGACAACGTCCCTCTCTATCTTGGCTCCCCTCTCATTTATAAGTTGGCAGGAGTAGTCATTATGTTACAAACTAGTCACCCCCTCCCCCCTCTCTCTCTCTTGCTGGCTCCTTCCCTCGATGCAGCTCTATCGGTGCCATGTCCCACTAGATCCAATCCTCTCGTGGTAGCACCGCATCAAACAGGATGCATGGACAGAGTAGCTCCCTGACAATAGATCAGTTGATACATATGGTTGGTGAGGAGACTGGCCTACCATTGGTGATTTGCCCCTACTACAAGCTTGCTAGAGTGATTGAGCGATGGTCTACAAAAGAAAATCTGAACCTTGGGTGTGTCTACTTCAAGTGCCAGAGGAATAGGGTGAGCTTCTTTGTCACTTCTTCTGCAGTAACTATTGCAATGCTCGGTTTAATCTTTTAAACAAATTTGTGCAGTATCCGAAACTCTATGGCTACTAACGACAGTATCTTGAGGATTTGAAAAAGTCAGGCATGATCCAAGTTAGGCTAATGGACTTAGAGGAGGAAGGAAGCAAAGGCCACTCGAATGGCAGAGCTGACATCAAAGCATTGGAACTCAGCATGTAGAACCTACAGCAGAAGTTGAACATATTTTTCCTTTGTTGTGTTCTGGTTGTTGGGTTTGGAATCATGTATTATGTGTATTGAAGTAGGTCATCAACATGTTAGATTTGAAATGCTATGTTTTGTACTAGCTATGACGATGTATGAAGAATAGTAACTTGTTGAGAAGGTGTTTGGTATGATGATGTATGAAGAATAGCAACTTATTGAGAAGTCCATCAACAAGGGAAGTACATAAGTAAGAGTAAAAACATGTACTCCCTCCGTACTCCCAACATAATGAAGATACATCAAATGCAACATGAGATACATCAAATGCAATGTGAGATACATTAAAAGGAACTTTATTTACTCCTCTACTCATCGTCGGTATCATTGTCCTCATCCTTGTTGTTGGTATCAATATCATCGTCCTCCTCTATAGACATGAGTCCCTTTTGCTCGTCAGCGGTGATGCGGTTGGCCACCTGCACAGCATCAGCACGAACTAGGTTGCACCAGTGCTTCTTGATGTTGTGGGTGGTGCTGATTCCCTATGTTATGATGCTAGTGTCAAAGCCATCTATCGGGCTCTGGTAGCAGGTGAGGATGTACTCCGTGTTGTCCACGCAATTCTTGTTCAGGTAGGCTGGCAGTTCTTCTAGGACATTGGTGAGTTGGTGAAAAATGAAGACGTAAATGCTCACCTTTTCCTCCCAAGGTGAGTTGAGGGTGCCTAGATCGGTGTTCTAAAGCACATGCCTAATCTTCAAGAAAGCCTTACTCATGATGCCAACGGCCCAATCATCACTATCTCCAAAGGGATCCACCAGAGCTTCATCTTGATTCACCACGGGCACGGCGTCATCCTCCTTCACCATGGGCATGGCATCATCCTCCTTCACCATGGGCATGGTGTCATCCCCCTCCCGTGCATGCTTTGTAGAAGGCTCATCCTTCGCCATGGCAGTGGCTAAGAGTGAAGTAGGTTTGGTGAAGGCAACCGCACATTCCTAGCAATTTTAGATCTGTAGTGGGAATGGGAGGGCTCAAGAAAGGAAGGAAAACAAGTGGAGTTGCGGAAGAGATCATGGTGGTTAATATATCACTACTATAGAGGAGCTATTGGTGTTTTTTAGAACAAAGATGAGTCATTGGTGTTGAAATGTTACTACACACGCAAGAAAGTCCGACCTCTGTAGGTTTGAACACGTCTGACACACTGCGCAGACCTTAGCTTACATTAGAAACAAGTTAAAGTTGCTACAAAATAATGTCAACATTCATCCAAGAGAAAATTAACATGTCCAAAGACAATCAAACAACATTAATTCATTTAAAAAATGTCATGACAGAGAGATACATCAAATACAACTTTATTTGCTACTTTGCTAATGACTCCAACTCTGCGAACAAGGGAACATAGGGAAGATAGTAAGGTCTGCCGATGATTTCTGGCAGGATGTCACATCTATACAGAATGTAATGTGTAGGGATGACATGAACTTTTTTGCTATCCATGTTATATGCGATGACAGCTCTTTCATCCCAACCCCAACAAAAAAAATTAAATTCCATTTTGGGTAAACTATAACCTCTGTGTAGCAGACTCAAGATCACAGTAACCCATTGGTTTCTTAGTCTTTCCAAACAACTAACGCAGACTGATAATATGCTTCAATGTCCATTTATTAGTACCATAGTCTTCAAGGATCCAAATTGAAAGCTTGAACATATTGCGACCACCAACAGTACATTGACACAAGTGACCCTAAGCCTGATGGATGGAGCATGAAAAACCATGTGGCCTATTAGGAATTTTCCTCCATGTCTTTTCCTCCATATCCACAGCAAGTATATGAGGGTAATAACCCTCCCAGTATCCAATATAGTGCAGACAACCATTAAGAAACACAATTGCTGATTTTGAAGATGTCACCTGAGCCTCCTCGCCCCATTTAGATTCCTTAAAGATCCATGCTATAGTTTTAGATGAGTAGATGTCCACACCCACGCACTCACCATCCTCCTTCATATATTCAATCACATGGAAGTGCGAGGAGGCAGTGGAATCGAACCCCAATTGAGCCTTATTAATAGAATGAATGCTAGGTGGCAGTACCTTCAACTTCTGGGTTGCTGGATTGCAGACAATATAGCGGTATCCATCAGCCCCAAGGCACTAGCATAGGATGAGTCCATTGCAGCAATATGTGATATCTACATTGTCCATGGTGAAGGGCAAGAAGGACAAGGAGGGGTGTTCATCGGTGATGCTGGTGAAGTTTCGATGGTCGTACAAACCATCATAGAAGAAGTCGGGCATAGTCTAGGGCAACAACTTATGGTTGACCGAGATGAGGCATTTCTAGGAGCGGCAAACATATTTGAAGCAGAACAAGGAGCGGGCGGGGTGGCATCGGAGGATCTTGACAATGACATCATCCATGAGGCTGGCTAGTGCATTCCTCTTGTTGGGGGCCTCCTCCATTTCATCAGTGGGCTATAGGATGAGAGCTTGATAAGTAATGAGGTCACTGAAGAGGAAAATAATCCAACAAAGATCCATCAGTGAAGTCCATAACTCATACCAAAGTGCAACTTTAACAACCATTAATAATTTTCATGGTATGACCTCATCTAAATTTAGAGTAGCACCACATAGATATATATATAACTCAAACTAGAGTAGCAGTTAATGGAGTTGTAACCATTACAATTTTAGCTAAATCAAGTCTAATCTTCACACTTACAATCAATACACGAGCTCAGAGCTTCTTCCATATGAGACAGACAAAGATTAAGAGGACTACAATTACAACAATTTTGAAGGAGAAAGAGGGTGGAGCAGCTATTGTGTTTTGAAGACAGAAGTCATCAACATGAGCTAAGAGTGGATTTGAGTTGGTTCTTGACTTGAAGGCAACAATTCCATCATCATAGGAGTTGTACTTAATATATAAGAAGCAACAGGAAACATATGAACTTGTTCCTAGCAGTTAGGCCAGTTGTAGTAAACTCCTGGCTAACGGCCATTGAAAACAACATAGCAGGGACATGTGGTAGAACCACCTAACCTAATGCCTCTAGGAGTACTTGTCTTCCTTTAGACCCTAAGTACCCAAGGGAGGACACCAAATTACGTAGTTCCATCAAGCACACCCCAAGGGAGGACCCAAAAATCCACATTTTTCCATTAGGATCACAAATGAGAGAATAAAGCTTACAACATTTTAGCCATTTCTTCATCACTTTCCATGTAACATCAGAGTATAATATTTATTATTTATAATAGCGGAATATGAACATGTTATCGGAGTAATGAACAATTTAAGTTAACAGTGGAATATAAACATGTGATCAGAATTACAGCGGAATTAAAGATCTATTCATGACATGATGAAGCATTGATATATAAACTATGACAATAGATTATAAAACTTCCATTTATAAAAACATTTAGTGAGAGTTATAAAAAAACTATGATCGTAGCATAAAGGAATCCTCTCTGAGCCCACTAGGAGGAATCTACACACAAGGGTTGGCTCTAGCATCCACCTATCACCTGCAATAGGGGGAAATAAAACCCTAACTACTCAATTGTACTTAGCAAGACTTACCCAATAGGAGGAAAGAAAAAGACTCCAAGGATATATAAGGCTATCTGGCTTGTGGGTTTATTGCATCTGCATGAAGCATTACTAAGTGTGTGTCCTTATATTCAATTTTATTAGCAGTCATCATTAGTTCATTAACAAACCATTCTATGTAAGCACTAGTGCTACTTTCAAGCAGGTGGTAAGCAATCAGAATCATTTTACCATCTTTCATCTTCCAGTTCTTACTACGGTGCTAGATTGTAGATAAGTCGTACTAACATGGTGGTGATTCGTGAATCAATGTGCCCAGCTAGGTACCCCAAAACACATGCCCCGCTTGTACCCCAGGCACAAGCAGGACCAACCCACTACCCTCCTATCACGGGGTCTAGGTCCCCGTCCAAACTTGGACTCCAAGCCCCCGCCCCTGAGTCCTGGACTCAATGCGGTGCTAGGACCTCCACCCAAAAAGCACCCTAAAAGTCAATCTGGAAAGAGCCAAAACAAATGACAAGAGAGTAACAAGTCTTCCCTGCGCCCATACCCAAGTATGTGCTCGGGATAATAAGTCTGTGACTTGCCTAGAGTCCAATGCAACGGCCAGTCCTTAACCGACACAGATAGGGAAAACAGTGTAACCAAGCTATGCCCCGTTGGCCGCAGGACACAACCTCTTACACCCACCAATACCCAAACCATATCCCTGCCCAGTCTCCATTTTTCCTTTCCACAATTTTATCATGGGTGATAATAATATAGTAACAATAATAATATATTTCATATCTCTCGAGAGTGATAGGCAATCACTCGACTTCTATTGGAGTCCTGTAGCATAGCAATCTACATGATCCTGTCATACTAGTAAGACTCATAGGATAAAGATTTATATATGCAAGTGTGTTTCATTCAGCTCCTTAAAACTTAATGCACAAGCATAATTAAAAGTGCAGAATAATAGGGGTTATGCATCGGGGCTTGCATATGTAAAATATAACCAAAAGTTAGTATTCCATCTTCATGACATGATTCCTGGCACCATCTTTTCAGCTACTCCAATTGATTACACGATCCATCATCGACCCTATTATGATATGCAATATGATGCAGAGATGATGCAACAGTTAATTAACAAGGCAACAACAACTCTTAAACAGAGTACATACTATGAACTAACAAACTAGCTCTAATGACTAACATACTAATCTACGTATCAACATCATCGAGAAAGGTGTCATTTCCCAACATGTGTTTCTTTATTTCATTTATTTGATTTACTATATATTCAAACTAGGCCTCATTAACTACTCTAGTAAACTAATTATTATTGGGCTACAAAAAATACAGTGAGCAGCTAATAATATTAGGAATTTACTGTGAAATTTTTAGAGTCAGCACTATCACCATTTTCTCACAAAAATTCCCACAAGTTCACATTTTAACAATACTAAACATTTTAAAATAATTAGAGCAACCCTAGAAACATTTTAAAACTAGATGAACTAATTACGCTAATAGATAGATTAGATAGATCATGATTTTAGGAGCCTAACAAAATTGGTTTCACCATTTTTGGACATCTACACAATTTTATTTTGAATTTACAAATTTACCTTATACGCTAAATTAGAAATTGCTCTAGAAATCGAAAAGGGCTGGTGGCAACGACCTCGGCCCAACGCGAAACACGTGCACGCGGCCCAGGCGGGGGCAGGGCGTGCACGCGGCCATAGGCCATGGCCCACGACACGGCGAGGGCGGCCCATCGCAGCGCAAACGTCCCAGGCGTGGGCAGCACAAGGCACGGTGGCGGCAGGTCGACCCAGCTGGGAAATCCCAGGGCGCGTTGTCCATTTTGCAAAAAGGACCCTAGGTTTTTAACTAATAAACCTACGATCTAGCTCACTATTCAAATGAGTCATCTGTTCTTCACCTAGCACCCTATATTTTCCTATCTTCACCGTTCCCCAATCCCCGAGCATCACCAAAGCAGAGCACCATGGCGGGGACGATCCGACGGCGACATACAATAATAAGATCATGGGGCTAACACATCTTTCAACCTATCTTTACTTCAACGGTCTCATGATGCGAACTATTCGTGAAAGCACTCGATATCAGCTAAAATAGCCGATTTAGGCATAGTGCACAGTTAAGGTCATGCCCTATCAGGAACAGATCTACCAAATAGCGATCCCCACTCCACGGTGCTAACAGTGGGGTGTGAGGCAGAATCACACAGGCCATGATAACGGGCTATGGAACGGTTTTCGCTAGCCAACAGATCTTCTCAAGCCAAAACATGCCTTAACCGCACACTATGCGCGATCAAGATTGACATAAAACGGCTTAACCGCACACTATTCTCAAGACAAAACATGCCTCATCATTTAAAGTGCGGATTAGATCAAATTTAGATTAACAAACAATGAGTTAAAAAGGATATAAGGCCGATCTAGATTAATCCCAATCGGAGATAGTGATATTGCTATTATTAAATAAATAATGGAAGCAATAAGTAATATCGGTAACTTAATGAATCTATCCGAAGGAACGCCACCCTTAGATAGAGCCGATAACTTGACCTTAATCTAGTATGAGCAGTGGAGGTCGACCGGATCGATGCAGCCGTACTTGAACTAGACAAGAGTCGATAACTAGCTTATACCAAAGTCGCAGTGGAGGTCGACCGGATCAATGTAGCCGTACAAACAGAAGTATAAGCCATGACGGTACTTATAGACAAGCAGTGGAGGTCGACCGGATCGATGCAGCCGTACTTGCTGAAGAACTCGCTGAGATCTACTCTACTCCTATGCCTAAGGGGTGGCCAGAGCCAAAAAAGTAAGTAACTTGTATTTGATTGATTGTGTCCCTTTACAATAGCCAGGGTCCAATATTTATACCCAGAGCCTAAGCACAAATCCTACTCAAGTATGACTCGGTACAATCTTTGGTATGAAGAAAATATTCCTAACTTAAGATAACTTGGACCCTAATCTTTCCCTTTTTGTAGAGTCCGATATGTATCTTCCCCACGCCAATCGCGGCTCATTATCGTTATCTGCTGACGCCATTTAAAGAGAGACGATTCTAGTGTCGCACCCGAACCGGCTGATATCGATCCTCAGGCAACCGATTCCTTGATTGGCACAAACTTGGAAGCCTGCAAGTTCCTGCATTCTTCTCCCAAATTTTGGTGTAAACACATGCCCCCCAATTTTGGGATAAAATAGTTTTATTCCAAAATTCTAGTTTATTGGTTTACCACGTTCTATCCTAAGATGTACGCATAACTTCTGACTTCCCGGCCCGAGTCTTATACAACAGCCCAATAGTATCTCCTTCGACTCACTTGGCCTTTTTGCTTTCTCCTTCTTTCTCGAGCCAACTTCAACAGCTGACACCGTCACCGCCAAGGCTCTAAACCCTAGCAAATCCTATGTTCTATCGAGCCATCATCCAAGTGATCTTTGTCAGATTCAAACCTATTTCGGCTACAATGGTGACCACTGACCACGTCCCTGAGGTATGCCTCCAAGTCTCCACTCTCCAAGCATCAACGGCTACTTCATATTTCTTTTCTTCTCAAATTTATTTTGTCCGATTTCTAGGAAATGAGGAACAAAATCTTGATTCCATCAGCGGTTACTTCCAATGTCTATTTTCTTGGGCCCATGGGTGATCCTAATCCATCTAATTTCATCCATTAAGAAACTAAACAAATCCCCTTCAAATAGTATGTAGTTGATTTGTCCTCTTGTAATACCAAAACTCCCTTCAGAAATTGGTCAAAGATGCCTAAGGGATGGAGAAATTGGTTCCATAGGGTGTCTGAGAAAAAGGGTGGAGATTGGGAACTTTATGATCTGAATCAATGCTTGACTCTTTCATTGTTTGGGATGGAGAGGAACGACTCACTTCTGATTGCTGCATCTTATTTCTGGTCCAATGCCCAGAATGCTTTCATCTTTGGCCACGGCCCAATGACTATCACCCTAGCCAATGTGTACATGTTGACCGGCCTTAGAATAACTAGATCAATACAGCCTTATGAGTACTTGAGTGCTGGTTCCAAGAAGCTAGCCAAAATATCAGACTGTTCAGGATGGGTAGGCTACATTCTAAACCATATTGAGGTTGGATCAGCTGTTAGCGAGAGAGAATATGTGGCTTTTCTAAACATGTGGCTAGAAAGATTCATCTTCTGTGGGTCATCTTGTGGACCAACTTATAATCACAAATTTATGGTAGAACATCTGGTAGCAAGTAAGAGTATTCCCCTTAGAAAATATCTATTAGGAGCTGCTTACCATCTGATGCACCAGGTAGCTGCCCAATTGCTAAAGAATGAACCAGTACACACTATTAGTGGCCCTTAGTGGTTGATACAGTTATGGCTGAACCTGTATATGCAGAAAATTGTAAGTTATGATCTTAGAAACTTGAGCTTTCCTTCCTCCACCTTTGATGAGGAATACAAGGGTGAAGAAGGAAGAACATGTCAGTGCATGAGCTACGGTGAAGCTGCATCGGCCAAAGTAATTCATGTCGATATTGGACATCTCTTCAAAAAGTTTTAAAGAGGGTTCGATGTAGATGTTCTGACTTGGTTGCCCTATGATAATGATGAGAATGATGAGCTGATTTTCTCATTCAAATTTTGATTTGAGTCAGGTTGTTCAGACGAGGCGGCGGCTGCAATTTTTAATTCCTTCATCAAGCCCTGCGTTCCCCCCGCTGAATTTTGTCACGGTCATGGCAAAATGGTTATAGGCTCCACCCTTCTAGGCAACCTTCTGACTTATGAGTTCTATAATCTATCTTTCATAGCCTATTAGTTTGGCTTTGGACAGCTCCCCCCTCAATTGTTCTTTAGAAACATATTGAAGCCAAGAGAAGACATCAGTGAGGTGATGGAAGCCTCCAGAGTGTTTCAATTGGGATCGAACCTTCCTTCCCTTTGCGTGCATGACTGGATCAGAGTCAAGTGCTCTTCTACTCTCTTTGACTCTTGGTGGCAAGAATGGCACTCCCATCTTCCCTGTAGGTTGGTCCATCCTTTGTGTATAACCCTAGATGGAGAATTTGTTTTTGACAGAGAGGTAACTTGCCATTCCTTTTCAAGAAAATTGTTCGATGAATTCCTCTACCAACCATTCTAATTGACCTTTTTAGGATGCCAAATTTCATCCTCCAAGCTTGGATAGGAAGGGGCGTCCCATAGATTACCAGCCACCATGTCAGTTTCAAGAATTAGATCGGCAACCCTTCACTAAAGAAGTTGATGAAAACTCATGCTGCCTTCATTATCATGACATATCAATCTTCAAAGCGTAAGGTAGCTCACAGGACAACCCAGAAAACCACTGCTAGGAAGAGACTTCGCAGAATGAGACCATTAGCTGCTTAGGTAAACAATTTATCTCCTTAAAATGTTATTCAACTGCTGATCCCGTTCTTTCACAGCTATCGAGCATTGCGTCCCAACCTGCTCTAGGTGTGGGACTACTATCCTAGGCATTTGATTCAGCGTCAACTAAACCCCCATCGGCTGATCCTCAAGAGGAGTTGATTTTGGTTGAAATAACTAATGCTTCCATAACAGCAGAAAATGTGAGTTTTCCTTTATGCTTGTCAGAGCATTTTCTTTAACTTTTAATCTATTCGGCTTCCATTCTTCATCTGGCTTTTTACCATACCAGATACTTCTTGAGGAAACACCCACGTAAGAGTAGGAGCCAGACAATCCACTTAAGGATCCTGCCAGTGTCAAAGGCGATCCTATTGATTCCCCAGCTCAGCATGCAACTGATGGTTAGGAAGTTAAACATCCCCTTTATTCTTCTGCAATAATTATGAACTAAAATTGGACATTGCAGATACCAATGTTGAAAGCTCAGAGCCGATTCAACCAGATGCTATTAGTGCATCATCAGCTATCCCTTCTTTTTAGGTAGAGGCTACTATGAAAAATGTATTGCGTTCATCTCGTCATTCATTTCATCATAAACTGATCCAATCCTCATAATCAAGATTCTCTTTAAATGTAGGCATTCGATCTTCTAGCCCTGACCTACTCTTTCAATCTTGAGGAGTATCTTGATGGAGATTAAATCAGTTTGTCAGCCACTTCTTCCAAGGAAACCTTGCCAAAAGAGACCAAGAATCAGCTAAGAGATGTTCTGCCAATGTTTGAGAAGAATATAGCTGATTTGGTCCAAGATACTGATCCAATGCATAGAGTCTTCTTGGCCATCAAGGGTAATCCATCCCCAGTTCTCTCTAGAGTCTTGTCTCCCTTTTCTATCTTTGAAGATCAGGTCCTGAAGGTGAAACAGGCTTAGAGGAATCTATTTGATTGTGAAACTTTATTGGCCAAGGGGAACTCTAATAGGCAAGAGGCAAAAGAACTATCACAGTTGATTGATCACTTGAATAGCTCCTTCCTCAGTATTGATCCAGAATTGTCTCACTAGAAGCCAGGCATGCAGAACTTGAGAAGGAACTGGGAAACGTGAAGGCCGCCATTGATCGTCACAAGTCCACCCTGGCTCAAATACCTAACGCCATTTAGCAAAAGAAACAGGAACTGCTGGCCAAAGTCAGAGAAGGTAGAGCTATCTGAAGTAGCCTTGAGAGCATTCCTGGATCAATCGAAGAGGATAAGCAACATATCACAGAAGTTGATGCTATCTGGCTAGAAGTACTAAAAGAAATCCAGGATGTTCTAGAATCATAATTCATGTATCATATATTTTGTGTAGAATCAATGACAGCCACATCCTCTGTCGTCTCATTATACTTCTTGTTTTGGCTTAAAGAGCCAATTTGAAACAGTCGATTCCAAACTTCTAATCTTAATCCAATTAAGTCTGAAAACACGTCTTTTATTAAGAGAGACCTTTGATCTTCTATCTTTAGTCACCCGGTGCCATATTCTCTTCGATATTAGTGAGGTGGCACTTCACCTTATATTAATTGTGGTTGCCTTTTGCACATCCCGAGGCGTCCACCTCCTCGCTCTATGGCTTCAAATATCGGCTGAGGACTCCGGCCTCGAACATATCTGCACTTGCAACCGTTCCTATTCCTTTGCTTTTCTCTGCCCTCGTAGATCCGATCAACTTCATGGCCGGCGAGAAGAACCATGGCAAGCATGAGGCGGAGGAGGTCCCAGAGGAGAACATGCCGATGAACCAGCGCCTCCGACGCATGAGGTGAGATCAACATATTCTGCTTGTGATGACAAACTATTCTAATTTGTCTGTAGATTCATTTTGAATGACAGTCTTCGTCCTCTTCCTAGGGCCGGCGAGCCCTCTGATGTTGTGTCTTCCGTGCCGGCCTCATCGTCGGACTCCTCCGACTCGTACAATGGCGATGATGCCCGGTGCTTCCTTCGAGAGTGGAGGGCGGCCCAGGACCACTATTCCGAGGCAACTTGAGAAAATGGTCAGCTCGAGATCCACTCTGAGGTTTCTTAGGCTGCCCTTCACACCGCCGAAGAAGAAACTAGCGCCATTCGAGCGTGGCTGGTTGAATCCAATGCCATGGTGGCGGGTAAGATGAATTCCTGAAATGCCTCCACTCTAATTTCCACTGCCTTTGTCTTGATAGTTTTTCTGTTCCTGTGACTGCTAGCCCTAATGGTGCAGCTGGAGTCTCTCCAACTGGCGGCAAACACAGCCACGGACGCCGTCAATGCTTGGGGTTCCCTCATCAACGCTCGTCTCCAAGACATCCCAGCTCGCTTTAGGAGATCGCCCTCCATGGCGTTCATCATGGTGCGTCAGTGGCGCTAACCGTGGCACAAGTCCAGACTAGGTATGAGCTCCACGCCATGGAGACCGGTTTCCCAATGGGTGATGGCCCTGAGGAACATGAGGACCTGATGGAAGAATTTGTCGTAGCGGCGGAGGCCATCGTGGATATCACATCCGCTTAGGATGTGGTGAACAAGGTCTTCGATTAGATTGTACTTAGGGCGAACAAATGAATGAAATCTTTTGCTCTTCTATGAACGTGTCTTAGTGCAATGCCTCTATACATGTCATGAATGTTTTTGTTTTATTCTTTGCTCTGGAGGCGATACATATCGTATCGGCTTTTATGTCTTTTAAGTTTCTTCATTTTTGAACTAGAGGCGATACCTTTCTGGTACCAGCTATTAGAGCCGATGACTAAACAAATTGGCTATCAAGTGTTGATCAAATGTCAGTATAATATTCCTTCAAATATGTTTCATCGATTGTTATTAACAGGTTGCACCAGAACTCTTCAAACCAAAGGTTAAACGATCGATCGATCCAAAGCAAGCATCTCATCAAGTGCAACAGAACTTCATTTAAGAAATCCATCAATTCTGACTCGTACTTAGGGTTCCATTTATCATTCACATGTCGGCCTAAACTGTAACAGAACCAACCAAATTATAAGAATGTAAGTACAAAAACAATCACCGAAGTGATCAAATTCCTATACTTAAGCTCCCATAATCCCGGTAGTCTGGAAATCACGACCGTAGTGATTCAACACACACATCATTCGTTACAACATTTCACAAGTGGCATCCGGATTACATCCATCAGAGTGCAAATAAAATATTACAACCCAAGTTCAAATTTGCGGAAGCAACATAGTTTAGTACATAACTTCATAGTTTCAAATACATTGCCAGATCTTAGTCATTTCCCACAAAAGCATCTTCAGGTACGAGAACTAGGAGAGACCGCGGCCAACGGTCTAGTCTTCATCCCCAGCCGGGAGAAGGCAATACTTGCAGCAACCAAAGTAGAACTGGTCATCTGCAACAGGTGGGAGATAAACCCTGAGTACGAGAAGGTACTCAGCTAGACTTACCCGTCAAAACCAGAAATAAAAGACACCAAGGGTCATGCAAGGCTTATGAGGTGGGCTAGCTTGACATAGTTGCATAAAAGAGCTTATGAATATAGTGACCACTTTAAACTTAGCATCAAGTTTATCATCATTTACCTATCCACTAGATTAGCACCTGTACTATAGCACTCACTTATTAGGAGCAAACAATATTAACCATAGCAGGTATAATCAGGCTGTCATCATCATATCATCATTTCTGAACCATTATGTTATTTAGTGTATCTACTTTGGAGATAAGCCCGTCAAGTTCTCACTCACCAGGAGAGACGGCGACTCAAATCGAATTACAACTCAGCTAAGGGGGTATTCCTAACTCTCACCCTGGCACACTTTGCAAGGGTAGCCGTGGGTCACCTTTGGGACAACTCAGGAACCAAATTCGCGGGTTCGATCAGCGCTAGCACTCTCAGGGATTGCCCTTCTGCTAGGACGATCAGGACTTTTAAATCACCTGCCCTTGGACTCATGCCTACGGCTCCCTTCCGAGGCGTACTTTATACTTATCGACTCCTGGCCTGAGGTGAGCTACTCGGCTTCGTGGTCGATCTCTGGACCCGGCCAACTAAGAGAGAGGCATGCATTCAACATGAACAGGAAAGGCTCCAAGATTCGGTCCTTAAGCGACACAGACGGAGTCACTACAAACCGGCAAGCCTCCGCCCGATCTTCATTTCAAATTAAGACAGGTTCTTTTCCACGATAGCAAATATAGCCAACCGTGCCATATGTATATTCCTATATCTCGTAGGTGACAGGAAATCACCTGACTTCTACCACGTTTAAGCAGGGCTAAGAACTACACGAGCCTGAGCTACATAGGATTTAGGGTATCAATATCTGGACAAGGATTGGATAACCAATGCAGCAAGTGTTTGCATCCAACACCTAAACTTAATGCAACAATATATATGTAACAATAATACTTTAACTGCATTTCAGAAATTAGGAGGCTTAATATGCTCTGGGGCTTGCCTTTCACAAAGTTGCACGAACGGTGATCCGGGCACTCAACGGCGACGTCGTCTGGCACTTCTCCTGAGGGCTGCACCTCCTGAACCTCCGGTGTTGGCTGCTGCTGCTCCTCGCTCGGTTCCTCGAATTCTAGCAAGGTCACTCCTTCTGGTACACCTATTGCATGCCGATGCACAAGATAAATATCATGGATGCATAAGGAATGACTTGATGCTCATGATGAATGGATCACAGTAAGTGTTTAACGAAAACATCACTGGACACTCGTTTACCGATTAAGAATAGCTCTATTCAAATCACGTTAAAACATGTATCTCACTTAACTTGAGGAACAAGATCAACTTACCTAACTTGCATAACCTAAGATAAAGATGCTCATCTTCAGTTAAAGGCCTAACACCTAGGAACATTACCACAAGCTTAGGAATAGTAAAGGCATACTTAAATCAACAGTTAAAGTTTCATATGCAAACGAGCAGTTCTTTATTTAATCACAACAAGAGTTCTACAATTTCAAATGACTCACAAGAGGACATTCTGGAAAGCTTATGAAATTCTCTACAAATCATTTATAAACATCAAAGCATGATTCTTACATTAATCGAATCGAATTCAAGTAAACCTAGAATCCTTCCAGAAATAGCAGGTTTACTAAATTAAATATTTAGTGATGATGCAAAAGCAAAATTGGACCAAACCAAGTTAACCAGCTTGTGGTGCATACTAGAGGAACCTCAGAAAGTATGGTGCCAACCTCTAAATAAATTATTTAATGTCCTTTTCTAATTTATTTAGTTAATTAGGTGATTAAAGCAACATATAGTAAAACTATACAGAAAAATCTACAAAAATTACAGTAGCTACCTCATGCTTCACATAGACTACCATAAAAATTTCAAAGCAATTTGTCAAGCAGGACTTGCTGTATCAAAAATAACAGATGGCAGGGCTATTTCTAGCATAATTAGGAAACCCTATTGAAAAGTGTCAAGCAACAGATTTCACATTTTTCCTAGTATCTTTCTAGCATAAGAATAGCATTCACCAATTTTTACCTCTACTAGATCTATAGAAAAATTATGAAAATTCACACAAGATCCATCCATGCAAACAAGAGAATTACCTAACTCTTACCTACAGTGTGCAAAAAGTATGAAAATTTAACTACAAGTTATTCATGATATGAGCAGTACACCATAAAAATTTCATGCCATTTGGAGCTACATAGGAAAAGATATAATTAACCCTATTTCCCACATGATTAAAAGAGATAATTAGCAACTCCATTTTTCATAACAGAACATGGCATAAATTATATTTTTAATATAAACTAGACATTACCAGGAACTCAACAAAATTGGAACCACATCATTTGGATCTACCAACTAAGAGATACACATTTTTGAATATGTACTCAAATCTGTGAAAAAGAATGAAACAAATAAAAATGGAAAACCTAACCACTACTGCTGGGCCGGCCCGGAAGAACACGGCGGTCCGTGAAGCACACGCTAGCGCAGCCAGAACACGGCGTGGCCCAGGTCAGCTCCCGCCTGCGCTCGGCGACTGACAAATGGGTCCCGCGAGTCAGCGAGACAGATAGGGGAGGGAAGGAGAACGACGGCATAGCTCGTCACCGGTGGCAGTTCCGGCGAGGCCATCGGTGCCAACGTGTTCACCTCACCCGTGCTCACCTAGGGATACCATCTATTGTAGCTATTCCAGCGGCTAGAGGAAATGACGATGGCCATGGCGGTGCACGGCCGTGGTTTGGCTAGCTCCAGCGAGGCGACGACGTCACGGCCCTAGTGGTCGACCCTACGAGCATCAGTACCACTCACAGGACCTAAAGCAAGGGAAAAAAGGAGGCAGCAAGAGGCTCAAGCGGCACAGCCACATGCGAGCTCGGCCGGCGGCGGTCATGGTGACCCGGTGGAGCCGCCCTCACGATGAGCTCTACCTGAGGCGAAAACAAGATGACGGTGGGGTCGAGGATGTGGAGGAGCTCACGGTGGTGCTGTGGTTCAGAGGAATTGGACAATGGCGCTCGGTTTTGGTGGATTTGGCTCGGCGATGGCCACGGCTTGCCGGTCGTTGTGCTCGCGTGGAAGAGGATGGCAGAGGGTGAAATGGTGATATGAAGAGCGAGTGAGCAAGGCGCTGGCTTTCATCAGGGAGCACGGACGTGTGACATGGAGACGCTTGCAGAGCATGCACGCCACGTGGTGGTCAGCCCCTGAACCGGTTGGCCACGGCGTGCTCTGACGGTTTTCTGAAATGGCTGAATCGACGTCCGATGGCACGATTGACAGCATGACTTTGACGATCTATATCTCCCAAACTATGGCGATCTGGTTCATGGTATAGTTGACAAAATTGAAGATCTAAGTGAGGACTACAACTTTGTCAATTGGAGCTCGAGTTGGTTTGGCCTGGTTAGGGAGATACAAGGCTCCAAACAATGATACACGAAACTGGAAATCAACTCTTGGACTTAGAAAAATTCTAAGTGTAGAATTCAACCCCAAATCTTACTTGTGGGCCATGTTTGAGACTGTTCCACACATTTTCATGGGTTGGTCATAAAATAACTTTTGTTCCTTGATAAATTGGCTACAACTTTGGTAAAGGGTGCACAGCCATGCAAGGTCTCTAGGTTGGACTTTTGAATCAGTCAAACAGTGTCACTCTATGGGTCATTCTAAGTCAAACCTCCCCTAGAGGGCAATTTGGTCATTTTGGTCCACATGAACAATGTCCCATCAATTACCCTAAGTGTAGTTAAGGTGTATTAGACCATAATTCACCACTCTACACAAGTGCTACACCAACTTCTAAGTATCACATGTGATGAAGCAACAAAACACTCAATTTTACTCTAATGTTGCAATTCCATGTTTCACATGTTTCATGACTTTGTTGTAATTTTAAACTTGTCATATTACTACCATGTTGCCATGTTTCAAGGTATGAGAAACTCATGTTGCATTCACATATTGCACTACTACCATTCACAAGCAATCAAGTATGAAACAAACATAATTGAGAATGTTGCATATACATGTTTCAGTACAATGGCATGATGAGGTAGATGATGCACATGTTTATGAGATGAAATGCAATTTTGTGGGAGCCAAACACCTAGGGTGTTACAGCCCTCCCCCTTAGAAAAATCTCATCCTGAGATTTGGAAAGCGTACCATTCAGTAAAGAAAGTCAGAAAATTTTCCTTTAGATAATCTTCCCGCTCCCATGTTGCATCCCGATCACTATGATTACTCCAAACTACCTTGTATAACTTAACTACTCGCACGGGCTTCTCCTCATAAGAAAGATCAGATTTCAAGTTGATTCTCCTCATTGCTACTCTTTCCTCGGGAATACGGAGACACTTCTTCAGCTGAGACACATGGAATACCAGGAATATAGCTCCCATTTCACGTGGTAGATCGAGTTTATAGGCTACTCTTCCACTTTTCTCGATAATTTGGTAAGGTCCAATATATCGAGGCTCAAGCTTCCTTTTAATTCCAAAACGTTTTACTCCTTTCATAGGGGATACCTTTAGATAAACATGGTCACCTACTTCAAACTCAATAGGTTTTCTTCTCTTATCAGCATAGCTCTTTTGTCTAGCCTGAGCGGCAGTCATATTCTTCTATATAGTTCGAACTTGCTCTTCAGCTTCTTTTACAAAATCAATACCATAGAATCTTCTTTCTCTGGGTTCCACCTAGTTTAAAGGAGTCCTACACTTGCGGCCATATAGCGCTTCAAAAGGAGCCATTTTGATACTCTCTTGATAACTGTTGTTATAAGAGAATTCAGCGAGAGGCAACCATTCCTCCCAAGAGCCTTTGCAAGAGATAAGACAAGCTCTAAGCATGTCTTCAAGAATTTGATTAACATGCTCAGTCTGTCCCGGTTTGCGGATGATAGGCAGAACTACGGATTAGATGAGTGTCAAGATTCTAATGTAAGCACTCCCAAAAGCAAGCCGTGAATTGTGGTCCTCTATCTGAAACAATGGATTTGGGTACACCATGGAGACGTACCACTTGTTGAAAATAAATATCAGCATAGTTGTGAGGGTGATAGGTAGACTTGACCGGAATAAAGTGAGCGGATTTGGTTAGACGATCCACGATAACCCAGATGGAATCACAACCCTTTTTGGTAGTGGGTAACCCAACAATGAAATCCATAACAATTTCTTCCCACTTCCAGCCAGGAATAGAGAGTGGCTGCAATAACACGGGCCTCATGTGAATAGCCTTGACTCTACAATAGTTATCACACCTTGCCACATAGGCTGTGATTTCTTTCTTCATCTTGGTCCACCAATAATACAGCTTGAGATCTTGATACATTTTACTGCTACCAGGATGGATAGATAATCTAGAAGAATGGGCTTCAGCCATAATTTGATTTCTAAGTTCTTTGTCTTTGGGTACTACAAGCCTATCATTAAACCAGAGAATTCCTTTGTCATCGACCCTAAAGTGCTTGATCTCCTGCTCTTTCATCTTCCGCTTGATATGAAACACACCCACATCAGTCTTCTAGAGTTTGATAATTCGACTTCTAAGAGAGCAATCCATAGTGATATTGTGGAGTACTACAGGATGAAGGAGGTGTGCCAGATGAAAGTCTTCACTAACTAAGGAATTGCAATGGGCCTTTCTGCCTTAAGGCATCAGCAACCACATTTGCCTTACCAGGATGGTAGTGTACTTGAAGGTTGTAGTCTTTGATTAATTCTAACCATCGTCGTTGACGCATGTTCAACTCGGGTTGAGTAAAGATGTACTTGAGACTTTTATGGTCAGTATAGATGTTGCACACATTACCTAGCAAGTAATGTCTCCAAATCTTCAGGGCATGAACAACTGCAGGCTAGCTCTAAGTCATGGGTAGGATAATTGACTTCATGTTTTCGAAGCTTGGCGTGAAGCATAAGCAATGACTCGGCCCTCCTGCATAAGAACACACCCCAAACCAGTGCCACATGCATCACAATAGACATCAAAAGGCTTCTCGATGTCAGGTTGTGCCAATATAGGAGCAGAAGTTAGTAAGGTCCACAAAGTGTGGAAAGCCTCTTCACACTTCGGAGTCCACACAAACTTCTCATCCTTTTGAAGTAGTCGAGTCATGGGCTTGGTGATTTTTGAGAAATCCAGGATAAAGCGATGATAGTAACTAGCCAAACCTAGGAAACTTCGGACTTCAGTGACTGTAGTAGGTGCCTTCCAATTTAGGACTTCTTGCACCTTAGTAGGGTCAACCGAAATCCCATCTCCAGATAACACATGACCTAGAAAAGGTATCCTTGTTCAACCTAGAATTCGCACTTGCTGAACTTAGCATAAAGCTGGTTGTCACGTAATCGAGTTAAAACAATTCTCAGATGTTTCAGCATGTTCTTCATCATTCTGAGAATATACAAGGATATCATCAATGAACATGATGACGAACTTGTCCAATTCCGGCATGAATAATGAATTCATCAGGTACATAAAGTGTGCCGGAGCATTTGTCAACCCAAAGGACATGACAAGATATTCAAACAAGCCATAACGAGTAGAGAAAGCTGTCTTAGGTATATCTTCAGGATGAATTTTGATCTGATGGTAGCCAGACCTCAAATCGATCTTGGAGAATACCTTAGCTTTGGAGAGTTGATCAAACAGAATATCAATGTGAGGAAGAGGGTATTTGTTCTTGATAGTAATAGCATTAAGGGGGCGATAATCCACTGCACATGCGTAGAGACTCAGTCATTCTTCTTCACAAAGATAGCCGGACAACCCCAAGGAGAAGAACTAGGCCGAATCAAACCTTTCTTTAATAGCTCATTCAACTAAATCTTCAGCTTCAGCCAACTCATTAGGGCGGCATTCTATAGGGCCTTCAAGAAATAGGAGCCGTACCCGGAATGAGTTCTATCTTGAATTCTACTTCTCGGTCCTGAAGGTAATCTAGGCAAGTCATCAGGGAAGACATCTGGAAACTCACAGACAATCGATATATCCTCAATGGCTTTGGCTAGGGTAGCATTGGCTTGTATTGTGGATAGCGATATCATAAGGCAACTGCACTAGAAAACCCTTCTTATCCATAGGATCACTCAACATTACCACACAGGTTGATGTATCGATCAACACTCCACTTCCCACTCATCCACTTCATCCCTAGGATTACATCGATTCCTACCCCTGGCAGAACTACAAGATCTACAAGGAACTCTCGATCCCCAATCTCAATCTTTACATCTTTAACTACTTGGTTAGTCATGATATTATTTCCTAGCAGCACTAATATAATAACCACCCTTGACAATTGTAATCACATTCATCTTATGCTTAGATGCAAAAGTAGAACTCACAAAGGAATGTGAAGCACCAGAATCAAAGAGCACAACTGCTAGGGTGATCATTAACAAGAAACTTACCTAGCGGTGACCACTTCACCAGTAGGAATTTCCTCCACAGTAGTGTAGTGAACATGCCCCTGACAGGACGTTTCCCTAAGCATTCTGCTTGGGAGGATAGGGACAAGTACTAGCCCAGTGACCAGGCTTGTTATAGTTCTAGCACTGGCCTGTTAGCTGGTGGGACATTGGAGCTGCCCTGCCTAGAGGTATTCTTTGGCAAGGAAATTGTGTACCCCTTGCGGAAACCAGTTTTAGCTTGATTCTTCTTCTGAGGTGGGCGGTACCAGACATTAGCATTGGGTGGACGATATTGGGTTTTGGATACCACTGGTGCCTTAGACTAAGAAGCACCTGCCTCAAAGTTTCTTTTACGGGTCTTGGAAGCAGCATATACCTTATCATTTTTCTCCTGAGTCAGGGTGTCACTGATAAACTCATTGAAGGTGACGCTTGCAGTTGCCCATAGACTTCATTAGTTTAGGGGAAAGTCCCCTCTTGAAACTAGCTATCTTTTTGGCATCAGTATCAATGAACTCAGGAGCATACCTCGCCAGGTTGTTAAATGCCTGGAGGTATTCATTAAGACTCTTGTTGCCTTGAGTTAGCTTTATGAACTCGGTATGCTTAATTGCCATGAGACTAGGAGGGATAAAATGTCCTCGGAAAGCTACTTGGAACTGGTCCCATACCACCTTAACGTTTGTAGGGAAGGTGGTCTGGTGATGGGTCCACCAGATGCCTACAGGGCCTTAGAGCTGGTGTCCTACATACGAGGCCTTCATACCTTCGGTCAATCAGAGCAATCCAAACCTTTGCTCTATCGTACTCAACCATTCATTAGCTTGTAATGGTTCTTCTGCCTCTCTAAAGATAGGAGGCTTTGTATCCATGAAGTCCTTAAAGCTACTATACTGGTTTGGCTCTGGTCCCTAGCATACATGTCAATCATCACGGTTAGCCAATTGGCGCATAGCCTCAGCTAGCATGCGCTGGCTTTCGATGACTGTCTACATTAGCTCAGCTGGTGTGGACGGTGGAGGAGGTGGTTGTTCCTCATCTCCAAGGCTACTGACCGCGACTGAAGATTATAAGCCATCTGTGAAATGTATAGCCAATGAGCACTGACGATGTGGAAAATTGTGTAGATGAATTGTATAATTATGCCCAACTGAGTCCATTAGAGAGAATGAATTTATACAATCAATAGAGGCACAATCATTCATCATAATCACACAACTCATCAAGCGCATCAATTGACATATTAATGCGATGAACTTAACCAACAATGAGATCTATAGACCACACAGCCAGAAATTATCAAAGGCTCACATACGTGGAGCATAACACATTTGATAGGTTACATCCAAGCCATAGAGGTTCCAAACTTACATCCAAGATAACATGGGGTTCGATATTATATCCCAACGATTAACTTATTATAAAGCTACTCGTTCGTGCATGAGGATCAACAAAAGACTAGCTCTAGCACATTAGCTAAGTAGTAAGCTAAACTACGCATCATCCTCGGAGTTAGTGTTGAAGATCTCTCCTCCATCTTCATCACTAGTAGGTTCTAACTCCTCATCTTCCTCCTCTCCGGGTGGAACATCCTCAGGTCCATTAACCTTAATGTCATCATCATCTTCAGCCATGATGACACCAGAGCCCATCTCATCCTCATCATTAGGGGGTAGGAGAGGGTGAAGTTGATTGTGTAATAGGTGAACCTCCTCATGGAGATGGTCATTGTACTCTTCTGCAACTGCCAACTGCTGCTCCAGCTCAACCTGTCACGCTCTCAACGCATTCTCTTCGTTCTAGGCTTCATTCCACTGGTTCAGCACGTGAATCAACATACGTTCATAGTTGCGGTGAGCAACTGTCAACCTCTGAACCTCCAGGGTCTCTTGATCCTATTCCTGTGTTACTTGCTCCAAATGGTGCTAAGCCGCACTCCTCTCAGCAGTCACCCGAGCCATCTCTGCCCTCAGCCTTTCCTCCTCAGTAGGCTCAGGACAGGGCCCACGAGGAGCTAACTGGTGACAAGGCACCCTGCCTCCGATGGACTTACGAGCGGTGCATTTTGTGCGCGCCATCTGTAGCAAAAAGTTGCAACGTAAGGGGAGAATCATTTAAGGGATATGAAATTTAATTAGTCGAGACCATCAAATTTTTAAAGGAGGGAGTAATGCAAGAAATGTCATGTATGCTTGAACATGATGCATGCATGATCCGTACGTCCTCACAAACCTAGAAAAATTTAAAGGCTAGCAAAATATACGGTGGCATACATACATTCTCTCATATACGGTAGCTAGTCGATCTACAACGATACGTTGTTAGTGTACCTGCAGCAAATTTATTTCAGCCCCATAATTTCCCAAAAAGGCATGTAAAGTAAGCAGTAAACTAAATACTTTCATACATACATCCCCCGATGTATATACTCTAGTATCACAGCTACCCGACAGAGATACCCACACTTAAGTACTCTCATAGATACATGATCGAACATATAAGTATGCGAGCAACCACAACTACTCTCCCCTAGACCGACGGTTGGACGGTCATGCTCTCACAACTCCCACTTACCAAAGCATAGAGGTATTTGATCCATACATTACCACCCAAGCAGATGGCATCCATACAATAGCACGCCGTATGGACAATGAAACAGAAACAAGTAAGAACCCCCCCCCCAAGTTAGTACTTTAATAAGCCACCTAAGAGTCCTTATTTGGGCATAAAGGATATGACCACTGGCAATACTTAGTATTTAATTTAGAATTTTCACAAATACTTTTGTTTTAAATACACAAATGACATGTTTAGTGTCGAATCTTGCTCTGATGCTAGCTGTAACAGAATCGACCAAATTATAAGAACGTAAGTACAAAAACAATCACCGAAGTGATCAAATTCCTGTACTTAAGCTCCCATAATCCCGGTAGTTCAGAAATCACGAAGGATTTCAAACAACTCTCGACATACAAACCAAGACCATAGTGATTCAACACACACATCATTCGTTACAACATTTCGCAAGTGGCATCCGGATTACATCCATCAGAGTGCAAATAAAATATTACAACCCAAGTTCAAATTTGCGGAAGCAATATAGTTTAGTACATAACTTCATAGTTTCAAATACATTGCCAGATCTTAGTCATCTCCCACAAAAGCATCTTCAGGTACGAGAACTAGGAGAGACCGCACCCAACGGTCTAGTCTTCATCCCCAGTCAGGAGAAGGCAATACTTGCAGCAACCAAAGTAGAACTGGTCATCTGCAATAGGTGGGAGATAAACCCTGAGAACGAGAAGGTACTCAGCTAGACTTACCCTTCAAAACCAGAAATAAAAGACACCAAGGGTCATGCAAGGCTTATGAGGTGGGCTAGCTTGACACAGTTGCATAAAAGAGCTTATGAATATAGTGACCACTTTAAACTTAGCATCAAGTTTATCATCATTTACCTGTCCACTAGATTAGCACATGTACTATAGCACTCACTTATTAGGAGCAAACAATATTAACCATAGCAGGTATAATCAGGTTGTCATCATCATATCATCATTTCTAAATCATTATGTTATTTAGTGTATCTACTTTGGAGATAAGCCCGTCATGTTCTCACTAACCGGGAGAGATGGCGACTCGAATCGAATTACAACTCAGCTGAGGGGGTATTCCTAACTCTCACCCTGGCATACTTTGCAAGGGTAGCCGTGGGTCACCTTTGGGACAACTCAGGAACCAAATTCGTGGGTTCGATCAGCGCCAACACTCTCAGGGATTACCCTTCTGCCAGGACGATCAGGACTTTTAAATCACCTACCCTTGGACTCACGCCTACGGCTCCCTTCCGAGGCGTACTTTATACTTATTGACTCCCAGCCTGAGGTGAGGTACTCGGCTTCGTGGTCGGTCTCCGGACCTAGCCAACTAAGAGAGAGGCATGCGTTCAACATGAACAGGAAAGGCTCCAAGATTCGGTCCTTAAGCGACACAGACAGAGTCACTACAAACTGGCAAGCCTCCACCCGGTCTTCATTTCAAATTAAGACAGGTTCTTTTCTACGATAGCAAATATAGCCAACCGTGCCATATGTATATTCCTATATCTCGCAGGTGACAGGAAATCACCTGACTTCTACCACGTTTAAGCAGGGCTAAGCACTACACGAGCCTGAGCTACATAGGATTCAGGGTATCAATATCTGGACAAGGATTGGATAACCAATGCAGCAAGTGTTTGCATCCAACACCTAAACTTAATGCAACAATATATATATGTAACAATAATACTTTACTGCATTTCAGAAATTAGGAGGCTTAATATGCTCCAGGGCTTGCCTTTCACAAAGTTGCACGGACGGTGATCCGGGCACTCAACGGCGACCTCATCTGGCACTTCTCCTGAGGGCTGCACCTCCTGAACCTCCGGTGTTGGCTGCTGCTGCTCCCCGCTCGATTCCTCGAATTCTAGTTAGGTCACTCCTTCCGGTACACCTATTGCATGCCAATGCACAAGATAAATATCATGGATGCATAAGGAATGACATGATGCTCATGATGAATGGATCACAAAAAGTGTTTAACAAAAACATCACTGGACACTCGTTCACCGATTAAGAACAGCTCTATTCAAATCACTTTAAAACATGTATCTCACTTAACTTGAGGAACAAGATCAACTTACCTAACTTGCATAACCTAAGATAAAGATGCTCATCTTCAGTTAAAGGCCTAACACCTAGGAACATTACCACAAGCTTAGGAATAGTAAAGGCATACTTAAATCAATAGTTAAAGTTTCATATGCAAACGAGCAGTTCTTTATTTAATCACAACAAGAGTTCTACAATTTCAAATGACTTGCAAGAGGACATTCTGGAAAGCTTATGAAATTCTCTACAAATCATTTATAAACATCAAAGCATGATTCTTACTGTTAATTCAAATCGAATTCAAGTAAACCTAGAATCTATCCAGAAATAGCAGGTTTACTAAATTAAATATTTAGTGATGATGCAAAAGCATAATCAGACCAAACCAAGTTTACCAACTTGTGGTGCATACCAGAGGAACCTCAGAAAGTATAGTGCAAACTTCTAAATAAATTATTTAATGTCCTTTTCTAATTTATTTAGTTAATTAGGTGATTAAAGCAACATATAGTAAAACTGTATAGAAAAATCTACAAAAATTACAGTAGCTACCTCATGCTTCACATAGACTACCATAAAAATTTCAAAGCAATTTGTTAAGCAGAACTTGCTGTATCAAAAATAACAGATGGCAGGGCTATTTCTAGCATAATTAGGAAACCCTATTGAAAAGTGTCAAGCAGCAGATTTCACATTTTTCCTAGTATCTTTCTAGCATAAGAATAGCATTCACCAATTTTTACCTCTACTAGATCTATAGAAAAATTATGAAAATTCACACAAGATCCATCCATGCAAACAAGAGAATTACCTAACTCTTACCTACAGTGTCCAAAATGTATGAAAATTTAACTACAAGTTATTCATAATATGAGCAGTACACCATAAAAATTTCATGCCATTTGGAGCTACACAGGAAAAGATATAATTACCCCTATTTCCCACATGATTAAAAGAGATAATTAGCAACTCCATTTTTCATAACAGAACATGGCATAAATTATATTTTTAGTATAAACTAGACATTACCAGAAACTCAACAAAATTGGAACCACATCATTTGGATCTACCAACCAAGAGATACACATTTTTGAATATGTACTCAAATCTGTGAAAAAGAATGAAACAAATAAAAATGGAAAACCTAACCACTACTGCTGGGCCGGCCCGGAAGAACACGATGGCCCGCGAAGCACGCGCTAGCGCAGCCCAGAACATGGCATGGCCCAGGTCAGCTCCCGCCTGCGCTCGGCGGCTGACAAATGGGTCCCATGAGTCAGCAAGATAGACAGGGGAGGGAAGGAGAACGACGGCATAGCTCGTCGCCGGTGGCAGTTCCCGCAAGGCCATCGATGCCAACGTGTTCACCTCACCTGTGCGCACCTAGGGATACCATCTCTTGTAGCTATTCCAGTGGCTAGAGGAAATGACGACGGCCATGGCGACGCACGGCCACGGTTTGGCCAGCTCCGGTGAGGCGATGGCGTCACGGCCCTAGTGGTCGACCCTATGAGCATCAGTACCACTCACAGGACCTAAAGCAAGGGAAAAAGGAGGCAGCAAGAGGCTCGAGCAGCATAGCCACGTGCGAGCTCGGTCGGCGGCGGTCATGGTGACCTAGTGGAGCTGCCCTCACTGTGAGCTCTACCTGAGGCAAAAACGAGATGACGGTGGGGTCGAGGACGTGGAGGAGCTCACGGTGGTGCTGTGGTTCAGAGGAATCGGACAATGGCTCTCGGTTTTGGTGGATTTGGCTCGGCGGCGGCCACGGCTTCCCGGTCGCCGTGCTCGCGTGGAAGAGGATGGCAGAGGGTGAAATGGCGATATGAAGAGCGAGTGAGCGAGGCGCTGGCTTTCATCAGGGAGCACGGACGCGCGACGTGGAGACGCTAGCAGAGCATGCACACCACGTGGTGGTCAGCCCCTGAATCGGTCGGCCACGGCGTGCTCTGACGATTTTCTAAAATGGCTGAATCGACGTCCGATGGCACGACTAATAGCGTGACTTTGATGATCTATATCTCCCAAACTATGGCGATCCGGTTCATGGTATAGTTGACAAAATTGAAGATCTAAGTGAGGACTACAACTTTGTCAATTGGAGCTCGAGTTGGTTTGGCCTAGTTAGGGAGATACAAGGCTCCAAACAATGATACACGAAACTGGAAATCAACTCTTGGACTTAGAAAAATTCTAAGTGTAGAATTCAACCCCAAATCTGACTTGTGGGCCATGTTTGAGACTGTTCCACACATTTTCATGAGTTGGTCATAAAATAACTTTTGTTCCTTGATAAATTGGCTACAACTTTGGTAAAGGGTGCACTAGCCATGCAAGGTCTCTAGGTTGGACTTTTGAATCAGTCAAACAGTGTCACTCTATGGGTCATTCTAAGTCAAACCTCCCCTAGAGGGCAATTTGGTCATTTTGGTCCACATGAACAATGTCCCATCAATTACCCTAAGTGTAGTTAAGGTGTATTAGACCATAATTCACCACTCTACACAAGTGCTACACCAACTTCTAAGTATCACATGTGATGAAGCAACAAAACACTCAATTTTACTCTAATGTTGCAATTCCATGTTTCACATGTTTCATGACTTTGTTGTAATTTTAAACTTGTCATATTACTACCATGTTGCCATGTTTCAAGGTATGAGAAACTCATGTTGCATTCACATATTGCACTACTACCATTCACAAGCAATCAAGTATGAAATAAACATAATTGAGAATGTTGCATATACATGTTTTAGTACAATGGCATGATGAGGTAGATGATGCACATGTTTATGAGATGAAATGCAATTTTGTGGGAGCCAAACACCTAGGGTGTTACATAAACCCATATTCAGAACTAATGCTTATTTTCCCTTATTCCAACGCCGACGCGAAGCCATGACTTCTAACTAAAACAAACTCTCAGAGCCGATTGCTTGCATCGGCTATTGGCTCTCATTGCTAATCTTAATGAAGCCTCCTTCCCATAACTTGCTAGAAAAGTATTCAAAGTCTCCTAGCTCCCAAAAGACTGGATCGGCTGTTGCGATACTTATAGACTCATCAGCATGAACCAATTCGACATCATCTCCATGCCATTGAATCAAACACTGATGCATGGTCAATGGTACACAACAGTTCGCATGAATCCAATCATGACCAAGGAGCAAACTCTACGACCCTTTTCCATAGATGATGAAGAATGTGGTGAGCAGGGTCTTACTTCTAATTGTTAGTTCGACATTTATTGCCCCTGGGTCTTAGACGCATTACCTCCAAAATCCTTAAGCATCATGTCAGTCTCCATCAGATTTCTTGGTCCCTTGCTAAGTTTATGAAAAGTGGTGTAAGGCATGAGATTGACAGAAGCACCTCCGAACACCAACATGTTGTTCATCAGCTTCCCATCAACCAAACCTTTTACATATAAAGCTTTTAGGTGCCGATGCTTAATTAGATTATCAAATATTGCTTGTTGTATAACCGTTAACTTGGCAACTATCTCCTCATACTCCGATTCATTGAAATCCGAATAAACTTCTTGATCTGCTGGAGCTCTGAACTCTGATGGCAACAGAAAAGCCATTTGAATATTAGCCGATGGTTGCTTTCTATCGACTATTTGCATAGCACGCCATACTTAAGGTTTACCAGATGCCTGAGCCTATTCCAACTCTTTATTCCTTAGGCATTGCACCCTTCTCTTCTGGCTTCTTGTTAAACCTCCTAGACACCACTGGCCTTCCTGCCAAACATATTTTCTCTCATTGACTTCTTCTCCGTAATCAGTCCAGCCTTGATCAATAACTCTTTTTCCAAGCCGATTATGAACACTTCCATTTTTTAAGCGTCGATCCATGTTATTATGATGATATGCATCTTGAGCATGGATAGACCGGCAGTTGGTTTGAAATTGCCTAAAATCCCAATATTGATCGCTGCATTCTAGACAGTCATGTCTGGTAGGCAACTTCAAACCTTTATTCCAGCAATGTCTGAAGGAAGGACAATTCCAATGTGATTTGGCTTGTTTCCTTTCATACCTCTCTTTTTCTAGTTGACGCTGGTATTCTTGATCTTCTAACCAACGCTGATAATCCTTTTCTTTCTACCGCTACCACTTATTCAACAGAATTTGAGATGTAACCCATAGCTTTGTTGCCCCTTCCTTTGACGTTTCTCCCTGCTCATACCGACTCTTTTGCTTATCGCGATGTCTTTTAATTTCCCTGTATTCGTCGACTGATATTTGCATCTTGGGATCGATTGTTCCAGCTTCTCTTGATTTGGTTGATGTTAGGACCTTAGTCTTTCCTTTGAGTAGCCTAGCATCAACTTTGTTTTGATCTCCTAGGAAAGGATTATCATCAACTTTTATTTTCCGAGGCGTATCAAATTTGAGCTTTCCTTGTTGAATAGCCCTCTGTATATGCTGCCAGAAAATTCTGCATTCATTAGTGGAATGACAGGTAGTGTTATGGAACTTGCAAAACTTCTTATTCTTCAACTTATTAGGGGGCAACATAACATGATTATCGGGCAACTTGATCTATCCTTTCTCAAGTAGGAAATCGAAGAGCTTGTCTGATTTTGTGACATCAAAGTCATAGCTCTCCTCGACTCCTCTTCCCTAAGGATTTGGCACTATTACTGTCTTCTTGCCCTAATTGACTCTTCTTCTTTATCTTCATAGCCATCATCGACTGAGTATGGATTATAAGCTTCAGCCACTGTGGTACTCTTCTAGAATCGGGTATCTCTGCGCATACTCTGGAATTGGCTATTGAGCGCTGCCACTCGTTGAGCCAATTGACCAAAGTTGTCAAATTCTTGCCCCAGTAGCTTTTCTTTCCACATTGGCAGCATTCCTTGAATGGCTAAGGTAGCTAACTGATCATCAACCAAGTTTAATGAGAAGCATAAGTTTCTAGTCTCTCGGAACCTCTGAAGAAACTCAGTGCTCGATTCATTAGTCTTCTGCCTTATAGTTGTCAGATCGGTAATCTTCTTTTTTCTAGTTCTAGTATAAAAAATATGTATGAAATTTCTTTTCCAGATCTGCCCAATTGGCAATTGAGTTGACTGGCAGTGATGAAAACCAACTGAAGGCTAGTCTTGATAGGGACAAGGAGAAGAAACAAACTCGATGGTCCTCCTTGACTGATGCCTCACCCAATTGTGTAAGATAACGACTAACATGTTCTATCATGCTTGTACTGCCTTGGTCAGTGAACTTAGCAAACTCTGGAAGCCTGTAATTTGCATGAAAAGTGACCAAATCATACCATTCTAGATATGGGCATTTGTATGAAAAGGTCTACCCCTTTGGCTTCAGATCGAACTGATTCTTCTTCATCTCGGTCACCTTTAGCAGCAACTCGTCAGCATGAGAATTTGGATTTATCTACACCTACTGACCCATCTATGGATTGAAATCCCATGTGCCTTGATACCCTGGATTTAGAATCATGTGAAGGGTGTTATAATCTATGCCATAATGATACCCTTGTAGAATCTCTACCTACTGGGTCCTTTGTTGGTTCGCTGCTTGAAGTCTCTGGGTTATAGATATGAGGATCTATATCCCTATGGATCATTTGAACTGATGGTGCTATTTTGAGCCGATGACGGTATGTGGCCCGATGTGCCAAAATTAATCACCTGTTTCTAACCTTGCCCCACCGGCTGTTGCACATGCTGTACTGATGGTCTAGGATTATACAATATATGATTTGTAGGAGTACCTTGAGCTTGTTCAGATGGACTCTGAACTGCCTAGACATCATCATTACCAGTTGGTGTTGTTTCTTGATGACTGGTACCGACTTGATTAGTCCCTTGGGTCGATGGATATGGAATATTCTAATAAGCCAGCCCAACTTGACCAACTAGAAACCCATGAATCACCTCTTTCATGGCATTGTGGAATGTGTCCAAGAAAGCTTCATTATGGCTTGATATGGTGTCACGAATAGATTTGTTTACAATTTTCATAAAGAAACATCTGTCTTTAGCTTCAACTGTATCTGTCTATCTGTGTAATAGAACTCTTGGTAGTGGATATTTCTAAACAATTATGTTGTCACATGTTTTGGTGTAGGACAACAAATACTTGTTCTGAAATTCTTCTATAGCTTTGCCGATGACATCTTTATCTCCATCAGGTAGATCTTCATAATGTACCATAAGGATGTCGTTGTTGTTGTGAACCACCATGACAATTGTGGTGTCCCACCGGGCATGCCAAGAACATGCGTCGGCATGAAATTTCATCCCATGCCAAGGGCACACGAGCAAGCTAGAAGGGTCCACTCGATGGAGCTATAGATTCGCCTGGCTTCAGCGTAGAGATGACCGATCCTGCGCACTCCTCCCAAGACATGCCAGTCAATTTGACACTACAATTGACAATGAGAGAAAGCTAATCAGTAATTTAAGGTGGAACATACCGGTGTTGCCAGATAGTCCCGAATGTGCGGCTCTGAGAGCCGATATGGAAGGAAATCGACTAAATAGTCGATTCCAGCATACTCATAAAGATAAATCAATTAAAGCTCATGGAAGGTAAATCGGTTATCGTTCAGGATAGATCTCGATATTTAGACAAACATTAGTCAATGGCAAGCGGATGTCAACAATGATTAGTTTATGCTAAGCCAATGACTACAAGCAACCGAATCCCTTTTGTATAAATGAAATAGCTCATCATCATTTAACCATTTAATAAAGATAAATCTAATAAACATATTAGATCTCATCTTTCACTATGACCAGTGGGGCATGAGGCAGAATCATGCAGGCTATAATACAATAATAAGATCATGAGGCTAACACATCTTTCAGCCTATCTTTACTTCAACGGTCTCGTGACACGAACTGTTTATGAAAGCACTCGATATCGGCTAAAACAGTCAATTCAAGAATAGATCTACCAAATAGTGATCCCCACTGCACGGTGCTAACAGTGGGGTGTGAGGCAGAATCACACAGGCCATAATAACAGGCCAAGGAACAGTTTTCGCTAGCTAATAGATCTACTCAAGACAAAACATGCCTTAACCGCACACTATGTGCGATCAAGATTGACATAAAACGGCCGATAAAAACACAACTCAACTCTTAAAGTGCGGATTGGATTAGATCAAATTCAGATTAACAAACGATGAGTTAAAAAGTATATAAGGCCGATCTAGATCAATCCCAATCGGGCGAAGTGATATTGTTGTAATTAAATAAATAATGGAAGCAATAAGCAATATCGGTAACTTAATGAATCTATCTGAAGGAACACCACCCTTAGATAGAGCCGATAACTTGACCTTAATCTAGTTCGAGTAGTGGAGGTTGACCAGATCGATGCAGCCATACTTGAACTAGACAAGAGTCAATAACTAGCTTATACCAGAGTTGCTGTGAAGCTCGACCGGATCGATGCAGTCGTACGAACAGAAAGTATAAGCCATGACGGTACTTATAGACAAGCAGTGGAGGTCGACTGGATCGATGCAGCCATACTTGCTGAAGAACTCACAGAGATCTACTCTACTCCTACTCCTAAGGGGTGGCCAAAGCCAAAAAAGTAAGTAACTTGTATTTGATTGATTGTGTCCCTTTACAATAGCTGAGGTCCAATATTTATACCCAGAGCCTAAGCACGAATCCTAATCAAGTATGACTCGGTACAATCTTTGGTATGAAGAAAATATTCCTATCTTAAGATAACTTGGACCCTAATCTTTTCCCTTTTGTAGAGCCCGATATGTATCTTCCCAACGCTGATCGCGGTTCATTATCGTTATCTGCTAACACCATTTAAAGAGAGCCGATTCTAGTGTCGCACCCAAACTGGCTGATATCGATCCGCATGCAACCAATTCCTTGATTGGCACAAACTTGGAAGCCTGCGAGTTCCTGCATTCTTCTCCCAAATTTTGGTGTAAATAGAAGGGTGCTTGGGTCGAGCTGGGCGTCTAAGCATGGTAAAGGCCGAGCAGCGGCTAAGAAGGGCATCGGTGTGTGACCACGGTGCCAAGCATCCAATGTTTTATCGCATACAGCATGAATGGAGCCGGCATCGCGACAGTGAAAGCTCTAGTTTGGTTTTGGTGAATTGATGAAACTCTAAGTGCTAACCTAGTTTATCAAAGTGATCATGAGATAGGTAGCACATTCCAAGTGGTGAAGCAAATGAAGATCATGACATGATGATGGTGATGCCATGGTGATGATCAAGTGCTTGGACTTGAAAAAGAAGAAAGAGAAAAACAAAAGGCTCAAGGCAAAGGTATAAATGGTAGGAGCTATTTTGTTTTGGTGATCGAGACACTTAGTGAGTGTGATCACATTTAGGATTGATAGTCATACTATTAAGAGGGGTGAAACTCGTATCGAAATGCGGTTATCAAAGTGCCACTAGATGCTCTAACTCATTGCATATGCATTTAGGATCTAGTGGAGTGCAAACACCATTGAAAATGTTTGTGAAAATATGCTAAAACATGTGCACAAGGTGATACACTTGGTGGTTGGCACATTTAAGCAAGGGTTAGAAACTTCTATGGTGGAGTGTCTGCTCGTAGAGTGTGGACAGTCCGACGGTGCCACCGGCGCTCTATACAGAAAAGATGGATGTCACTAGAAGTGACCAAACGCTGGCCTTGGTTGGACTAGTGCGTCCGGTTAGTAGAAGCTACAAAGACGCTGGCGTCGATCTTTGACCGGACACTAGGTCACTTAGTGACCGAACGCTAGAGGGTTGCATCCAGTCCTGCTGACATGGCAGTGCACAGGGGAGACACCGAGTGACCGAACGCTGAGTCTGGTCAAGCATGACTGAACACGTCCGGTCGTGATTTCTCGTTTCTAGATGCTTACTAGAAACGACCGAACGTTGAGGTCCAGCATACGGTCACTTCGCAGCAGCACGTCTGGTCATCACTTGATCATTGGGATCGAGCGCTCAGTATTTGAAGAGAGGGGACACATGGTGTGCATCGCACGACCGGATGCTGGGGTCCTATGTTTGGTCGATATGATCGGAGAGTCCGGTCACCCCATGTTTAGTGCAGTGAGGAGCCCAATGGCTCTATTCATGGGGGCTCTCTATTTAAGCCCCATGGCTAGCTCAAGCTCACCCTCTTGGCTATTTGCATTGACATAGCAACCTTGTGAGCTTAGCCAAAGCCCTCCCACTCATCTCCATCATTGATTCATCATCTTTGTGAGATTGGGAGAGAATCCAAGTGCATTGCTTGAGTGTTTGCATCTAGAGGCACTTAGTGTTCGTCTTTCACAGTGGGATTCGCTTGTAACTCTTGGTGGTTGCTGCCACCTAGATGGCTTGGAGCAGCAAGGATCATTGAGCGGAGGTTGGTGATTGTCTCTGGCTCCGATCGTGGTGATTGTGAGGGGTTCTTGACCTTTCCTCGGTGGAGAGCCAAAAGGTACTCTAATGAATTGCTCGTGGCTTGTGTGATCCTCATCTTGTGTTGGTTGTGTGGCACCCTATTGAGGATTTGGCGTGTGATGCCAATTAGCGCTTGAACCTCCAAGTGAGTGAATTGCCACAACGAGGTGTAGCTTGCCGGCAAGCAAGAGAACCTCGGTAAAAATCATTTTGTTCATCATTTGATTTTGAGGTGATTGGTCTTCATTGATATTGATTCTTGTGATTGATTGGTTCACTCCTCGACACGGCGGTATAACTATCTTGCTCTCTCTCTTTACATTACCGCAAACTAGTTATCAAGCTCTTTAGTGTAGCTAGTTATGAGAGCTTGTTAGTTTGGTTAGTGTGGCTCTTTAGTTAGTCTTTGAGAGCACACTAACTTAGTGTAGTGTCATAGCTATTGTGTGGTTAGAGACAATAGAAACTAAAGTTGTGGTAGGTGGCTTGCATTTTAAGTAGGCTAGTGCAACACTTGCTTCGCCTCATAATTGTCTAACCGGTTTGTTAAGTGTTGTTGTAGAAATTTTTATTAGGCTATTCACCCCCCCCCCCCTCTAGCCATTAGGACCTAACAAGTGGTATCAGAGCTGAGGTCACCGTGATTTGAGGCTTAACAACCTTCGGTGTAAAAATGGCTCAAATCAACAACACCAAGAAGCCACCCAAATTTGATGGCACAAATTATCCATATTGGAAATCAAAGATGACCACACATATCAAGTCAATCAATAGAAAAGTGTGGAAGGTGGTAGAAACCAAAATTGAGATTGGTGATCCAGAGAATCCCACCGTGGTCGAAGAAGTGCTTCTCCAAAACATTGGCATTGCTCTAAGTGTCATTCATGATGCAATTGATGAAAGAACATTTAAGCAAATCAAGAATATTGAGATGACTCATGAGGCTTGGAAGAAGTTGGAAGAATAATTTGAGGGCACTCAAGCCATGAAGGGTGCAAAGGCATACATTCTCAAAGAGAAGTTTGCAAGCTTCAAGATGAAGGAGGATGAGAGTGTGCTGAAGATGTTCCATAGGCTTCAAGTGCTTGTCAATGATCTCAAAGCACTTGGAGAAGAGGTGAAGGACAAGGACTTCTCCCACAAGTTCTTGAGATGCCTACCTTCAAGATTTGGCACATTGGTCACTATTCTAGTGAGAAGTGGTTTGGACACCATGACACCAAACCAAGTGTTGGGAGATATAATGACCGATGATACATATAGAGATGATGATGAGAAGGAAGAAAAGAAGGATAAGAAAGATGAGAAGAAGGATGAGAAGAAGAAGAGTGTGGCATTCAAGGCCACATCATCCAAGGGCAAGGCAAAGCAAGAAACATCAAGTGAAGATGATGGTTCATGGGATGATGATGATGATGATGAGAAGATGGCTCTCTTTGTCAAGAGATTTGGCAAGTTCATGGTGAAGAAGGGCTACCATGCTAGAAGAAAGAAATCTTCATCCAAGAACAAGGAAGAGTCAAGAAGGTGCTTCAAATGTGGAAGCAAAGATCATCTTGTTGCTCAATGTCCATACAATAGCGACAATGATGATGACAACAAGAAGAACAAGAAGGACAAGAAGGAAAAGAAAGATAAGGACAAGATGACCTTCAAGAAGAAGAAGGGTGGTTCATATGTGGTCACTTGGGATAGTGATGCTTCCTCAAGTGATGATGATGATAGTGATGATGATAAGACCACCAAGAAGAAGGCACTTGCAAGCATTACAATCAATGAGAAGCCTTCTCTCTTCGACACTCCATCATGCTTCATGGCTAAGACCACTAAGGTACAAATTTATGATGATGGAAGTGATGAGGAACATGATAATGAAAACAAAAAAGAAAGTGATAGTGATGATGATGAACCTACTAAGGATGAAATACTTGACATACTAGAAGATGCTAAAGAACACTTTGACATCAAGAGAAGGGAATGCAAAAGCTTGCATAAGGAACTAAAAGGCCTTAAGCAAGCCTTTGATGAGCTCAATGCATTTCATGAGAGGCTAGAGGAAGCCCATGAGAAGCTTGGCAAGGCTCACAAAAAGCTTGAAAAGGCTCATTCCTCTTTGCTTGATGAGCAAAATAAAAGAAGCATGTTGAAACTTGCAATGTAGGCTTAACTTGTGATATAATTGATGAATCATTATCTATGCCTATCATTGTTGCTCCCACTAACCCTTCTTGTAGTACTTCTACTTCCACCTCATCTAGTAGTGATGGTCTCACTTGTGATACCTCACTAATGGTTGAGAATGAGAACCTCAAGAAGGAGGTCAATAAGCCCACTCACACCTTGGCTAAGGCCTATAGTGGTGAGGACCGCTTGCTTATGAGCTTGGGTAGCCAAAGAGCTTCTCTCTACAAAGAGGGATTGTGCTATATCCCCAAGAAAGGCAAGGCAGCCTTTGCTCCTCACAAGACTAGTTTTATGAAGAACAATGGTCGGTTTTACACTAGTTGCAAGCAAGTTGGTAATAAAGAGCATGAGTGCAAGAACAAGAGCAAAAATGCTAATGTATCCTCAATTAAGATTAATTCTTTCTATGTGCTTACTAAGGGTACAAATGGTGTGAAGGCTAAGTTCATTGGTAAACCAAGGATGGGCTCAAAGGAGAAAGCCATTTAGGTACCAAAGAGCTTAGTAACTAACCTTCAAGGACCCAAGCAAGTTTGGGTACCTAAAAAGAATTAATCTTCTTTTGTAGGTCAATTACAAAGCCGGAGGAAGGCATTGGGTTCTTGATAGTGGGTGTACTCAACACATGACCAGTGATGCAAGAATGTTCAACTCAATCAACACCAATGGCAATGATGGTTATGATAGTATCACATTTAGTGACAATGGCAAAGGCAAGGTCAAAGGGCTTGGTAAGATTGCAATATCCAATGACATGAGCATATCCAATGTATTGCTAGTAGAGAGCTTGAACTTCAATTTGCTATCCGTGGCTCAATTGTGTAATCTTGGATTCAAATGCATATTTGGGGTAGATGATGTAGAGATCATAAGTGTAGATGGCTCTAATTTGATCTTCAAAGGCTTTAGATATGAGAATCTATACTTGTTTGATTTCAATGCTAGTGAAGCTAAATTATCTACATGATTGTTCACTAAGTCTAGCATGGGTTGGTTATGGCATAGAAGGCTTGGTCATGTTGGAATGAAACAATTGAATAGATTGGTTAAGCATGACTTGGTTAGAGGCTTGAAAGATGTTGTGTTTGAGAAGAATAAACTTTGTAGCTACTGTCAAGCCAGCAAACAAGTTGGAAACACCCATCCTAAGAAAAGCATGATGAGCACTAGTAAAGCATTTGAGTTATTGCACATGGACTTGTTTGGGCCAACACAATACACTAGCATCGGTGGTAACAAATATGGCTTTGTGATAGTGGATGATTACACTAGATACACATGGGTATTCTTTCTAGTGGACAAAAGTGATGTGTTTGCAACATTCAAATCATTTGTCAAGGGCATTCACAATGAGTTTGAAACAACCATCAAGAGAGTTAGAAGTGACAATGGTAGTGAGTTCAAGAACACTAGAATTGATGAGTTGTGTGATGAATTTGGAATTAGACATCAATTCTAGGCCAAGTACACTCCATAATTAAATGGCCTTGTTGAGAGGCAGAATAGAACACTCATTGATATGGCAAGGTCTATGCTTAGTGAGTACAATGTGGGTCAATCTTTTTGGGTCGAAGCTATCAACACGGCTTGCTATTGTAGCAACCGTCTTTATTATCATCCATTGAAAGAGAAGACACCATATGAGCTCTTGAATGGTAGAAAGCCCAATATTGCATATTTTCTGGTCTTTAGTTGCAAATGTTATATCTTGAAGAAAGGCACTCGATTGGGCAAGTTTGACAAGAAATGTGATGAAGGATTCCTACTTGGTTATTTCACCACAAGCAAAGCATATAGAGTTTGGAATTTGGATAGTGGTACTCTTGAGGAAGTTCAAGATGTTGAATTTGATGAAACCAAGAGTTCAACAGAAGAGAATGAGAACTTGAAAGATGTTAGAGGCATTCATCTTTCAAATGCCATGAAGAACATGGACGTTGGTGAATTGAGGCCTAAGCAAGTGAATGATGATGAAGATGATCAAGTGCAAGTGCTCTCTAACTCAAATATGCAAGATGATACAAATCAAGCTAGTACAAGTGACTCTCATGACAATGAACAAAATCAAGTGGCTAGTACATCATCTCAACCTAATGATCAAGCAAGTGCAAGCAATCAAGTTCCAATGCTCCAACTAACAAATATTGCAAGAGATCATCCATTGGACACTATAATTAGAGATATTTCTAGAGGTGTACAAACAAGATGAAGATTGGCTTCATTTTATAAGCATTTCTCATTTGTGTCATCCATTGAACCAAAGAAGATAGATGAAGCATTGAAGGATGTTGATTGGGTGAATGCTATGCATGAAGAATTGAATAACTTCACAAGAAATCAACTATGGGAATTGGTAGAAAGACCAAAGGGACACAATGTCATTGGAACCAAATGGGTCTTTAGAAACAAGCAAGATCAAGATGGGATAGTAGTAAGGAATAAAGCAAGATTAGTAGCACAAGGCTATACATAAGTTGAAGGTCTTGACTTTGGAGAAACATATGCCCCGGTTGCTAGATTAGAAGCAATTAGGATCTTGCTAGCCTATGCTTATGCCCACAACATCAAGCTCTATCAAATGGATGTTAAGAGTGCATTTCTCAATGGTTACATCAATGAAGAAGTATATGTTGAGCAACCTCTCGGTTTTGAAGATGACAAGAAGCCCGACCATGTGTACAAGTTGAAGAACACATTGTATGGCTTGAAGCAAGCACCTAGAGCATGGTATGAGAGATTGAGGGACTTCCTACTCTCTAAAGGGTTCATAATGGCCAAGGTTGACACCACTCTTTTCATCAACAAGATTGGCAAAGACTTGTTTGTATTGCAAATCTATGTTGATGACATCATATTTGGATCAACCAATCAAGACTTTTGTGATGAGTTTAGAAAGATGATGGCTAATGAGTTTGAGATGTCCATGATTGGAGAGTTAAGTTACTTCCTTGGTCTTCAAATCAAGCAATTGAAGAATGGTACTTTTATGAGTCAAGGCAAGTATATCAAGGACATGATCAAGAAGTTTGGAATGAGTGATAGCAAAGTCATTAGCACACCAATGGGAACAAGTGGTAACTTGGATAGTGATGCAAGTGGCAACATGGTGGATCAAAAGTTGTATCGGTCTATGATTGGAAGCCTACTCTATGTGACCGCATCAAGGCCGGATGTCATGTTTAGTGCATGCATGTGTGCAAGATTTCAATCCTCACCAAGAGAAAGTCATTTGAAGGCTACAAAGAGAATATTGAGGTACTTGAAGCATACACCAAATGTTGGTTTGTGGTATCCAAAGGACCAAAGTTTGAGCTAGTTGGTTACTCTGACTTGGATTATGCGGGATGCAAGGTTGAAAGAAAGAGCACCTCGGGCACATGTTAATTGTTGGGAAGATCACATGTTTCATGGTCATCAAAGAAGCAAAATAGCGTTGCATTATCAATCACCGAAGCCAAATACATATCCGCCGGTAGTTGTTGTGCACAAATACTTTGGATGAAGGCCACTTTGAGTGATTTTGGAATCAAGTTCAAGAAAGTGCCATTGCTATGTGACAATGAGAGTGCAATCAAGTTAACCAACAATCTGGTTCAACATGCAAGAACAAAGCATATTGATGTTTGCCACCATTTCATAAGAGATCACCAACAAAAAGGGGACATTTGCATTGAGAGTGTAGGCACCGAAGATCAACTTGCCGATATATTCACCAAGCCATTGGATGAGAAAAGGTTTTGCAAGCTAAGGAATGAGTTGAATATATTGGATTTCTCAAATATGTGTTGATGCGCCCCCCACTTATATGACATGCCTCTCCTTCGAGCAATCTAAGGTAAAAGTTGATTGGCATGGCATACATCCTTGCTAAGGACATGTTTAGTGCATCTATACATCCTTCACATTTAATAGGTACATTCATGAAAATCAAATGAATTTTATGATTCTATGGTACCACTATTGCTTCTATACTTATTTTGATCTAGTGGTAGCATATGACATGTTTGTGGGCTTGTAAACCTAGTGTTTGATCTAGAAAATGAGCTCTAAGTGTTTTACTCAACATGGTACAAGATAACATTTATTTGGAGGTGTGAAGAAGCTTGTCCTTGGATCAAACCGAGTTAAATATCTTTGGCAAATGATCTAGATTGGACCCAATTTGGGAAAATGATCCTCACCCCATTGATTGACATTGATAATCTCAACCTATCTATAATTTAAGCCTCTATGGTCATTGATGACAAAGGGGGAGAAATAGTGTACAAAGATAGTAAAAAGACAACAAAGAGGAAGAATTTGACATAGGGGGAGAGATATGATAAAGGAAGGGGATCAATTAACGAGCACACAAGAAGGGGGAGCAAGCTCATGAACTTGTATGGTGCATTTGAAAGTGCATTTCATATGTTTGCTTGCATGGCACAAATTTTAAATTTTAATATCCATGCTTGTGTGGTGTATGCTAGTTGTAGGTTTGAATGATGAAACGAAAATCTAGTATGCATAAGTTTATCTAGTGATTTCATTTCCAAGTGTTTCCAAGTGGTATCGAACTAACCATGGTGCTAAGGATGGTATAATGGTACACTCCAATTGGTATCATGCTTCAAAGGTCCATCTTTTATACCTTAATATCATTTGATAGACATTGTCTCCTATATTTCCTATCTAAACATATGTGCAACCTTTAATCCAAACTTTTAGCACATATGTAGGGGGAGCAATTGCTACCGTTTGGGGTTCATGAAACTTGTCCATATCCTTTTACACATAGTAAATATGCTTGGACAAGCAACATGGATTCAATTGAATTTCAATTCATATCTTTGTGTAAGGGTTGTTATCAATTACCAAAAAGGGGGAGATTGAAAGCTCTAATTTGGTTTTGGTGAATTCATGAAACCCTAAGTGCTAACCTAGTTTATCAAAGTGATCATGAGATAGGTAGCACATTCCAAGTGGTGAAGCAAATGAAGATCATGACATGATGATGGTGATGCCATGGTGATGATCAAGTGCTTGGACTTGAAAAGAAGAAAGAGAAAAACAAAACGCTCAAGGCAAAGGTATAAATAGTAGGAGCTATTTTGTTTTGGTGATCGAGACACTTAGTGAGTGTGATCACATTTAGGATCGATAGCCATACTATTAAGAGGGGTGAAACTCGTATCAAAATGCGGTTATCAAAGTGACACTAGATGCTCTAACTCATTGCATATGCATTTAGGATCTAGTGGAGTGCTAACATCCTTGAAATGTTTGTGAAAATATGCTAACACATGTGCATAAGGTGATACACTTGGTGGTTGGCACATTTAAGCAAGGGTTAGAAACTTCACCGGTGGAGTGTTCGCCCGCAGAGTGCGGACAGTCCGACGGTGCCACCAATGCTCTATACAGAAAAGACGGAGGTCGCTAGAAGTGACCAGACGCTGGCCTCGGTTGGACCGGCTCGTTCGGTCAGTAGAAGCTGCAAAGATGCTGGCGTCGGTCTCTGACAGGACACTGGGTCACTTAGTGACCGAATGTCGGAGGGTTGCGTCCGGTCCTATTGACGTGGCAGTGCATAGGGGAGACACCAAGTGACTGGACGCTGGGTGAGTCAGGTCAAGCATGACCGGATATGTCCGGTCGTGATTTCTTGTTTCTGGATGCTTACTAGAAACGACCGGACACTGAGGTCCAGCGTCCTGTCACTTCGTAGCAGCACGTCCGGTCATCACTTGACCGTTGGGATCGGGCGCTCAGTATTTGAAGAGAGGGGACACGTGGTGTGCATCGCACGACCGGATGCTGGGGTCCTGCGTCCGGTCGATATGACCGGAGTGTCCGGTCACCCCGTGTTCAGTGCAGTGAGGAGCCCAACGGCTCTATTTGTGGGGGTTCTCTATTTAAGCCTCATGGCCAGCTCAAGCTCACCCTCTTGGCCATTTGCATTGACATAGCAACCTTGTGAGCTTAGCCAAAGCCCTTGCACTCATCTCCATCATTGATTCATCATCTTTGTGAGATTGGGAGAGAATCCAAGTGCATTGCTTGAGTGTTTGCATCTAGAGGCACTTGGTGTTCGTCTTTCACTACGGGATTTGCTTGTTACTCTTGGTGGTTGCCGCCACCTAGACGGCTTAGAGCTACGAGGATCGTTGAGCGGAGGTTGGTGATTGTCTCTGACTTTGATCGTGGTGATTGTGAGGGGTTCTTGACCTTTTCCCGGTGGAGAGCCAAAAGGTACTCTAGTGAATTGCTCATGGCTTGTGTGATCCTTATCTTGTGTTGGTTGTGCGGCACCCTATTGAGGGTTTGGCGTGTGATGCCAATTAGCGCGTGAACCTCCAAGTGAGTGAATCACCACAACGATGAGTAGCTTGCCGGCAAGCAAGTGAACCTCGGTAAAAATCATTGTGTTCATCATTTGATTCTGAGGTGATTGGTCTTCATTGATATTGATTCTTGTGATTGATTGGTTCACTCCTTGACACAACGATATAATTATCTTGCTCTCTCTCTTTACATTACCGCAAACTAGTTATCAAGCTCTTTTAATGTAGCTAGTTGTGAGAGCTTGTTAGTTTGGTTAGTGTGGCTCTTTAGTTAGTCTTTGAGAGCACACTAACTTAGTGTAGTGCCATAGCTATTGTGTGGTTAGAGACAATAGAAACTAAAGTTATGGTAGGGCTTGCATTTTAAGTAGGCTAGCACAACACTTGCTTCGCCTCATAATTGTCTAACAGGTTTAGTAAGTGTTGTTGTAGAAATTTTTATTAGGATATTCACCTCCCTCTAGCCATTAGGACCTAACAGACAGGCGCAGCCGCGACAGCGGAACAACATTTGCGCATCAAACTATTGCATGGGACCGAGGCAGCAAACGATGCGAGGGCAGACAATGGCGCTGCGACAAGGACAATAGCATGACGGGACAACGGGGCAGACCACGGCTGTGTGACAGTGGTGGCACACGTGCTGGTGCTGTGGAACTCGTGGCCAGGGAGATCGTGCCCGCGTAGTGCCATTAAGGCGGCGATAGCGCTGTGCGGGGAGGGGCATCCCCATGTGCGCGTAGCAATGGCATTGGGCGGCCGACAGCGTCGCAACGGTGCAGGGGCCAGGACACGATGCGAGATAGCAGGAGCACAGTGCAGAGCGAGGCAGCGGCAGTGGCTAGGGCTGGCCGAGCGGGCAGCCAACGGCGGGGTGTCTGGAATGACATCACGCACGCTTTTAAAAGTGAACCAAAAAAAACTTACTAATGCGACGAAGGCTCAACTGGTTTTGCGAACTCAAGTCGGCACTAACAGCTAGCTAGCGAAGAAATTCTTATGACCAGAGGATAATCGAAGATGAAGTTAGAGCGACGTCAAGAGAGGTTTGTCACGTTGAACGACAGTTCACGAACAGAGCTCCAATGGCATAGCTACAACGCGTTTCAACGTACTTTGAACAATTTTTAAGAGGACCACGGGACATCCAACACAACTACCACCAACACATTGCTCAAGTACACACTTTAATGCAACAAATCGTACCAAAACATGAAACTAAGATTTAGGAAATTTTGTTACAATTCAAACACCAAAATAGCATTGTCTAACACTCTTTTCTGACTTAGAACGAAAAGGGTTCACTTGGGACTCAACCTTCGGGAACACTCGTTGCTACAATTTTAAGATGTCTAACGTCATTACTTTTAGCCAATGAGCATCTCATGCATTAGTTCATTCCTCATACTAACCCGTAGGGGTAAAACACTTACGCACCCTTTAACTATTTTTCTTAATATAAATCGCCAAAAATAGCATCCTAACTATAATTTCAACTTCCTGCCGATTCACGAAAGGTCTAGTTTAAATCTTGGATTCGATTTCTGAGTTATCAAATATACTATTGGGCAACTTTACTTGCCCAAAACAAAAGTTGCAGTTTTATCTACTAAACTTGCACTTCAAACTTTTATCTAAGTACGAATTACAAGCAATATTTTATTTGGTTTATAAAAATTGTTTTTCACGCTTAATCCCATAGAACAAACCATCCACTACTTATTTGCTAGAATTATTGTCAGATATTTCTAAATATTTTTACGCACTGAATAATTTAATTTGAATGTTTATTTGAGTCCACAAAAATGAGTCACACATGATTCACTTATCACTTCAAGTTTGTTTTAAATTAAAATTCGAGGAACACATTTTCAGAAATTTTTATTAGGCTTAAATCTCGGTGTTAAATAAGATCGTAATACTAGGGGTGTTACAGGACACATCTCAAATCTGCATGACCTAAACAGGCTGCCTTAGTTTTCACAAGTTCAAAATACCATAAGGACTCACTAGTGGCACTGGAGCATACAGAATAGAAATGTAGAATCAAGCCAGCATTGGACAGAAAAACTAGTTTAAGACAAGTAAATGGTTTGTTTCTTTGCCTATACAGATAGGTATAATCAAGCTAGCACTTGACAATTAAAAGGCCTAGTTGTACACATGCATTTACAGTTATAAGAACACTGAACATATACAGAAAACCAAGACATCAGTAGGAAACCAAGCAGTGCCACCTCCTAATTCTTTTCATCATCATTGGCCAAACCAGATCTTAAACGCTAGAAAGTTTCTTGTATAGCTCATGTTCAAGAATCGACCAAAACAGTGCAGCGAATAGAAAAAGGCGAGAAAGGAGACGTACGGATCGGATTTGTCGCCTCTGCCGTGACACACGACGGACACGGACACCAATGCCGTCGTGGTCCACCGGGAAGCCCCGCCGTCTAGCCTCCAAAAGGACGCCTGAGCCACCACAGCACATCAGGATCCTCCGTTGTCGCCGCTGCCACAAGTTCAACGGGCACATATTTGTTTTCACTTGCAGGAGATATCCAATATATAGGTCAACCTATAGGGAATCCACATAGAGAATATACTACTATAAGGACTCCAAAGACATGTCAACACAACCAGGCATCTAGCATAATGGTGAAAGATGATCCATTCCTTGCTCTGGGTCCTAGGTTTGACTCCTAGGTCTCATAGTTTTTTAATTAGATTTTATTAAACACGAGTGGCACACAAGCCATCGGGTTCCACAGGTCGGATAGAGATGGAGAAAGGTACCATAGGTAGACATGACACGTAAGTCGTCGGGTCCCATAGGTCGGATGCAGAAGGGTCCCGCCGGGTTGGGTCCCATAGGTCGGATGCAGAAGGGTCCCGTAGGGTCCCATAGGTCGGATGCAGAAGGGTCCCGCATGTACACGTCCGATGGAGAAAGGACCGAGCGGAGACTTTTATGACAAATTACAAGCATCACGGATGAGTAACTGTAGGTCCCACAGGTACACGTCGGACGTCTGGTCCCATAGGTCAGATGCAGAAGGGTCCTGCAGGTACACGTTAGATGGACAAAGGACCGAGTGGAGACTTCTATGATGAATTGCAAGCATCACATATGAGTAACAGGGCTATCCCACAGGTACATGTCGGATGGAGAATGGTCCCATAGGTACACATCGGATGGAGACAGGACCGAGCGGAGACTTTTATGACAAATTGCAAGCGTCATGGATGAGTAATTGCAGGTACCATAGGTACACATCGAATGGAGAAAGGACTGTGTGGAGATTTATGATGATGTGCCATTTGTTACAGATCAAAAACTTCATCACAGATGTGTAATTAGTTCAATGACGAAGCCCTTGTCGTGACAGTATTCAAGAAAATCGTCACATATGAGTCGCGTGAGTGATCTGTGATGAAACCATGTTCTCTTCTATGATGTTTCTTGTGATGATATATGATTTTGTCATAGATAGGGAGGGTTTGAGGATTGTCACCACTAATCTATGATGAACTGGAAATATTCGCCATAAAAAGTGATCTTCTATGATAGTTTTGGAATCTTCATTAAGATTTTCATCGTAGAAGTGGATATTTCTAATAGTGATGGAAGAATCCCGACAACATGGATCGGCTGAGGTCCTTCCGTTTTATCAGTGGAAGAGTCAGCGGTCTAGGGACTCGCCGGTTCACCACGTCAACGGGGATGTGGTCGGCCGAGGGCCCCGGCGCAGCAGGAAGGCCTTTTGACCTGTAGGCCGAGAGGGGAGAGGGAGGTGAGCCTAAGACTGACCCATCGCCTTGGTACCCCTCGTCCGCACTACCGGCCTTGTCGCCTTCCCGACCATGGGTGGGTCGGGAGTCGCCCCAGCCTCCACCGTGCCAGTCTGCGTGCCACCATCTCCTCTCCCATGATGCTTCTTGTCTCTGGCCCTCTTGTCGCGGTGGCGTGGGGCTAAAGCAGGGTTGTTGCCGCCATCACCACCACTGAGGTGTGCGGTGGCCTTGGCCTGACCTAACTGGAAGGATGAAAAACTTTCTTTTCCATCTACTTGCATATGGTACGGGGATACATGCTATAAGACTTGAGGAGAAAACATGCCAATCAGACAAAAATTTTAGAAATTTGGAGTTCATCGATGAGCTTTAAGTTTCGCTTCTAATTTACGTTAACATTGTCAGGACAAATTTATCTACTTTGGGATTTTCCATCCACTGTTGCTGACAAGAATCATGTTTTTTGTTTTATGCAGGTGCGTCTACAGGAGCACTTGCAACAATTATATGGGACTGGAATATAATAATGAGTACTTTCTGAGAGCATGCATACGATAGTATTTAGCATGGTCGCTTATGCAATTTGTATTGTTCATATATAATGTATCATGTGGACTACAATCAATACTACTAGAAATGCTCGCGGTCTTGCCGCCAATGGCCAGTGTGGGCTGCTTGCAGCGCTGATGGACCTTATTTTAGGTGTTGTTTTACCGAGTGTAGTAGGATAAGTAAAATTCTCATGTTTATTTCATACTTTTATAAGTAAAATTCTCAGTAATGAAATTTGTTGGATCAAATTATCCCAAGTGAGAGCATCTAATGAAGATGAAGCGTCATGTTGCGTTGAGAGAACTGCAGTGCCGAGCAGTAGTTCCTCTATCTCTTATCCATCCGGCAAGCATCAGCAACAACAGGTCGTCTCTCTAATCTCTAGCGCAAGGATAGTAGCAGCAGGAAACTCCTTTCGTCATCTTTCTGCTGCCTTCTTCCCTCACCAATGCTCAGCAGCTCTACAGCAGCAGCAGGTCATCTACTCATCTCCATTTCCATCTCCATCTCCATCTCCTATGGTCAATCAAGGTAGCAGCAGATTAGCAATGGTGACCATTTCGTAAAGATACCATGACTGCATGGTCTGTGGATCATTGCCTGGCTGGATGTCTGTGCTGACCTGCGCCGCCGGCCATGCGCGCGAACCATGCTTCGTCGCGCCGCAGCCCGGCGCTCCTACGAGGTTTCCTCCTTCGTTCCCATGAGAGGATTGAGAGCAGAGCAGAGCACGCGCTCGGCACTGCCGATTGCGGCCAGGGGAAGAGCGCCTGGCGGCGACGCGGTGGCGTTAGAGCCTGCCCCGGGGACGCGCGCCGCGCCTCAGCTCGAGCGGAGGCGGCTCGTGCCCGCGCGACCACGGGGCGCCCGCACGGTTTGGCGACGAAACCTTTCTCTTCTGGCCAGGACTTCCTAGAGACATCACGAATGTTTTAGAACCTGACTTCTGTACAAGCTACGTTGAAACTTTGATGATGTTTGTTTGAGATCTGAGGGTTGAGTGAGAAGTAGGCGACGTGGCCCAATGAAATGACCTGGTTTGGTGCATGAATCGTATTAAAGAGATTAGAAAATAGCATGTGGCTGTATGTGAGCTTGCTAATTTACTGTCAATATCACCATGTCAGCTAATTGATTAATTTATCTTTCAAAAGAGAGTATTGATCCATCAACAAATAAATATTTCAGGTGCCAAACTTTGCTAATTTATTGGCAATATTACCATCTCAGTTAACTGGTTAATTTGTTCTTGCTAAAAGAAAATGTTTATCCATGGTAGCTTATACTCCCTCCGTACTGAATTATAATTCGTTTGACTTTTTTGCTTCAAGTTTGACCACTCATCTTATTTAAAAAAAATGCAAACATAGTTAAATTAAGTCATGCTTGAAGAACTTTTATTAATAAAGTAAGCCATAATAAAAGAAGTGATATTTTGTTTAAATTTTTAAATAAGAAGTCAAATTTGGGACAAAAAAAGTAAAACGAATTATAATTTGGAAAGAGGTCGTACTTTCTTTTCGTCTTGATAGTACATCCTTGCTTGTGATTCATAATCTGAAACGGAATGTTTACTTTGTATATGATTTCTTGTACATCGGTTAGTGCTTATTTTCAAATGTCAGTTTCAATATTTGTGTTACCATTATACCAAGATAATGTGAACGACCATTTATCTTCTCATCTCATTATACCAAAAAAAAATCTTCTCATCCATTAATTATTGCAAATGAAATACTGCTTTATTATTGCCTGGTAGGGCGCGCAAAGCGCGCTAAATTTTCTAGTTCAAATTCATATTCACCACGATCTAAAAAAACAAAACTCCATATTCCTATTCATTTTGTGTTTTAATTAATTGTATGTAATTGGGCCCAGGCCTGCCTAAACTGCTTCCCCCCTCTTTCCGGCCCAACCACGAACCACTCCTCCAACAGAGAAATCCCCATCCCCTGCCGACGGCCTGCCCTTCCCGGAGCTCCAACCGAAGCCACCCCCACAAGCAGTGCAGCACGACCACTGGAATACCCACCGGAGACGGGAGGCGGCGCGGCCGGCGATTCGAAGCGATGGCGTTCACGATGCGAGCGGTGAAGGTGCCTCCGAACTCGGCCTCGCTGGAGGAGGCGCGGCACCGCGTCTTCGATTTCTTCAAGCTGGCATGCCGCTCCATCCCCACCATCATGGAGATCTACAACCTCGACGACGTTGTCACGCCCTCGCAGCTCCGCTCCACCATCGCTAAGGAGATCCGCAAGAACCAGAACGTTACCAACCCCAAGGTTCCCCTCCCATCCCGTTCTCTTTCTCGTTCCCCCTCTCGATTCGATCCCTAGGTCCGAGGCGAAACCTTTATTTTGATTGCTTCTCCGATCTGGTTCAGCCCGATCCGAGGGGCAGTGGAATCCGACATATGTTCGGTTAATGGGTGATTGGAGTCGTTCTTGATTGCTGTGTGGACTTACTTGCGGTGTTTCATTTGAAGACAGTTACAGTATTGTAACCTGCTAGGTTGCTACCCAATGTTATAATGCTGTCTAATGGACAGAAATGTTTGGTGGGTATTTTCTTTGCATTGCGTTGTGGATCACTGTCACTGTCCACCATAGTAAACTGTGAAGACATCTATCAACATGAATCCTGCTAAAGGAAGCATGAATTTGATACTTTGGGTACTCATTACTGCCTTACTGCAATTATGTGCTTGCTATACCTCTAAATTTTGCATAAACAAAAAAATTATTTTTTTTATTGTTCTGTTAGGCAGGGTTAATGATAAACTGTTTATAGTTCTAGGCAGCTTGCTGATTGTTGAGACATTGGAGATATTTTATGAAGTAGTTATTCCTAAAAATGATGGTAAGACATTATTTGCATCTTCTAATGAAGTTTAGTTTAATATTGTATCATTTGATCTGTTTATCTTAGGTTTGCTAGTTTATAGTGCCCCACCATGGGCCATGTTGTCCATCTAGAGGTGCTAAGAGTTGGGGTCTGCTGTTTTTTGGCCTTTTGGAATGGTACTACGATTGATCTCTTTCATAATTCAGACCATTAGAGATGCAATTACCTTCCACCTTGGCAAAATTCAAGTGTTTCACTCCCAACCCAATTTGATATTTTCACAAAATATGAAATTTTCCATTATCTTATCAATTTGTGTTTCTGGGATCAAGAGTCAAGATTGACTTGCAGGTTATAATGTGTACTACTTCTGTCCCAGAAAGGATGCAATTCTATATTTAGTCCGAGTCAAACTATCTTAGCTTTGACTAAGCTTATGGAAAATATTATCAACATTTACGATTCCAAATAGGTACACTATGAAATATATTACATGACAAATCTAATGATACATAGTTAGTAATGATAAACATTTTTTGTCAATTTTAAAGTGTTTGACTTAACACTATGCTAGAGTTGCATCATTTCTGGGATGGAGGTAGTATGTTGTAAATGTGATATATATGGCTGATGCTATGTTTATGCGGGGAAATGAAACATGAGTAAAATGCATTGGCAGCCCTTTAACTTGTAAAACGGTGCCACCTGGGTCCATCAACTCCAAAAGTGCATTTCTATGTCATAAACTTTTTAAGTTGTTGGGGCATTCCCATACCTCTCCATCATCATATCTCTCTCTCGATTCAACAGCCCAGCATGGCGGATTGCACCTGCTGCTTCTGGATCTCACCTGTCTGTCTCAGCTCTACTGAGCAGCATTGTGGTTGTGGCTCTGTAGTATTAGCAACAACTCTGCCCTGCTCGCGGAGCTCATGGCAGTGGTCAAGAATATCAAATGGCCGACTAGCCAGTGGTCTAAAGCAGAGGAGGCAACTAATCTCCACGAACACTGACTCCATAGCATCATGCTTGTAGCTGCGTGCTAGACACGCTGCTCCGGCAAGGACGCAAGGTCATGGCTCCAAGGCCTGCAAGGGGCTCATTGCAGCTGCCATGCCGTTGCCCTATTACCGGCTTGTAACTGTTGAGTCACTAGCCGGCACGCATCGGCGACGATGCTTGATTCACTCGCTGTGGGGGTATGGCCCCTGGTATCCACAAGACAAGACATGGGCCGCACCCTCAGAGGTGGCCCAACCCGCAACATCAAGGCGTGCGCGGCACTGGTTGACGTGCACCACAAGATATTGTATAGAACCAAATATGATACTTTTCTTGTAACCCTACCCCTCCAGAGCATCTAAGGAGAGGCAGGGGTCCCCTAGTCGACATCTCCATAGATCTCATATTCAATACAATACATCAAAGACACATGACGTAGGGTATTACGTCGGTTAGACGGTCCGAACCTGTCTAAATCGCTGTCTCTGCGCCTTGTGTCACCATCCGGTTTCTGATTACGCGCACCTCCACCGATCAATCTACCTTCGTGGGATACCCCTCGGGGGACTGCCGAGCATCTTTTGTCGACAGTTGGCGCGTCAGGTAGGGGATGTGCGTGCTGATCCATGGTGAACCAAATGGCGTGTCTCAAGATCAACGTCATCCGTGGCGACACGGGCACACGGCGCAACTGGCCGTGGATTCACGGCAGCAACATACGCTCGTGACGACTTCTTCAACCAAACGTACAAACTCAGAAGAAATCGGAGAAGAGAATCATTACGACCGGCTGGTCAAGCTGATCGGCGCACCTGGGCTGCGCCCGATACTTCATCGTGTTAGGCTGGCTCGGCGGACCTCAAGATCGCATCTAGTATGCCATGCGTGGCAGCCGGCGGCGCGACATCTAAAGCCAGATTCCTACGGTGACATCCTCTGATCGGCATCCACGACTCGACCCGACGCCTTAAGATCCGATCTCCAAATTAACTTCGCAACAAGAAGGTGCCAGACAATCCATCTACGTGTGTTTGACTGACGAATTTCCGCGCCGCCTGAGCACAACAGAGATGAACTAGCAGCCCAGGGAAGCTTTGCTGGTCTACAGAGTCAAAATCAAGATTGATCTCGCATGCACGTGCATGCATGGATGCGTCAGATATTTTTCACACGGCGACTTGGCAAGTTGACACGGCGAATCGCACATCAAGCAAGCTAAGTCAATTCTTTAATTCCATGATAAACGTAAATCTACATGTATCTCCATATGTCTATATAAATATTATCGACAGGGATTCGGCTACGCTTCTCACGCCATCACGACGGCGGTGGTGCGCGAGCACATGCAGACCTATGGCGAGGAGACCGTGTCCAAGCCGTACCGCATGGCTGCCTGACTCGGGATCACTGCGGGCGCGCGGGACCATGCGGTGGATGGAACGACTCTGCACGACTACGGACTTCAGCTTCTGCACGTCTGAGATGCGAAAAGACCAAAAGCAAGATGTCCGACTGTGTCAAGCCGCCGAACGACCCGTCAAGTGAGCCGTCTACTTGACATCATTCACGCCGACTACTCCGTCATGCAGCATCGTTTCTCCGACCAGTCAACGATCTTCCCGAATCTGATCTGCCTAAGGCTGATCAACGGTATAAGGACGACGTCGCCCCAAGAACTCAATCCGACCACCTGTCGCGTCGCAATAATCAGCGCCGCGAAGAACAGCACTATGACAACCGCCACCACCGCCATAACGACAGTTCGGAAAGCTTGAGGACTGGGCAATTTCGTTAATGCCGACCAGATAACGCTATACGCCGCCGACCAGACGTCCTATCTAAAGCTAAGTCACGCTTTAATATTTTTCTAAATATTCTCCAATCTTCGTATATCGCCATAATGTTTTTCCGAGCTATTTTCTCCATGTTTGCTCTCCAAACGATTTTTCGAATCCCCGAACAGTCATGTTGACGATCGGATGTCCCTAGAGACGGTCCTGTCTCCGGCTCCTCCCTACACGTGCACGAGCGTCTGCCCTCTGCGTTATGGGTGGTCGGCAGTGGCTCCTTAGCGACGCTTTGTTCTTCCTACACTCGCACGGGCTCCGTGCTTCGCGTTATGGTTAACGGGCTAGCTAGGGCTGGAGACTCAGCTACACACTAACTTGTCGGGCGGTTCATATTAAATATAAATACATCTTCAAAATAACACTAAGTGTTCACACCAACTGATCACCGAACTACATATGCTATTTCATCACCACTGCTGATTTTTCTCCAGAGTTCATATATTTTTACATCATGTACTACCAGTTCTACATATTTGTATTGCAGGATCATCGTCCAGGTGATCGGACCACCTGGTGCTCGGACTTCTCCATCGATCAACTGGTTGGACCGCCAGGTTCATGGACTTCGTCGCCGGCCAGTTGATCGGACTGTTCGTCAGTCGTTTCTACTCAATGCTCACTTCGCCGCCGACCAGTTGACCAGACTGTTCGTCGCTCGTGCTTCATCGTCAGCTACGCCGGGGACTCCTCGGTGCTCGGACATCGCCAGATACGTCGGGGACTCTTCGGTGTTCGGACATCGCCAGCTACGTCGGTTACTCCTCAATGCTCGGATTTTTCATCCTCGGGGACTAAGTGGGCACACTTCGCCCCACTTCACCTTGCGGACATCGCCAGCTACGCTAGGGACTCCTCGATGCTCGGACATCGCTATCTACGCCGGGGACTCCTCGGTGCTCAGACATCGTCAGCTACGCCGGGGACTCCTCGATGCTCGGACATCGCCAGCTACGCCGGGGACTCCTCGATGCTCGGACATCGCCAGCTACGCCGGGGACTCCTCGGTGCTCGGACGTCACTAGCTACGCTGGGGACTCCTCGGTGCTCGAACATCGCCAGCTACGTCGGGGACTCCCTTGATTGTCGGACCTTGCTACGCCTTATCAGTGTGCTATCAAGCTGCTACATGCTGTTTGGATCAGGGTGCTGATCTTGGGCAGCACGTCTGGGGTCTTGATACGCGCATGTCAGACGACGTCGGCAAGCTTTCAGACTTCTTTTTCTTTGACTCTGCTACAAGATTCATTCTTCATCTTCCAGCAGGCTCGGGGACTAAGTGGGCACACTTCACCTTTTGGTGAATGTGCGCTTTTCAATTCAGGGCTCCACCCGTCGACTGGTTGCCTGCTCGGCCGGTCTTCTACCTTTCTTCTACTTTCTGACCCTGGCACCATGTGACCACGTCACCTACTATTAGGCTCGGGGACTAGCTGTAGGGGTATGGCACCCGGTATCTACAAGACAAGACATGGGCCGCACCCTCAGAGGTGGCTCAGCCCGTAAGATCAAGGCGTGCACGGCACTGGTTGATGTGCACCGCAAGATATTGTATAGATTCAAATAGGATACTTTCCTTGTAACCCTATCCCTCCATAGTATATAAGGAGAGGCAGGGGTCCCCTAGTCGACATTTCATAGATCTCATATTCAATACAATACACCAAAGATACAGGACGTAGGGTATTACGTCGGTGAGACGGCCCGAACCTATCTAAATCGTTGTCTCTGCGCCTTGTGTCACCATCCGGTTCCTGATTACGTGCACCTCCACCGATCAATCTACCTTCGTGGGATACCCCTCGGAGGACTGCCGAGCATCTTTTGTCGACACTCGCTGGCACAAATCGGCTACCATGCTTGGTGGCTCTAGAAATCAGGAAGGCAGCAAACGCGTTTGTAGCATGAGGGAGGAGAACAGCTAAGTAGAAAAGATTCCATCAAGGATGAGGTCGCCCCTTTCCAGGCTGCAGACACGATGCTCTTCACCTCTGAGGAAGTGGAAATGGAAAGCACATTCTCCTACAATTTGGACACATGGCCTGCAGTACAGACGTAAAGGAAGCTGGCCGAGAACTAACTCCTTGTGGGAGCCGTCACAGGAAGGGGACACAAACTGGAATCCGCCATTGGTGCAGCCTGTCAATCGGTGCAACTGTGCCAGGGCACAGATGCATGGCGGCACACCTGCCAATGAGCAGCGGTGAGTGTGGCTTGTGGTGGCCTTCAAGAGTGCAGAGCAACCATGAGTTTGCCAACCCGGCTTGGCTACACGGCAGCCTCGGTGCATCTCCGTGCTTGTGGTGGCCAATGCAGACTCTGTAGCGGGATGATGATACCGTGTCAACTCGCATGCAGTTGGCGAAGGTGAAGCAATGCTGTGACAGAGGCTAACCAAGCCTGCACCTGTGGACCATGGTGGCGATGGCAATATCATGCGGCCCACTTGCTATGAAGGCCATAGATGGCATCACCAATGTGGTGGACTGTCGTATTAAGTCTCACAGCACAACGGCATGCACCTGCCGTCACAGGGACTAGACAGGTAAGAGGTGTGAGAGCTCTCGACCTTGCCCATTACATACTCAATGAAATGCCATGTCTGACACTGTAGGGAAGAGATGGGATGGAAGACGATAGTCAGCATGCCATGTCAGTAGTAAGTGCACACATGGAACGGTATGGACCTACGATAAACGACATAAAAACTTTATTGGCCTAGAAATGCACTTTCGAAGTTGATGGACCTAGGTGACACCCCGCATAAGTTGAAGGGTAGCTGGGCCGGCTGTTCATTTTACTCATGAAACATGCATATTTTATTTACTCCAGGGTAGACTTTCAAAAATCAAACACTTACATGACATCTACATATATTTGATTCTGAGTCAGATAATTGTGTGCTATAACCTGTAAGTGAATCTATTACTGAATTTACTGAAAGACATCTTGAAAAATGGAAATATACTAAGCAAGTGATTTTAGCTCAGGCTAAAAGCTTTATAACTTTGTGCAGGGCAATGTACAATGCTTGAGGGTTCCTCGGTTTTTGTGATATGTTTTCACCAGTAGTTTCCTTTATGTAGCTGTAATGTAGGGGTGCTTTGGTTTTGTTCACCTTGACCATATCGGGTAAAACATACTCATGAGTATAATTATTTGCGCTTTATAGTAATTACATATACAATCCTTTCAACTGCCATATACATTTTGTTATGCTATGTTTTGTCTCTACTTGTGTCAGTATTACTTCCAGACAAAAACTCTTAGCCTAACCCCTGTCACCAGATATGCACCATTTTATATAATTTAAAAGCTGACTTCAGCTTGATGAAAACTTGAAAACCATTTAGATTTAGGTCATTGTCATCTCAAGGGAGTGAACATGAAGGGCAGCGAAGCTGTAACTAATGTATTCAATGACGATTACCGAAAGCAAGATCGTAGTATTCTCTGGTCAGTTTAGTGTTGTCATTCAGTGGGTTTTACATGGTCACAGTGCTACCCTGAAGCGCATCTACTTTGTGGTCTGCAACCTCAAATCCAACACGGATTTGAGCAACCTTTTGAATTATTATTTACCAAGTCACAATCAATGCACCCTTGGATCTATAGTTGAAGTGTCTGAACCATGACTTGGGGCTCTTGGTGGGTTTCAACTCTAGCCTACCCCAATTTGGTTGGGACTGAAAGGCTATGTTGTTGTTGTTGTTGTTGTTTTAAATTATTATTTACCAAGTCACAATCAATGCGCCCTTGGATCTATAGTTGAGTGGTGCCGTGCCTTTCCCTTTGTAGCCTTCCATCACTTCTTAATGTTCGGGTGCATGCTGCTTCTTTTAACCAAATGCCAAATAGAATTCACTACCTAAAATATTTTGTCAGTATGTTTTGCTTGTGCTAGTTTGTTACTGTATATGATTCTTGTATTATATTGTCATTATCATAAGTCAACAATTTTTGGTGCCAATGTGACACATGTCATTGTCCACTGGTTTTAATGTGGGTTTTCAAAGATAATTGTCTGAGTGGCTTCAATTTTTACATAGGATGGCACTCCAGGATTCCTTATTTAACTAATTTTGTTTGCTCGCAGGTTATTGATATGCTTCTGTTCAACGGGATGGAGGAGCTGAACAACATAGTTGAACATGCAAAGCAGCGCCACCATGTGATTGGGCAGTATGTGATCGGCCAAGAGGGCCTTGTGCATGAGCTTGGGTCAAAGGATCAAGGGAACTCCAACTTCCTGAAGAAATTCTACACAAGCAATTACTTCTGATCTGAGTTGCAGATTTCCACCATCTGGAATACTCAGGGTGGTGCTCTGAATAAGACACTGAGGACCTACCAGGACCAGTTGTTTCACACTGGAGGTTTCGATTTATTTGGCCTTTGAATCCTCTGTTCAATATAATATTGCTGTTAGCTATTTGACTTGTTTATTGTTGTACTTATCAAATTGATGTTTATGAGTCGATTCGATTCTACAAAGATTGAACTTTCTTGAGTTTTTTCTTACTCCAGTGAGCACTGAGCAGTGAGCTGCATGACAAGGGTTCAAATGGACTTGAGAAGTCCGAAACTGCAAAAAAGAATGTTTCGTGGCTCTACCTTCCGCTTGTGTTACCATCAAATGAGTTTGTACTGTGCACTTTTCTGGAGTTTTAACTCCTGTTTCCTAGTGGGCGAATTGGCCACAAGTAGGGACATGATATTAAAAAGATGATATTTTTTGGCTTTGCTATATTGTACCCAAACCCACCCATTTCCACATCCATTTTTTTTGTCCATTAGATTAACTGTCCAACATCTTGCCTCCTCTTTCCTTCCACTGACATCGTCTGTCTTCGCAACGCAGCTCGTCCTCTCGATATGAGTGCTCCTATCTCTACCACCATAATCATCTATCCAACTGCAACAAACCATGCCGTGCTTGCCCTCAGGCCTCAACCAACAACAGCCCTGTCTGCCCTCAACCCGCAACAGCCCTGTCCGTCTCTGACCCCCTGGGCAAGATGGAGGTTACTTTGATGGCAAAGCCTTTTCGAGTTTTGGAATATGAAGGAGAGCTGTGTATTGTCCACAACACACCCCCATTGCTAAACATATACATGCGCGCCACATGAAGTTTAGAAAGTAACAATCCACCAAAACATGTACAGCCTCTATTCCATTTCCAGACAAGTCCAGGCGCGCTAGACTCTTGGGTAAAGATGGCAACGGGGCCCATACCCGATACCCGACGGGTATTTGATCCATTAGCGGACGGGGATGGGATCATATCTTTACCCGCGGGCATCTAAATGGGCAAGAATCCATCCCTGACGGGTATAGCGGTACGGGAACGTTCCCTGTTTACCCGTCCCCGTTACCCGTTGGGGAATCCGACTATTTGAGCTGTCATGCGAGTATTAGGCCCAAAGAAGCTCAACATAAGTATTTTGGTCTAAATCTAAACAATCATATATATAGTTTGTGTGTTTTAGGAATCCTAGTTCAATTTTTCCTCACCATCTCCGTCAGCAGCACAAGCATGCCTGCCTCACGAGCGCTCGTGCCCCTCGCTTCCTCAGTTCGGTCTCTCTACCACCTTTGCTCGTCCTCCTCGCAACCTCGCTCCTTCTCCTCGGCATCTCCGAGACTCCGACACTTATACCCAGGTAAAGAAGAAACGTCTCTGATTACAAAGCTGCAACCCCAAGTGTCCTTGTTTATCGGGTATGCAATACACATCGGGTATCTGTTACCCGACCGATACCCGACAGGTACGGGGATGGGCAAGAATCTATACCCAAGACAGTTAACGGGGATAGGGACGGGATGAATTCTCCGTAGCGGGAAAGAGAACGTTCCGGCGATACCCGATGGGTATATCCCCGTTGCCATCCTTACTCTTGGGCACCAGCCAGCCCCCACAGTTGAGCTTCCTCTCTTGCCTAGGACACTTTGTGAAAGAGGACACGCTGTGATCTATATAATATGACATACTTTGGTTTCACTATAAAAATATTAAACTATAAACGTATACTTTAATGATAAATCATGTAACATCTATCTAATCTAATTAATATTTATGGTTTTTAAATATTGATGGGCAAAATTTATTTTTTGTACTTAAGATAATTCTAGTGAACCTATATTCAGGGCTAGATGTAGTATTACAAAGATTCTTTTGTAATATTCATATTACAAAGATTGTATACCTATTTGAACGTTAATAGATGAAATCATATATTTCTAATGTAAATATGTAATTGATGTATTTGATATCCAAACAAATTTGAAATAAAAACAACTGTTGCTTTTGTTTCCAAGTCCACTGGTTGCGTTTCTGGATCATTCTTCAGAAAAGTGTGATACCGACTTTAAGATGGACATATGGAAATTTTCACTAGAAAGGCATGAACGGGTGCGTGTATTCTAATAGACTTGGTGTTTAGGTGGTGGCTATTGTTTTTTTTTTTTTTGTCGCTCTTCGAGAGCAAGCTGTTTTTAGTTTGTGTTTTTAATAATGGATGGTTGTGTGCACAACTTATGTCTAGAATAAATTTTCTTTTTCTGAAAAGTTTTTAAAGTATTCAATCTTTTAAATTAAAAATAACATTGATCACACCATTTTTTATACAACATGAAGTCTTTCCACCTGATTCGGCCCTACGTGGATTCTAATCCCGGCTCAACCTAGTCTTTCTCCGTCACCCCATCCCGAGAAACCAGAGTCTTTTTCCTGTGTGCTATTATAAAAGTTTTAAATTATATACGTGTCATTAAAAAGTTGAGCGGACACAGGTGCCATTGATTCGAACCATTTTGCCCTCCACGCTACTCTGTCTATTTTTACCTCTAACGGTGTCAAATTGTGGTGAAAAAAAGTCTAAATGCCCTCAAGTCTAGATGATGTGCAAAATTCATTGATGGTACAAGTGTATGGGGTATTTTAATCTTGGCCACCGCTCTAGAGATGAACGGTGGAGGTTCATTGTTAGTATAAGTGTATTTTTTGAAGTATTTTAAATTATTTTCCTAAAGGAAAACGGCCGTATAAGGTTTGAGCATGACCTCACGGTGAGGTCATCAAGCTAGATTGGTTTCACCGTTGTTGTAGGAGTGACATACCTTGTGGAGCAGAAACATACGGCTTGATTGGTTTCTGTCTCGTCCCGGCCTAGGTCGTATCTGAGACGCTGGCCCACGCTGTACTGGCTCAAAGAATACAAACGCATACTTAAAACAAACTTCCAACACTTCGTAGCTCATGCAGGGACATGGGCTGATGGACTGGTATACATAATCAGTAATGGGCAGCCCTTTTGCTTCTTCATCTTATTAGAAACTGTTGATGAGTCACCATGAACCACCACCACCAGTGACACATAATGCTAAAAACTCTCTCTCTTCATTCTCTATTAGTAATTTAGTATGTTGACGTTGACTTCAATTTCAATGAGAATAGGTACATTGTCCGAAGTTTTCCATATGATGATCTAAAGATAGTCTCCACAAGAGTTTCTTTAGTTAACGCAAACCCCCCGGGAGTTGACCCATGCATAGCTCAAATCTCTAGTATAAAGCAAGTCTTCGTCTCCAGTAAGGGGGTGTTTGTTTGAGCTAGAAGCTCCTAAATCTAGTCCCATTTAATTATTTTTTACCTAAACACTATGACTAAATGGTACTAAAAGAGCTTTAGTCCTCTTTAGCAATTTTAGAGTAAGTAAACAGGACTAAACCATTTAGAAATGACTAAATTTAGCCGCTGTAATCCAAACAAGGTCCAACAGGTGCCATCGATCCACGGTACCATTGTTAGACTATTCGGATTGTCTAGGAGTAGATCTAGCCGGGGTGCTTGATGAATCAAAGACTTAGGATACCTTCTAGTGCAGCAATAGAGAGACAGAGAGGGAAGGGGAAAGGTACCGAACCTGACACGGCAGAGGGGGAGGGTTCGGAGGCGCCATCGGGTTCGTTGATGCAGTCTGCTCACGAGCAGCGACGGTTGGGGAAGATGTGTCGGAGATGCAGTGCCGGCGGTGAAGATGACGACGGCGCAGTGGTGTGGCGGAGGTACTTCCCGTCACTAGCTGCGCCCCTCGCTTAGATCAGATTTAGGGTTTGTCGGTGGAGAGGTCGGCTGAGATCAACCTCGTAATTAGAGCCACCAGCTCCACCTCTTTATATAGCGTGGATGATGGGGGCGCCCAGCCATACATTCATCTCACTCGCAGGAGGAAATAATGGCAATGAAGGTGCATGGGCCAGCAATGTCGACGAACGTGGCACGCGTTCTTGTCTGCCTGGAGGAGGTCGGCGCAGAGTACGAGGTGGTCCCCGTCGACATGACCACCGGCGAGCACAAGAGCCCGGCGCATTTTGCCCGCAACGAACTCATCCGTCCAACTCTTCTCCATTATCTCCCTCATCCTCCCGATTAATGTATATCTGGTGGCGGTTTCTCATATATCGTTATTCTTTTCTTTACTTGATTTTGCAGCCGTTCGGTCAGGTCCCAGCTTTGCAGGATGGCGATCTGATTCTTTACGGTGAGATTGCAACAAACAATGCTCGTTTCTTGCTTGGTTTGATCCAATATTATTGAAATAGATTCTCTCTTTTTTTCCAAAGGAAAAATAATGATAGATTTTGTTTCACCTGTGTGTCATTGCTTTGCATTATATAAAGTTTTTCTCTGGCAAAAAATATAAAGTTTTTTAAGGAAAACTACGACAACCGTTTTGGTTGCCTCTACTACATATGCATAACGTAAGTAAAGTAATGGAGCAAGGTAGTTATGTTCAAAGAACGATGTGGTGAGGAAGTCAAGAAAGACTGCTGTGGTTAAACAAGCTCGTTACATTCTTCCCTTTACGTATCTATACATAACAATTGTACACATATGACAATTTATTAGTATGTACGTATATCTTAACAGAGTCCCATGCAATTTCAATGTACATCCTTCGCAAAGGCAGGTCGAATCTCCTTCGAGAAAGCAACCTCGCCGAGTCAGCAATGGTAGACGTTTGGCTGGAAGTGGAGTCAGGGCACTTCACCAGCACCATGTCGCCCATCATCTTCCAGGTGGCGAAATCGACACGAAAATCTTCCAGGAGAATCTGGAGAAGCTCAAGACGGCCCTAGGGGTTTACGAGGCACATCTGTCCAGGTTCAAGTACTTAGCCGGAGACTTTGTCAGCCTGGCAGATATCTGTCATTCCCCGGCGGCTTACTACCTGCTTGGCGGGTCCCACGTGTCAGTGCTTGATGCATATCCGCGTGTCAAGGCTTGGGTCGCTGAGGTAATGGACAGGCCGAGCGTGAAGAAGGTCGTAGAGCTTATGAAGCTGACATTAGCCTGACGCCCTGACCGCATGAAGCAATACTGCTGGGTCTGTGTGCGCGTGCAGGGTCTACGTTATGTAGTTGTGTTTTTTTCGTTTATCTTCTTGCATATCGCCACGGTGTCCAGAACATTAGTGTCCGTTGAATAAGTGAACAACATGAAAAAAGCACGTCACAGACGCGAGTTCAGACACATCACATCTATAATAACATGTCTCTAATAAGGGCTTTAGCTTATTACAGACGTGCAAAAACGCGTCTATAATAAGCACATAATACAGACGCGTATTGCTAACACGCGACTGCGATATACAAATACCGGTGGGAGTAAACATGCGTCAGCACTAACACCTTACCAAAGACGCGTGTTACAAAAACGGGTCTGTGATAAGGTTAACACGTGTCTGTAAAAACTTTTCTGCTATAGACGCGTGTTCTTATCATACGTCTGTAGTAAGAATCATACTATAGGTGGTATTTATAAATGCGTCTATAGTAAAAACCATGCCGCAGAATCATACTATGCATCTGTAGTATGAAGCACACTACATACTAGTGTCCATAACACGCGTATGTAGTAAGAAGCACACTAAAGACGTCTCTAGTCTACACACGTCTGTAGTATTTTCTTACTACCTACAGATCTCACAAATTTAACACAAATGACATTAGATCACTTCACAAATGATATATATACACATCTTTCATACTACAATGTTCATCACACAAACACAGATCATTAGTACTTTATTTGTTCATCAACACAGATCACATTTGTAGCTCCAAACTCACACAGCTCCAAACTTAAACAGCACATGTGTTAAGCAGCAGTGTACCTCATCACATAACATGAACATATATACAATTCATCATTAGTGGACATGCACGTGTGGCATGCACGTGGATAAAAAAGAAAAGTCAAATGCTAATTATTAAGATTCTTGAAGGAATAACAATAAATTTTCAAGAATATTTCTACAATGCATGATGATACAATTACATTGCCCAATATATTAGCTTTGGGGATAGTTCGTATTAACCTATATATATCGAGAGAGTGCAATTTCTCCATCATCCTCACTTGTTTCCCCCAGCCAACGGGATCTTCTGACCTGCAAGACAACTAGATGACATATATTTCAAACTAAAAAGCTAGAACTGGACTCAGAAATATATATAGTTACAAAAGCACATCATGTCAACATTCACTATGTCTAATAGACTATTCTCAGTAAATACTTGAGACATTTCTTCCAGGTAAGAGGTTTGTGCGCAATTGTGTTGTATACAATGGCAAATTGTTCCCGGTCCCAGCAATAGTATACAAAGAATTGTTTCATATACTGTTCAATTTAGAGAAAACAGAGATCCCACCTCAATTTCATTGTCATTAACGAATAACTTCACATCAAGAAAATACCGAAAAATTGTATTCATGTGGTTAAGTTAGCAAAGCAAAAGCATGATTAGAAACTATAAGATGCACTGCTAGTGCTAGCAATACCTCTAGAAGAGGTCAATATCAAATTATCTTGGAAGACTACTTCTGCTCTTCTCAAGGTCCCTCTTCTTCTCTCCTCGAGGTCCTGCTTCCAGGTTGGTCTTTCCTCTCCCTCTGCTCTGCCTAGATGGGCTCGTCTTCGACTCTTGCTGGTCTTCTAGATTTCGATGTTGGTTTGGATTTTGAGGCTAAGTTGATCCGCACTCTGGGAAAGAGAGTTCATCATCTTCCGGATTCAAGGTCTGGAGGATCTTTTTTCCTCCTTGCTACTTTTAGGCGATATATATTCCGGCTCACTGAAGATTCAGTGGCACTTGCTCTTCAGTCCTGTCTTGGGGGCTTTGAAGATGGTTTTGACGTTACTTACCTCAGTCATAATCACTTTCGTTTCTCGGTCTCTTGCAAAGCTATGGGTTTCGCCATCTATGAGCTCAGAAGGTTCATGGGTCGTTCATTTGACATCTATTTCCATCTCTGGAACTATGGTGTCCCACGCTGGGAGCGCGAAGAACGGCTGTTTGAAGAAGCAGCAGCCAAGAAATGGACCAAGATTCTATCAAAAAGTCTGAAAAGGCAGGCTAAAAAAGCAGAAAATTCCTTGGCCTCCAAGAGGGTACGTTTTGCAGAGAAACTTGTTCAACCCTCACCATTGTTCAAGTCTCGCTGTCTGTCTAAGCAACGAGAAATCACAATTGGATCTTTTAAAATCAATCTGGCCCTGCATGTTGATTCAGTTGTTTCTGGCGAATTCAAGCCCTCGATCAAGACTTCGTCCAACATTGTTTTTGCATTTGATGAGTCCGATGTCATGAAAGGCAAATATTTTCATAAAGCAAATCATGTTCTTGTTAATTCTCAGCAACGGCAGTCTAGTCAAGAGCATTGAAAAATTCAGAAAGTTCAGTCTTCCTTTGTAAGTTCTGTCTCCACCCCCTTGAATTCAAAGTCAGATCCATTTTCAAATTCAAATTTTGCTCCCAAAAGTCTCTTGGTGCTCCGTGCTATTGATGAGGCAAGGCGCATGGGTTGCTGCACCCGTTGCTTTAGTGGTAATCACAGAGTGATTAATTGCAAGTCGGTGGTTCGATGTGCTAAATTTTAACTACGGGCACAAGTTCAGATGGTGCTTCATGAGGCAAAGGCCCATGATTGCTTGGCGGCCCAAATACAACTCCAGAAATCCTGGCCCTGAAGTTGGAAGGGTGGAAAATGATGATGCGCATTTAAACACTGCGCCGTCCCCTTCCATGGCGACTAAGGGAGCATACCCCGAGCCTGCTTTCTCTCGCCCTCTGGAGACGACCACCAATCCAATCGATGTGAGTGATCCAAAGGAAGAAGAAGATCCACCCATGGCGAACTTCGTCTTCAACCCGGCTCCTTTCGTTCCTGACGAACTATAGGTGGAAGATTGGGCTCGTCCGGCTAGAGCAAGGATCATCATCAGTGGAAACCCTCACCGCAGACATGATGACTATGGGACGGAGCGCGCTCTGGTCATCGCTGGGAACACGGTGCAGACCTTTGAGAGTGACAGTCAAGTTAGAGAGTTAGCCTCAGCAATTGGGCTACACAATGGGTTTGGCCCAGCTCCTTCAATTGAAATGCTGCTACAAGAAACTGCCTCTTTGGTCAATGAGGCTCACAAGTTTCTCCCAATGAAAGGGCCTGTCATGCAGCCAAGTTGGAATTTCAGGTTGATACCTGGCATTTGACACTAGATAACCTCGTTTAGGGAAACAATGCAGAAGCATCTTCTTCCAATGCTCCTCCTAGAAGACTTCTTCCAATGCTGAATGATGATGAAGGGAACCCAGCAATAGTGCCCATATTTGCTCCGAATATTGATGATGACAGCGTTGAAAATGTGCCTATTGTTGATCAGGCTTATTCTGGGAGTGAGATTGTGCTTTATGATCAGGCTTTTGCCATTCAGCAGATTCTAGAGAATCTGCACTCGTCCTCTTCCGAGAATGTCTTGGTGCCCCAAGCAGATATGGATCCTTTCACTGCCAGTCCCACCATAGAAGTTTCTTTGTACATAGCTTCTTCTACTCCAGGTAGAAAGAAAAGAAGGGCAAAGGCTAAAACTCCAGTGGTTGATGATGAAGTCAGGAGTGCTCGGCTTCAGAAAAATGCAGTAGCTGAACTTGTGCAACTTGATAGTGAACCCAGAAGAAGGGGGGAGAAGAAGAAGATAGATTTTCTGTCATTGAAGACCTACGCAGCAGTATAGTTTGTGGCTCACTCAGCTTAGATATGGAAGTAGACGATGTTGATCCTATATCACACCCCAAAAATTCTATTTTGGGTTGTGAATAGAAAACACTCAGCCTGTTCGCTGGTTAGTTTCTGGGCTGATTTGGGCTGGCTGGTGCTGGTTTGTTGTGAGAGGAAAATAAATGCAAATTTAAACTAATGTTGACAAATTTGCATTTATTTTTATTAAAGAAAATGATGTTTTTCCAAATATTTCTTAATTAATTTGACGGGCTTTCGTTCACATGGTGCTTGCTTGTTGCTTGTTTTGGTGCTTTTGTGTGTGATAAGTTTTCAAAACACGTTTATGCGCAGTTCGATCCTTCATGGGAATTTTCTAGACTTTTTCAGAACGTTTTCCCATTTTCCTAGAGCAAAATCCAATGTTTAGACGCTCTAAAAATCTTTTTTCATGGGCTCCAAATACTTTATTTGGAATCATCATCTCTCAATCTATCTCTAAAAGTTTTTCTTCATTTTTTTGAATTTTAAAAATATTTTCAGGTATTTAAAATGATTTCAGCTTTTTCTAGAATTGTTTTTGAACTGAAAAAATTTCTAGAATTTCCAAAATTATAAAAATAACTCGATTTTCCCTTCTCAAACCCTAAGACTATATATACTAGTATAATGCCCGTGCTAACGCAACGGGTTTATTTTGGAGACGCACATGAAAACAACCAATATTTTTTTTTCATAGTTCAACTTTTACACAATATCTTTGAGCACGTATACAATCCGGAACACTAAGAAGTCGTAGTAAAGTTTTTTTCTCATATAACCATTTAAGTTACATTCTGTCTAAGTCCTTAATCATGACTTGGAGATCTTCAGAAAAGTTGTCAAAACATTCGTTTGCATGGCTCTTAAGAATGTCCCCCAAAAATTCCATCCTCAGTGAATTTGATAGCTGTGCACGGTAGATATAATAAGTTAAGTTATTAATTTTGTATGTAGTGTACGGAATATAGTTAGAGAATATATGCTTACAGTGTTGATTGGTGGCAATCTTACACAATCCCATGACTTCATGAAATTGTATACAAGGAAGCCTCCTAATTTCCTAGAGATGAGCATTTGTTTGATTTATTGTACATAAATCAAATAACTATTTTGTGATAATAAGAAAGATGAAACATATTATAGGTGATAGTATAATACCCGTGCTAACACAACGGATTTATTTTGAAGACGCATATGAAAACAACCAATGTTTTTTTTTCATAGTTCAACTTGTGCAGATCCTCTCCTGCCCAGATTGGATGTATGCCTATGTTGATGTTAGACTGACAGCAGCACCAAGAGCTTGAAGCACACTAATCCCAGCTTTTGTGCTGAGAACAATACTCTTTTCAATATCTTGTAGATGTAGAGATGAATACAGGAACTCCAGGGATCAGTAATCACCTAGACTGATATAGTAAAATTATAATAATGCGTTGTTTAGACAAATACAATGGATACCTGTTCTTCTATTTGTTTTGGCCCTGACAGATGGATACTCGGTTGTGAGGAAAAGGCCGTTCATTTCCTTCCTTATGATCTGGTGTGCGCTCCCAAGATTTTGGGAACCATGAATCCAGCAACCTATCCATGAAAGACTACTGATTTTGATCACTTGCAAAATTGAAGCAACGAACCATCCTGCAAGAAAGCTGAAAGCTTGCTTTCTGGATGGAAAAAAGGGTAAAGTACACTTTACAACCCTCAATTCACGCCGAAGTTCGATTTTCAACCTTCAACTATGAAACCGGTCAAGAAACACCCTCCAACTATTAAAACCGGACAAATTTGGTCCTCGGCCGGTTTCAAAAGCGGTTTTCTATTTTCGGGAGACGCCGAAATTTTAAATTATTTTTTGAGCATCTTAACGTTCTCAAATGAAAAAACTCAAAACTACAAAGTTGTAGGTCTCATTGAGGTCTACAATTTACATATAAAAATTATCTTCATCCGACATCGTATTGAAGGGTTTTCTATTTTTTGAAATTTGAGTCTCATCACGAGACAAAATATGGTGCTGAAATTTTATATTATTTTTTCGAGCATCTTACTTTCCTCAAATGAAAAACCTCAAAACTATAAAGTCGTAGATCTCATCGAGGTCTACAATTTACATATAAATATTATCTTCATCCGACATCGTATTGAAGGGTTTTCTATTTTTTGAAATTTGAGTTTCATCACGCGATAAAATTGTTTGTGAGGAAAAGGCCGTTCATTTCCTTCCTTATGATCTGGTGTGCGCTCGAGATTTTGGGAACCATGAATCCAGCAACCTATCCATGAAAGACTACTGATTTTGATCACTTGCAAAATTGAAGCAACGAACCATCCTGCAAGAAAGCTGAAAGCTTGCTTTCTGGATGGAAAAAAAAAGCAAACGGCAGCAAAGCTACACTTATCTTGATTCTTGACAGAAAGTGATGGTTCAACTTCCATTGACGTGTGCTAGCCAACCTCTGAATGCTTGGGTCTTGGGCTCCAAATACTTTATTTGGAATCATCATCTCTCAATCTATCTCTAAAAGTTTTTCTTCATTTTTTTGAATTTTAAAAATATTTTCAGGTATTTAAAATGATTTCAGCTTTTTCTAGAATTGTTTTTGAACTGAAAAAATTTCTAGAATTTCCGAAATAATAAAAATAACTCGATTTTTTCCCTTCTCAAACCCTAAGACTATATATATGCCGGTGTTTTCCTCGACGCGCTCATTCCAGATCTGAAAACGCCATCACGAGACGCCACTCTGAGCTCCCCACATCTATTGCGGAAGTTTGCTCGGCGAACTTTTCCGGCGAACCTTCGGCGAGGTTTTCCAGACATATCCAGCGTCCCCTGAGGAAACGGTCACCGCTGCGAGGTTTGTCTCGTCGTCCTCTACGCCGTCAAGCCCTTCCTTGTGCGAGTCCATCGCCGTTTGACCGTTTCCGCATCTCTTCCTTCTCATCTCCGGCGAGCTCACCATGGAGCTCCTTCTCTGTTTTGCAGCAGCTGTGGTCGGCGTCTTCTCGGGCCCAGACCGCCGCAGTTGTCTCCCCGGCTCGCGCTGCCACGGGGACCCTCGCCCCGCGCCCGTCCCGTGCCCCTTCGCGCGTCCTGCGTGGCTCCTGCTGGAGCACCGCCGCCGCCGCTCGGTGCAAGCCGGCGCCCTGCTGCTGGCCCTGCCCCGGCCTCGCGCCTTCCGGCCTGGCGCCGCCGGCCAAGCCCCTTCCTTCCCTCCGCGTGTGAGCAGCAGCAGGCCATCTCCATGGCCACGTCCAGACGTAGAAGATGGATCAAGGTTGAAGATGATGGTAATTACAAGTTTGCCACAGATCGTTAGTCCTTCGCCGTTTAGTCATCCTAACTCCAATTCGGTTCGTTCGAGTTGTGTGTCACGTCGCGCTCTATGCAGTAGCGATAGCCTTTATCATGTCACTCAAGTATGAATTTATTAATTTAAATATAATTTGATTAATATTTATTTAATAGCTTTCTAATTAAAAGCAATATAGGGTTATAATTCCGTTCTTGTTGTGTTGCGATCGACGTAAGCTACGCGCTAGCAATGCTCTTTACCATGTTATATGTTTATGAATTTAATCTTGTTAATTTGATTAATGATGATCTAATGTCTTTTTAATTAAAAGCAATTTAGGTTTATACTTCATTTTTTTTATAATCAAATCTTAACTTGATTAATACTAACTTAAATGTTTCTTAATTATAAATTTCTTAGTTTAAATTCAAAGCATATAATGGTTCGATTAGTGTCTCTCGCATGTTCTAGGTTTTCTAAAACTAAAATGTTTAAATGACTTAAATACTATAAAATATTTATAAATAAAATATGACTACGGTTTAACTCCGGCTTTTATAATTCAATATAATTTGGTTAATTCAAATTTAGGATATTTCTCTGAAATTTCCATCACCTTATTTCACTAACTAAAATGAATCAAGCATATACCCTGTCTTTGATAAGTTAAATCTTCCGATAGCCGTTCTTTTTAACAATAGCTCTGTCTTCGGTCGTTCTTGCGCTCTAGCGACCATAGCATCGAGCCATACCGTTAGTGCGCTCTTTTCAAGCTTTTCCCTTTTGAGTGATGTTCTTAGTCGTGTTTGCTTGTTGTTTGTTTGTTCTACTTGTTTGTTGCGAGTAAAAGAAGAGCAGTTTGTTAGCACTGAAGATAAGAAGCTGAGGACTCAAAAGTGCAGCAGAGGTTGGAGACCAGAAGCTAAAAACTTCTGAGCAGCTAGACTCTGGAAAAAAGACAAGTGCAGGCACCGTTTGGTCATATTGCTTCTATTCATTAAAAGTACACTTTACTTTCATTGCATGTGTCTAATATTGCAAACTCTAAGAACATGACTAGCCCTCTTTTTACCTTGCTTGCATTAGCTGGGGTTCAATATTTGGGTAGCGTAGTTATGTTTAGTTGATCCACCCTCAACTATTACATGTTGATGAAAGTAATGATGATTAATGGCTTACTATAATTATTAAATAAAAGATGCTTTTTATAGAACCATGGTTTAAGGTGATGAAGGGGGAATGAGTCCTGGAGCTTGGCCCAGTTTCTGGGGGTACTCTGTCTGCCCTCCTTAAGAACCGGTTCGTGGAGCAGCCATCCAACTTGAAGCTATATGGCTCTGGCTTGACGTAGTATTAGGACCTCTACTAATAGTGTGTGACTTACCGGGTAGGCATAAGACTGTAACCTAGGTAATGAATATTAAGTTGCGGTTGTTTGGGTTCCATGGCTGTGGGGACGGCTGTCGACTCATAGGCCAAACCTTACGAGTTGCATTCTATTAGCTAAAACCTGTGAAAAGTCTCATAGTGAAACCCTGCCTGCTCACCTTAGATAGTGTTTTGGGGAGTCATGACCCTGGGCAAATGGGAATCACGACTTGAAGTGAAAGTGTACACCTCTGCAGAGTTAAAACTGATATATCAGCCGTGCTCACGGACACGAGCGGCCCAGACTCTCACATGATTAGAATTTGACTCACATGTGGAGATGGTTATGCGGTTCGAGGTTGCTACCTCGGTTATGATTGGAGTTGCTACCCCGGGTTACTCTTTGGGGTTGCTCCCCGAGTTAATGTTGAGGTTGCTACCTTGGTTTAATAATGGTTAATAATATGTTAATCTCACTCTATTAATTAATGGTTAGGATCTTTCACTCACCTTAGTAAACAGGTTGCCTTAATAAAAGTTTGCCAACTAAAATGCTAATATGCAGTAAGCCTGAGTTAGCCTACCTTTGTTTAAAGCCTTGCATGTGATTTACTTTTCGTCTGTACTTGTTGAGTTGGACATGGACTCACCCTTGCTATCCCCCCACACCCCCAGTGTGTAGTAAAGTGCTGCTCAGAAGGACACAGATGCAGAGGTGTTTTTCAGAAGTCAGTTAAAGGTGCTTGGCGTACGGGTCCCCAGTCAGCCGTCCCTGAGAAGAATGAAGCCCGAGGAGAAGTTTAACAACCGTTCCGCGATACTCTGATAGTTTTAAGTGTTAATATAAGTATGTTTTTCACTATATAACATTGTTTTATGATATTTCTACTCTGTTGTTGTATGTGTGGACTTTCTAGGCACATATACGACGAGTGCTTGGTTCTCTTTGGAAAACCGGGCGTGACATCCTATCCCAGTTCACCTCGTACCGCAGATTGGGGAGAGTTTCTGTGGCGTGCCTCCTGAGGAGCTCATGCTTGATGTGGTGCCTGAAGAAGACAGAAATGAAGACGTGTGAAGCACGAATGAAGAAACTAGGCTGGCATAGGAACAGATTTCTATTGTGGCGTGTCTACTTTTATTATCTTTTCCTTTCTTGTTTCTTTGGCTGGCGGTATTTTGTTTCGTTCTTGGTCACAGTTGACTTGCAGTCCTTGTGTTATCCATGGTGGTTGTTCCACTATGAGGTGCTATCTGCTACTCTATTATTGATTAATGGATAATATCTCTAGATCATGGAATGTCCTGTATCGGAACATTAGGGGAATCAATGATAGGGAAAAATGGAACTCTGTCAAAAACAAGATTGAAGAAAGTGGGGCCAATATTTTCTGTTTGCAAGAAACAAAAAGGGAAATGTTTGGTATTCAGTATATTCGGAATTTGGCCCCAAAACGTTTTGACAAGTATGATTATTGTCCTTCTGTGGGGGCCTTGGGAGGAATTTTAGTCTGCTGGGTCAGCTCTTATTTTTCTGTTGAAACCATTGAAAAGCAACCTTTTGCCAACAACCTCCTACTTACCTCTGCACATAACCTTGAGCAATGGAACCTGGTGGTAGTTTATGTTCCATGTCGGTAGCCCTTAAGAGATGAGTTTGTTAATTGGCTTTTTAACTTGGAGATTGAGGACGAGGCTCTCAGGTTAATTATTGGGGATTTCAACTTTTATAGATCCACAGAAAACATAAATAGGCCAGGAGGCAACCATAATGATATTATGGTTTTCAACAGCATCATTAGTCATTTGGGGCTTATTGAAATCCCCATCAAAAGCAGAAGTTTTACTTGGAGCAATATGCAAGAGATTCCTTTATTAGAGCAGGTTGATTGGTTCTTCACATCGGTTGCTTGGACCAGCAGATACCCCTCCACCTTGGTGCTCCCTCTTGCCCGTATTATATTGGATCATCTGCCTTGCAAAGTGCAAATTGGCACCTCCATCCCAAAGTCCAACATTTTTAGGTTCGAGAATTACTGGTTCAGCCACCCCTCTTGCTTAGAAGCTGTCACAAGCTCCTGGACTGCTCCTGTTCGCTGCTCTAATAGTGCCCAAGTTATAAGTGCCAAATTCAAACTTTTGAGAAGAATTATCAAGCACTGGGCTAAGGGTATTTCAAATCTCTCCAAGCTCATTTCTCACATCAATTTGACCATTGCTTTTCTTGATAAGGTTGAAGAAATTAGGCCTCTATACCTTCATGAGGCAACCTTCAGAAATGTGATCAAGACTCATATTCAGAACCTCCTGAGAATGCAGAGAATCTATTGGAAGCAGCGCTTCACATAGAGATTTGTTCAGTTGGGGGACGAAAACACAAATTTTTTTCATGCTATGGCCACTGAAAGGTTTAGGAGAAATGTTATCAGTCAAATCATTAGGCCTGATGGAAGAATGATTTCTGATCATCATGAGAAGAGCAACCTGTTTTGGCAAGAATTCAGAAATAGACTTGGTATCTCAGTAGACACAGACATGCAGTATGATCTTAATACTCTAATAGAGCCACATCCAAACTTAGCTGTCCTGTGTGCCACCTTCAGTAAAGAGGAGATTGATGCTATTGTCCTTGATTTGCCCAATGATAAAGCACCTGGACCGGACGGTTTCAAAAGTTTCTTTGTGAAGAAAAGCTGGCACATTATCAGGCAAGAATTGTATGATCTCTGTACTGATTATTTCCATCATAAGGCAAATCTCAAATGTCTGAATTATTCTTACATCACTCTGGTCCCCAAGAAAGAGAATCCCGAGTATGTCAATGATTTCAGGCCCATCTCACTTTTAAACTCATGTATTAAATTAATTACCAAGCTCCTTGCAAACCGTCTACAAAGTGTAATCCCACAAATTGTTCATGAGAATCAGTACGGTTTCATCAAGGGGAAGAATATCCAGGATTGCCTAGGATGGGCTTTTGAGTATTTGCATCAATGCCATCAATCCAAAAGAGCGATTATCATTCTCAAACTCGATTTTGAGAAAGCTTTTGATCTAGTAGAGCATTCTGTCATTGTTCAGATGTTGGCTGCAAAAGGCTTCCCCGAAAAATGGATTAACTGGATTAAGGATATTTTTTCATCTGCTACATCTTCAGTTCTCTTGAATGGAGTTGCTGGAAAGGAGTTCAAGTGCAAAAGAGGAGTTAGACAAGGCGACCCTCTATCTCCACTTCTCTTCGCCATTGCTGCTGATCTTTTACAGAGTATTATCAATAAGGCCTATGAAGAGGGAGTCCTCAGTCCTCCTTTCCCACAAAATGAGGGTACACCTTTCCCCATCATCCAGTATGCGGATGACACCATTCTAGTCATGAAAGGATGTGAAGGGCAGTTGGCTAGTCTAAAAGAAATGTTGCATGCTTTCACTACTTCCACTGGGTTGAAAGTGAATTTCCAAAAATTCTGTTTGGTTCCAATTAATATTAGCAGTGATGCAGCCACCTCCTTAGCTAATTCTTTTGGGTGTGTGGTGGGCTCTTTTCCTTTTACCTATCTTGGGCTGCCCATGGGACTCACCAAACCCCAAGTCAAGGATTATGCTCCCCTCATATGCAGAATCGAAATGAGGCTTTCAGCTAGTGCACAGTTCCTCTCATATGTAGGCCGGCTACAACTAGTGAATTCTGTTCTGTCCTCACTGCCAGTCTGCCAACATACTATATGTGCACCCTCAAACTTCCAGCAACAGTTATTGAAGCTATAGACAAATACAGGAAAAACTGCCTTTGGAAGGGCAGCGATTTCAGAAAAAAGGTTACAACTTAGCTGCTTGTAACCTGGTAATGAAGCCAAAAGATAGAGGAGGACTGGGTGTAATCAACTTCACTTTGCAGAATGAAGCTCTCCTCTTGAAGCAACTTGACAAGTTTTACAAAAAGAAAGATGTGCAATGGGTCAAACTGACTTGGAACAAGTACTATCCTGAGGGAGTTCCACATCTTAGGCGGGAGAAAGGATCTTTTTGGTGGAAAGACATACTCAGGTTGCATACTAATTTGAGGGGAATTGCAATTTGCAATCCAAACAGAGGAGACACTGTTAGTCTTTGGGAAGATATCAATGATGGAAGTGTTTTCTCTCAGAAATATCCCAACCTCTATTTGTTTGCTCTTGATCGGCACATCTCAGTTCAGAGAGCAAGAGAAGAAGAAGATTTGGTTAACTTATTTCGTATCCCTATGACAAGACAAGCACATAATGAAATGCTACAATTGAGCTCGGATCTTGTAGAAATGACCTCTGGAAACACTGAGCAGAATGATGTCTGGTGTTTCATTTGGGGAAGTCAGCACTACTCTGCACAAAGATATTATCAGCATCATTTTATTGCAGTACGACCACCTCCACCTATTCTTTGGATTTGGAGGTCTAAGTGTATGCCAAAGATAAACTTTTTTGCATGTTTGCTGCTAAATGATCGACTCAATACCAGAGACATGTTAAGGAGAAGAAAGAAGTTTTTGCAAGAAGGATACAACTGTGTACTGTGTCATGAAAATGTTGAAGAAACATTGGAGCATCTATTTTTTTATTGCACTTCAGCTGTGGAGCGCTGGTCTGCAATCGAATTTGTCTGGGAAGAAAATATTCCAACCCATCAGAAGCTAATCCAGGCCAAGAGGAATTCTCCTTCCCCATTCTTTATGGAGATATTTATGATAGCAGCTTGGTGCCTCTGGAATGAAAGAAATGCCAAGATTTTTGAAGGCCAAGCTCCGAGCCTCGTCACTTGGAAGATGTCTTTCAAGTTTTCTGTTCTTCAACATCTTTACAGAATCAAGCAAAGCCTTCATAGTTCTATCAGACAGTGGCTTGATAGTCTGTAGCTTCTTTGTAGATTATTTTGTCTCCTGTATTTCTCTGTTTTGGTTTTGTGAGTGGTTTGTTGAAGAGAGAATTATGTATTTGGCACTAAAACAAATCGTTCTTTCATATTTGGCACTAGAAAATTTAAACTTCCTTATCTAGCATGGAGTTGAAATTTTCTTTTGTAAATGGCACTGCCGTCTATTTAGACCGCTAACGGTGTCAAGTGGCTAGTAAAATGACATAAATGCCCTTGATTGTAGCAAAAGTCCATGGTGCTAAATAGGAAAAAAAATAAATAGATAGGTTGTCAAATAAGAAAATTATAAATATCATAAATATACTTTGAACTAAAATGTGGATTTTTGATAATTGAAGACCGCAAATAAATAATTAATAAATTTTAAATTGGTAATAGCAGGTACAGATCAAGGATGCATGGCTCAGGATGGCTGCTGGCTGAAATACGTAACTTATATTTTCAAGGTATTTATCTTTTAGTTTTCTAAAAGAAAAGCAGAGTATACGCCGTCATCATAACATCATGGCTCAAGAGCGGAGCACACCGTGCATGGCTCGGCCGGCGGAGCACGTGGCCAGGGCAACGCGAGGAGCTCGCAGCCTTGGCGACGCGCGGAGCACGCAGCCGGGGAGCTCGCGGCCTGGGTGCGGTGCGCGGAGCACACGGTCTTCGCGGAGCTCGCCCGACGTGCTGCTGCTCTCCCGATGTCATGCTGCTGCTGCTGCTCGCCATCGACGGCCGTCGCGGAGCTCGCCCGACGTGCTGCTGCTGCTTTGCCTGCTGGTTCCTGGTCGCTTGGTAGCCCGGCTGGTACGCGCCCATCGCGATCTCGGTGTCGCGGCCGCCGTCCATGGAGCGCTGGTTGATGTTCGCCGAGCCCACGATGATGTACTCGTCATCCACTGCATGCAATCGACCACCGGTCAGACAGAAACCATCATGATCATATTGGTTTGTTTTGTAATTCTAGACTAGATGAATCTGTAGGTGTAGAATAAGTCACTGTACCTATCATGGTCTTGGCGTGGACATAGATCATGAAGCGTCTGGCCTGCTGCGCCCTCTCGTAATCGGTGTTGTGGTCCGGGTGCTCCGGCGGCACGTACTCGCCGGGGCTTGGCGCCTCGCCGTTGCCGAGGCAGAAGAAGGTGAGGTAGTCCCTGGGGTCGGCCTGGAGCCCCTTGGCGCGAATGGCCAGCGTGACGTCCGTGTACATCATCTCCATGGTGCGGTGCTGCCAGTCCAGGATGGCCTGCATGGAGCCGCTCTCCGGCACGCCCTCGGGCCACAGGGGCACCACCACGTACACGGCGAACCGCTCGCCGGCCTGGATCTTGCTGACGATCTTGAGTGAGAGCTCCTTGGGGATAAGGTGCAGCGCGTTGATGTCCTCCACCGTCACGCCGTCGTTCTGCAGCCCCGCGTAGGAGCTCCCCAGGAAGTACTGGTTCTCGATGTAGATGAAGTCCCGCGCCCACCAGATGGCGTGGATGTACGCGTCCTGGATGCTGCGCTCGATCACGTGGTCCTTGCCGCTCACCAGCCCCAGGGCCGCGGCCTCCCGCGGGGCGTCCGGGAACCCCGCCGCCGCGCCGTCGTCGATCGACCAGAACACCTGCACGTTCCACGACTCGGCGTCGCCGTGCGGGGCCGCCTCGCGCTCCGCCCACGCCTTGTACAGCGCCACCAACATGTTGTCGCCCTTGCCCTACTTCTTCCACCTCTGCTCGAAGTTCTCCAGCACGTCCACGCCGCGGGCCCCTCGACGCGGCAGTGGATGTCGTGCCACGGCTCCCTCGGCCCGCCCTTGCTGATGGACGCGCTGGGGAAGTTGGGCTGGTTGAAGGTATGCGCAGCCGATGAGCGTGGCGTCGATGGCGTCATCGGCCTTGACGGTGAAGATGATGTTGCTGGCGTCGTGCGCGTAGTAGATGGGGAAGGACTCGTCCCACGAGTACAGAGGGGTATTTTGGTACTTCTGAAAAAAACATGAGAGGGTCAACGCAGTCAACTGACGGATGGATGTACTAAATGGATGGTAGTGCCATTTACAGAAGAAATTTTTAACTCGATGTCAAATAAGAAAGTTCAAAAATTTTAGTGCTAAATAAAGAAGACTGATTTGTTACAATGCCAAATACATAATTGCCCCTTTGTTGAACCTCTGGTTGCTGCCTCTCTCTTCCTTGTAACTTTGAAGCCTTGTTCAGCCATTTGGTTGATCGCTCTCCTTTTTTTTAAATATAGTGCCGCCGGGGGATCTTTTCCCCACGGTGTTAAAAAAAAAACTCTAGAAGATGAGACAACAGAAAAAGGTCGTACAAGAGGGTTGGAAAGGTTGTATCATTGACCTAAATACATTAATACATTACTGAGCTAGGCCTAAATACATTTATTACAAGTGTGACCCCATATCATACCATTTTACACAGAAAAAGAGACAACAGGAACAAGAACATCAACATACCGGAACTCCCCGAATGCCTGTGTGATGCAAAGTGTTGCAATGCCTCCTTCAAAATTTTAAAATGTCCATCTATTAGACTAATATGATGGCATCACTGATCACACAACAGATTTCAAATATATTTCCGCCAAGCAGCTCATCAAGTGTTTGGCTCTCAGTTGTAATCCGAACAACAGACCTCCACTTCAAATAAGCCAAAATAAATCAAACAGCCTTAAAGGACAATGCATATGAGAAGTAATTAAAAGTTGTCATAGGCCAATATAGCCACGACGGGCTACAGAAGTATGGGAGTCGGGCCAATCGAGCCCTTTAAGGCTACTGTAGCACGTTTCAAGTCCCATCTAGGTTTTGGTTAGGAAGAGTCCAGAAGCTAGGTTTGCTTATAAGTGAAGTCAAGTCGAGTCGAGTCCACCCTATAAATATAAAAGGAGATGTATCCTTTCAATTAAGCAAGAATAGTTTTTGGTAAAACCCTCTTCCTCTCTTCTCCTGCCGCCACCACCTCTCCTCTCCTCCCCCACGCGCCCGCCCTAGCCGCCTACCGTTCCAGCCGTGCCACCCGTGCCGTCGACGTCCATCACCGCCTCCTACTACCGTGACCGCGTTGGCCACCATAAACCTGGCCGGCTGCAGCTTGCCGCTGCCGCCATTTCCTCCCTCTCTCTAGGCGCGGCCAGCCCTAGAGCTGCCGTTCCTCCCCTCTAATCCTCCAATTGTACCTCTAAATCAAGGGGTTGTCATGACCCAAATTAGGCGTGTGACAAAAGTGCTCGACCAGATTCAATAACTAATCAACCTTTGTCAGTTAGTTTTTGATAAACAAGTGTGCGCTGCACATGCATGTCTATTATCATCTATACATTATTATGAACCTTGCCAATAGAAATTAGGAATATTTTATATGATATAGGAATACAGTTGCTAAGCATTACTTATCCATATTCATATATTTCTTTTATAGACACGTGGAGAAGACAGCGTGGAGAAGACAGCGGAGACTGGTGATTCACGTGAAAGTCATACTCTGGCGGTGACGTCCGGTGGATGAACCCTGCGCGGTCAGCAATGAGGCTCCAGAAAATGACCGTGCAAGTATGCAAGCACTACCAAACAAATAGTGACCATATCCTGCGTGATGATCTAAAAAAGGTTCCTGTTTGAATTCTGATCAACTCCTTCAATGTGATCAAATTTGTCATCATGTTTATTTTCCTGACACTAAAATGCAGAAGATGAAAATAAATTAATACATGGCACCCAAAACAATCACTATTTATATAGTAAATAAGGTTTAAGTGTTCATAGTTGCGCTTAGCAAACAAGAACTAACCATATCGTGCGTGGTGATCTCGACATGGTTCCTGCTTGAATTCTGCTCAATTTCTTCACATGTAAATTGTCCTGAAACTCACAATCAGAAGAAATGAACAGAAGGCACCTACAGGTCTAGCATTAAGGTTTCAATTTCAACAATGTTGCATAGCAAACAAACACTAAGCAGATCGTGTATGCCGACCTCGACAAGATTTCATTAAGCCAACCCGAGCTTGTTGCATCTGCTAGGCACGTATCATGGCGAAAGTCCTTATGGGCCTAGTGCTCTATTCATCGATGGTGGCGTCCGTGGACGTCACTCTTCTTGAAGGCATCCATACAAGCACACCTGCTTCCGTGCGCGTCCCCACGTGGCCTTGTGCTCTCCTCGATTGCTCTCCTCCCCATCTTATTGTTGGTATGGCTACCCTCTTGCCCCTGGTCTTCTGCAAACACTACTTGTTGTCAGGTGCTCGCCATCAATGGCTTGCTCTGTCATTCTCTAAATTACTTGAGTGCTCTGCCTCATCATATGCTGGGTTGCGGGGACCTTGATCTCCTCTCTGGATCTCCTCGTTCTCCTCCTGGCGACTGTCGACAGAATATCGTCGGCAGTCCTCCGAGGGGTATCCCACGAAGGTAGATTGATCGGCAGAGGTGTGTGAGATCAAGAACAAGAAGGCAAAAGAGACACACGAGTTAGACAGGTTCAGGCCATCAGTATGACGTAATACCCTACTCCTGTGGTCTGTTGGTTTGTATTAGCTATCGCATGATATTGCGTGAGTTTGGAGGGGGTCCCTGCCCGCCTTATATAGTCCGGGAAGCAGAGTTACAAGTTGGTTAGATCTGAGAGATAACCAAAAAGTAATAACTGATTACAGTAATCTTAGGATCATACATATCCTAATAGATCTCGTAGTATCTTCAGAATATCCTCCAGATGTCTTGCGGAAGGCGTTGAGCAGAGTCGTACCCCGCAAGGCTTCGTCTTGTGGGCTGGATCGCCCCTGAGGGCGCAGCCCATATGGTCTGCCGTGGGTATCCGAGGTCATACCCCCCACATCTAGTCCCCGAGCACCTTGTACCCATTGTGCAACGCCGTCTTGAGCTTGTCCAAGCAGGTGCGAACGAAGCCGAGCAGTCAAGCTCACGGTCCGACCACCGTGATGAGTTGCCGAGCAGCGTGTACTATCATCGAGAAGCACGAATCGTAGAGGAGCAGCATAACCCAAGCACGGCTTGCCATAAGGGTGTAAGGAGCTCAAGTTTAGAAACAAAAATTTCTCCGCAGTGGACCAAGTGTGCCCACTAAGAGTTCGACCACGAGAAAGGGAGATAATCTTCTTCAGCTTCAAGAGGCCCAGAGTCTTTGAGAACAAAGGAAGCACATTCACTACGAGGTGAAGTGTGCCCACTTAGCCCCCGAGCCTGACAGTAGATGACGTAGTCATGTGGTGTCAGGGTCCAAAGTAGAAGGATAATAAAAGACCAGCCGAGCAAGCACCCAGCCCTCGATCGTAGCCTTGAAATCAGACAACGCATATTCACCGCAAGGTGAAGTGTGCCCACTTAGTCCCCGAGCCTGAGAGTAGGTGACACAGTCATGTGGTGCTAGGGTCAGAAATAGAAAATAGTAAAAAGACCAGCTGAGCTAGCAGCTAGTCCCTGAGCTGTTTACGGAGATATCTGAAAAAACCCAACCGTGGTGAAAAAAACCAGAGCGATGGCTGTACAGTAACTGTTACTGAGCCCCAATAAATGGCGGAGAAGTCAGCGATTATTCGGCGAGTGATAACCATCAACAGTCATAACTTAGCGACGTGGGAGGTGGTTGCGAGTGATAACCATCGGAGAATTCAGAGGGGCGCAAATTGCGGGAACGGTTTCCTAAAAACCCTCAAATGCGAAAGGGTGGGGAAAGTGCTTTATAACTGCGTCGCCGCACCCCTTGTTCATACCTTTGCCACTTTGCCATTCCGTCTCCATCCTTAGCCCTCACATTTCCAGATTCGCATCCACGCATGCTCCCGACGCCAGTCCCCATCTAGATCTGAGAGATGGCGCCGAAGAGGAGAGCTGTGAACCCGAAGAAGGCGAGCCCAAAGAAGGCAGGAGCAGGAGTCAGTCGCGATGAAGAGTGGGTGCCGTCGTGCATGGGGGAAGCGGAGCTCGAGAGATTAGTGGAGGCGAGCGTGCTTCCTGATTGCGTCACCGTCGGATGGCGGCCAGCCAATGGTGAGCCCTTCCCGATGCCTAACACGGATGAAGCTGTAGTCTTCGAGGATTATTTCTGGCATGGGTTGGGGTTCCCTGTTCATCCTTTCTTGCGGGATCTGCTAGAGTTCTGGGTGATTAGTCTGTGCAATCTCCACCCCAATGCCATATTACACATCTCGATCTTTATTCATTTCTATGAGACGTTTCTGGGGGTTCTGCCACACTTCAACCTCTTTAGACACCTGTTCTGGTTGAAGAAGAAGGGCGGCGGTGGATCCAAGGTGGTCGGCGGCGTATATCTACAGCTTCGGGATGGAATGGCTAGCGAGTACATTAATGTACCACTGAACACTTCTCTAAAAAGGTGGAACTCCAAGTGGTTCTACATGAAACAGAGTCACCCTGCAATCCGCTGCAACGTCCACCATATCCCAGAGAACCAGAAAAGCTAGTCAGAGAAACCGAATAGCGCTGACATGGAACAAGTAAGGGAGCTCCTCGACCTGCTTGAAGGTGTAGAGATTAGCGGCGAACTAGTGGTGGCGAGCTTCATAGTGCGCTGAATCTAGCCCTGCAAGGAGAGGGCCCACCCGGGCTTTGACTACAGAGGTGATGACGATAGGACCTGGGAGAGGACAGAACGGCTGATGAAACAAATTGTCCTAGAGCGGGCCGCAGAGCTATTCGCTCCCAACGCCTCATTCAGCTGGCCAAAGCAAACAAGGGCCTTCTGTAAGGAAAATGGACCCTAGGCCCATTTACTTTGGATTTTGGTGTTTGATGACCAACACAACCAAATTGGACTAATGAATTTGCAAGTGATTGTTTTGTAGTTCAATAGGGTGCAAGACGTGACTTGGACAAAGGCGACATGATGATCCGATGATCAACACCATATGCAAGACCTTAGGAGCACAAGAGAAGACCCAAGATATCAAGCAAAGTCTAAGCATGAAGATAGGAACCAAGCCATACATAGGACCGCGAAGAAACGAGCTCATAGAAGTGACCGGACGCTGGACCAGACGCTGGCAGTAGCGACCGGATGCTGGACCAGACACTCCGAGTGTGGCTCGGTAGATAGGCGACCGAACGTTGGACCGGACACTGGCGGCAACCGATTGGATGTAGGGCAGCAGTGTCTAATCAAGTATAGAGAGGTTCCAGAGCGGCAAAACTACGACCGGACGCATCTGGTGGTAGGTGACATGACGCTGGCAGCGTCCGATCAAGTGTTTGTGGCTCCAACGGTCGGGACGACTGGACACGTCCGGTCAGGACGAGTTCAGTGTCCGGTCAATAGCAGAAAAGCGAGATTTTGTCCCCAACGACTACTTTCTCAGTGGGGCTTATAAATAGACCCCCAACTGGCCATTTGAGAAGTGTGGAGCTAAGGAAACATACCAAGGGTGTTGATACACCATTTTAGTGATCTCCACTTGCATAGTACTTAGTGTTTTATTAGGTGATTAGCGTAGGTGCTTTGCGAAGTGCTTAGGTTGATTAGACCACCGCTTATGTGCTTGCTCTAGGTTTAGGCCTAGTGTTTAGTGAGGTTTGCATACCTCTTATCACTCAGTGCTTGCAAGAACCATTGTTGTACATCAGAGGGGCTTGTAGTCTTGCGAGATCACACCAACCGTGTTTGTGGTGTGGCCGCCACCGTGTACCGAAGGGAACAAGGCCCGCGGTGTTTTGGCCGAAAGCTTGACAGTGAAGATAGCGGGGAGCATCTAGGAGAGGCTTGCTGGAAGGCACGTCGGAGACCCACTTGCACGTGGGGAAGGCCCGAGGCTATCCATGGAGTTACCCGACCGGGAGCTTGGCCCTTACGAGGGGCTCCAACGAGGACTAGGGGGAAGCTTGCGTGCTTCTCGATACCTCGGTAAAAATACCAGAGTCATCGACGGGAGTTTGCATATCTCTACCTTGCTCTTTAGCTTCCGCATTTACCTTGTTTATATTGCTTCATTTGCGGTAGAGATAGCAACATACTAGCAAAACCATAGTTGCACTTTTAGATAGTTTATCTATTGCATAGATTTTGCTAGGGTTAGAAAAAGAGGCCATAGTTTAGAGTTAGATTTTTAAGTTGCCTAATTCACCCCCCTCTTAGGCGTCATGGTCTCTTCAATTGGTATGAGAGCCAGTTGGCTCAATTTGGACCATTGGCTTAACCGTAGTTGAGTCAACGCTACTTAGAGTGGTTGGGATGGATACCTCTAGGCCTCCGCATTTTGACGGCACTAACTTCCCATACTGTAAGGATAGAATGGCTTGCCACCTTGAGGCAGTTGATTTGGGTGTATGGAGAGTCACTCGTGATGGGATGAAACCCATTAAGAATCCTGAAAAACCCACAAAGAGTGATGAAAAAGAAATGCATTTCAATGCTAGAGCTAAAAATTATTTGTTTGAATCATTTAGCATGGATGTGTTTAACCAAGTGTTCACTTTAAATACGGCACATGAAATTTGGTTAAAACTCCAAGAGCTCCATGACGGCACAAGTAATGTCTGTGAGCAAAAACATTCTTTAGCTAAACAAAATTATGACTCCTTTACAATGAATGATGATGAGCTTGTTCATGATATGTATTCTCGGTTGAATCTAATTATCAATGAGCTCCATTCAATAGAATTAATAAAGCTAGATGATGCGGACATCGTGAGGAAGATCATCTCCATGCTACCACAAAAGAAATATGCAAGCATCATCACCATCCTTCACAATATGGAGGACTTGAGCACCATGACCCCGGGCATAGTCATTGGCAAGATAGTGGCATTTGAAATGTAACGCAAGATGGGTCAAGAAGAAGCTTCTTCATCAAGCAAAGGCAAAGCTCTCGCATGTAGCGAGAAAAAGAAGATGAAGGGCAAGCAAGTTGAGACAAGCTCAAGCTCCTCAAGTGAAGATGAAGAAGAAGATGAGGACGATGATGATGATGATGAAGATTCAAGCGATGATGATCAATCTTCCTCCTCCACCTCCGACCTTGATGAAGAATCAATCAAATTAATTAACAAGGTGGAGAAGATGATCCAAAGGCTCAATGTCAAGGGTGTGCCCATCCAAATTCAAGATCTCATTTTCACCAATCAAAGAAATGAGCAAAGAAAGAGAGGATGCTATGGATGCAGTGAGTTGGGGCACTTTGTGGAAGTTTGTCCAAACAAACCCACACCCAAGACAAAGAAGAAGGCATGCAAGAACCAAACCCTCACATCAATAAGATCATGGGATGATTCTTCAAGTAAAGAAGTACACCATCACAAGAGGCGAGGCCACAAGCACTCATCATCGAGCTATTCTCGTGTGTGCCTTATGGCATGAGGTAACGAAAGCTCATCCTCTAGTGAGAGTGATAGTGATGATGATATGCCTTCTTATGATGAAATTGTGCAACAAAATCTTAATTATGCTAAAGTTTGCACTAGTCAACAAAAGAAGCTCAAAAGTTTAAAAGAAAAGATAAATAGTTCACAAGAAGCATACAAAACTTTGCTTGAACAATATGAGAACTTTGCTAATCTCAATGTTGAACTATCTACTAAAATTGAGCAACTTAAGGCTAGTGCAACAACAAATGAATGCACAATCAATGATGAGCAACTTGCAAAGAAAAATGAAAAATTAAAAGAAAAGTTAGCTAGCTCACAAGATGCTTATAAAAGTTTGCTTGCAAAAATGGAAACCATGTGCAAACATTGTGATGAGCTAACTAATAAAGTTGCTAATCTTGAAGCCATTAGTACAACCCCCACCAAGGCATCTAAAAAGAAAAGTTCTATGGTTAACATGTCTAAGAAGGATGCCTCTACTTGTAATGATTTGTGTTTAGACTCACCTTTGTGCAACCAAGTTTGTGTTGAGAAAGTTGTTGTAGATACATGTACACAAGAGGTTGCAAAGGAGAATGAGCAACTCAAGCAAGAAGTAGCTCGCCTCACCAAGGACTTGACTCAAGTGAATGGCAAGGCGAAGCAAACCCAACTTCATCACGATAAACCATCAAGGGAGTGAAGAAGCTTGATGAAGGACAAACCGTGGTTTGTTACGTGTGCCACAAGGAAGGTCACAAGTCCTATGAGTGCAAGGTGAAGAATGGGGGAGGAGCAAAGAAGAAGGAGAAAAAGCAAACAAGCAAGCTCTCCAACACCTACACCAACAAGGTGGACAAAAAGGCCTCCACACCCTATCTTTTGAAGAAGAAGAAAAATGACAAGGTGGTGGCCATCAAGGTGAACAAGCAAGCCAACAATGGGGTCAAACGCTTTTGGGTGCCAAAGGAAATCATCTCCAACATGAAAAGCACCAAGAAGGTTTGGATCCCGAAAGGGAAGTGAGAAGTACAATGGACTTTTGGGGAATTTGGAGACTTGGCAAAGTTTGGGTGCATTTCATGGGGTGCATCATGATGGACAAAGTCATTGCCAAGTGGGTTAGTGAATATTATGGACCCAAATTCCCCTTCCCATGTTAGGTGACTAGATGTTATTACTTTCAATTGGTACTTCCTTCTAGTAATATTTTGTTTAATTGGTATCCTTAAGCATCTAGTTACTCTTAATGCCTAGATTTGCATTTGCATACTTATATCTTTTGTCATGCATACACTAGGTATATCTTATGGTAGGCTTGCTCGGTTTCATTCTTAACCCTTGGAGCAAACCTACATGGTTTAAAATTGCTTAGGAGCACGGCACATAGCTTGTCTCTCAATTGTTCATCTAATATGTGCCAAAGTCCAAATTGTAGATAATTTCTCTCAAATATCATCTTCCAAAATGATTCTCACATTCATATGATGTCATCTTTCAAGTGGTATTTTGATTCTAAAATCAATGTGCATGATTCCTACAAGAATTCGACACCTGTGTGCACAAATTTAGGGGAAGGTTATTCTACAAGTTGGATGCTTTGAGACTAACATCTTTTCAAGTTTATCATGTGTGTAGTAGTCTCATTGTAAGGAAAATGGAGTCCCCAGAGTTAAGCATCATACTTCAAGTATCCACCACCTATTGCAAGTGGTAGAAATCAAATTGGTTTTCACATGTGGTATTTCTAAACCAATATCATCATGTTGATTTCATTTTTGATATCTATATGCTTTCTCCATGCATTATATAGATTAAATTCCCTTGAGAAATAATTTGCCAATTATGCATATGCTTTTCTTTCTACCATATGTATGCATATATTTAGGGGGAGCTTAGTCTATATAATGTGAGAGTCAAATTTTGTGATCTATTCCACTCTACATACAAAGGATCACAAAGTTTGACCCTCCCTTGTGCTACTAATGTCTTCCTTTTCGGTGTTTGATTGCAAAGGGGGAGAATTTATAGGACCAAAAGCAAGCATCATTTATAGGACCTATTGGTCTACAAATGGTAATGGTCCGAGAAAGGGAGGACAGTGGATTATAGATTAGTCTAAGTAATGGGGAGAATTTATAGGAAGCAAGGCTTAAATCCATAATGCCACATGGGGACATTTGCAAGGGCAAGATAAGTTTACATGTAGTATCTTACATAGAGTATCTTTTAGCATCATATAATCTTTGTCCCTTGCATTGCATCCTAGCAAGTAGATAGTTTTATATTTCAAAAATTTTATTATTTGCTTGCTTTGGTCGTGTTGTCATCAATCACCAAAAAGGGGAAGATTGTAAGGAAAATGGACCCTAGGCCCATTTACTTTGGATTTTGGTGTTTGATGACCAACACAACCAAATTGGACTAATGAATTTGCAAGTGGTTGTTTTGTAGTTCAATAGGGTGCAAGACGTGACTTGGACAAAGGCAACATGATGATCCGATGATCAACACCATAAGCAAGACCTTAGGAGCACAAGAGAAGACCCAAGATATCAAGCAAAGTCCAAGCATGAAGATAGGAACCAAGCCATACACAGGATCATGAAGAAACGAGCTCACAGAAGTGACTGAACGCTGGACCAGACACTGGTAGTAGCGATCGGACGCTGGACCGGATGCTCCGATTGTGGCTCGGTAGACAGGCGACTAGACGCTGGCGGCAACCGACTGGACATAGGGCAGCAGCGTCTGATCGAGTACAGAGAGGTTCCAGAGCGGCGAAACTATAACTGGACATGTCTGGTGGTAGGTGATCGGACACTGGTAGCGTCCGATCAAGTGTTCGTGGCTCCAACGGTCGGGACGACCGGGCGCATCCAGTCAGGACGAGTTCAGCGTCCGATCAGTAGCAGAAAAGCGAGATTTCGTCCCCAATGGCTACTTTCTCAATGGTGCTTATAAATAGACCCCCAACCGACCATTTGAGAAGCGTGGAGCTAAGGAAACATACCAAGGGTGTTGATACACCATTTTAGTGATCTCCACTTGCATAGTACTTAGTGTTTTATTAGGTGATTAGCATAGGTGCTTTGCGAAGTGCTTAGGTTGATTAGACCACCTGCTTATGCGCTTGCTCTAGGTTTAGGCCTAGTGTTTAGTGAGGTTTGCATACCTCTTATCACTCGGTGCTTGCAAGCACCATTGTTGTACATCGGAGGGGCTTATAGTCTTGTGAGATCACACCAATCATGTTTCTGGTGTGGCCGCCATTGTGTACCAGAGGGAACAAGGCCCATGGTATTTTGTCCGAAAGCTTGATAGTGAAGACGGCGGGAAGCATCCGGGAGAGGCTTATCGGAAGGCACATCGGAGACCCACTTGTGCATGGGGAAGGCCTGAGGCTATCCATGGAGTTACCCAACAGGGAGCTTGGCCCTTGTGAGGGATTCCTTGCGAGGGGCTCTAATGAGGACTAGGGGGAAGCTTGTGTGCTTCTCGATACCTCAGTAAAAATACCAGAGTCGTCGACAGGAGTTTGCATATCTCTACCTTGCTCTTTAGCTTTCGCATTTACCTTGTTTACATTACTTCATTTGTGGTAGAGATAGCAACACACTAGCAAAACCGTAGTTGCACTTTTAGATAGTTTATCTATTGCATAGATTTTGCTAGGGTTAGAAAAGGAGGCCATAGTTTAGAGTTAGATTTTTAAGTTGCCTAATTCACCCCCCTCTTAGGTGTCACGGTCCCTTCACCTTCAACTATACAAATCCACCTCCTTAGGTAACCATCTCGATTGTTTTTTTCCAACACTTTTAGTCCTGAAGCATTGTCAAGCAGTGAACTGATGCACTTATGCAAAGATCCATTCAGTAGGAAAGAGCGGTGTACTTCTTCGGCGTGCCGAGGGGTGATTGGCCGAGGGGTGTAGAAGCCCGGCCATTGGCTCGCCCTCAGGAAGATGCGGCCAGCGCTTCGTCAGAGGCCGGGGATGGTCAGACAGCAAATTCGCCCCCAGTATCGGAGAAAGTCCAAGGAAAAAGAGCAGCGGCAGATGAGCCAGCCCGAAAGAAGAGGAAGACGGCGGCCGCCGGTCCCCTCAAACCAAACATCATCTCGCTTGGTGGCGACCAGACCACTCGACATCAGAGGACCGTGGTGCTCGAGTGGTCAGAAGATGACAAAACTTCAGTGGCTCCTCCACCGAGCACTGAAGCACCTCTGCGCAGCACTCACGTGGAGGAACAAGCGAGGAGAGGTGAAGAAGTTCCCGAGCAGCAGGCGATGGGAGTCCCCAAGTAGCAGATGATGGGAGTCCCTGCACTACAGGCGGATGGAGTTGTAGAGCAGCAGGCGGAACAAAGGCCAACGGTGGAGGAAACTGGACCTCTACCCCAGAGTACGAGAGTCAACCCCATGGCCATGCCTGGGTGCTCGGGTAGGCGTCATCAGTTCAAGAAATTGTTCCGGCAGACCAAACCGTTAGTATACTTTCCTTGGAGTTACTTTGTTGTCATTTCTTAGCTTTTTTGGCGCTTGATGAACTGATCTGATGTAGACATGCAGAGGGTTTGACCCCACTAGTCCAAACTGCCGAACAACCGAGGGCTGATCCCATGGTGGAAGCAACGTCGGCAGCTATCGTCCCAGAGTCCTCGAAAGCTCAACAGCCAGAGAAGGAGTCAACCGCTGCTGCTGGCGATCTTGGCGATGACGAACGAGCGGCATTAGCGACAGATGGATCGGCAGCAGTGCCCGAGGCAATGGCAGGAACCACCGGGTCTTCGGGAGCAGAGGCTAGAGTTACTGGCAATGCACCGAAGTCTGGGCCAGTGAAGACAGTGGTGCCAGAGGGACAAATGACGCTTCCTGAGGCGTCGCAGGGCATGGTCAGAGCCGCTATCTGGCCATGGAGCCCCTCGATGGTGCCTCGAGCTACGGTGGAAGAGGACGAGGTGGAGGAGATTGAGCGCGCTGAACCTCGACCCCAAGCTGTCCGAATCCTCCGCAAGCACAGCGATGAAGTGGTGGTTATCGAGGAGGAAGACACCACCAGGAAGTTGAGGAGATTGAAGACTGCCCTCAGCCGGAGTAATGAAACAAATCGAGGTCATTACTGCATATAGGAGTGGTCATCTTTGATGTTGGAGATCGAAGTTCATCATTATAATTGTGTATTTGTAGGGGATAACTCGGACTGCCGAGCAGCAGCACCAGCTGATAAAGAGGATGGAACCCCTCATCCGAAGAGAACGAAAAAACTCAGAGAGGTGATGAACCTGATGGAGAGAAACATCCGGAGAGCCCAGCGCAAGCGAGACCTTGCTGAGTCCAACGCGCGAGATCTAGAACACCAGAAGGGGGTTCCTGTCTGAGTAGCTGGCGGCTAGTGTCCGAGCAGCTATGGTGCAAGTCTTAGGAGCTGGCGAGTGCCTCCATGCAACTAGAACATACTTTCGAGCAGCTCAGAAGTGTATCCAAGCAGAAAGCAGGTATAGTATATCGGCGAATGTGCTTTGTATTGCTGAACAACCATATTTTTGGCGATGACTGTTGTGCTTGTAGAACAAAACACAGAGCTCGACCAGCTGCGCCAAGCCCTCAAACAACTCTGAGAGGAGAAGGCGAAGGAGATAGGGCGAGCTGATAAACTGGCCGAGGAGTTGAATGGTAAGTACTCCCTGGTCAGAGTTAATGCTGAAGTAGTTTCCTTTCTTGATGGAACTTTGTAATGCTTGCAGACTACCGCCGGAGGGTCAAAGCGCAATTTGATGTGTTGGAGCAGGATGCCCGAACATAGAGGGACAAGTTTGATGCCATAGTTGCCAGAGTCAAACCAGTGCTCGACTGCATCGACTTGGAGGTGGCTCCTCAACTTGATGGTAGGCCACCACGCATGAACATCGTCATCGAAAGGTGCAAGACAGCATGGGAGAGCTTCAAGAACTTCAATCGTGATGCTGTTGTTACTGGCATTACTCATGCCCTTGTGGTGGTCCGGTCCCACTACCAATCCATTGACCTTCAGGCAATAGGGGGCGGATTCACTGAAGGGCTGAGTGAGGCGGAGACCCAGCAGCTGGAGGATGAGGTGGAGGATGCGGCGAGAAAGCTAGCCGGTGACATTGACCTATTTGGTGAGACGAGCGGCGATGGTGAAGCTCAGTGATATGCTCAGAGATTATCATCTATAATTTCTAGGATAGTGTAGTTAGAACGCGCGATAGCACAAAAACACTTATGTATGTGATAAATGTTATAAGGTGCATGTGTATGCAGTTTGCTTGTAGTTCGACAAAAAAATCTTCGTAGTTTTAACCATAATGCAATTATACATAAGATAAGTAGCGTCCAAGCAGTTGGTTCGCTACTGACCCCCATGGCTTTGGCTAGCCCATAGTCCATAACGTCAAGCGCGAAGCCCATGCACGTGTAGGAGGAACAGGACAAGACCAAGGAACCACAGCCGACCACCCATAACGCAGAGCACGGAGCCCGTGGCACATGTAGGGAGGGATCGGAGACTGGGTCTTCTCCATAGAGAACAGAGCGGAACAGTGTGCTACTCGGCGGTTGTCGAAATAACTTAGAGATGTACAGTAGTAGAAGTGGCGTCTGAGCAATAAGTTCTGTGCTACGCTCTCGGCCTTAGGCCAGCCCATAGTCCATAATGTCGAGCACGGAGGCCTGTGGGCGTGTAGGAGGAATAGGTGTGACCAAGGAACCATAGCCGACCACCCATAATGCAGAGCATAGAGCCCGTGGCATGTGTAGGGAGGGATAGGAGACTGGGTCTTTTCCATAGAGAACAAAACAGAACGTATGCTGCTTGACTGATCGGCGAAAGATCTTGGAGATTTGGAGAAAAATCTTCGGCGATTTGGAGAGAATGTGTTCGACGATTTGGAGAAAAGCATGTTCGGCGATTGGGAGAAAAACATGTTCGGCGATTCTGAGAAAACATGTTCAGGCGATTCGGAGAAAACGTGTTCGGCGATTTGCAGAAAAGCGTGTTCGGCGATTGGGAGAAAAACATGTTCGGCGATTCGGAGAAAACGTGTTCGGCGATTTCGGAGAAAAGCGTGTTCGGCGAAAATGTTGGAGATTTGGAGAAACGTGGTCAGCACAGGTATTGGTGATTTTGTTTTGGAGTTCATCATGCAGTGGCATAGAGCCCGGTGACCATAAGTGGAGATTTAAACCATAATGGAGAAAAATGGAGACAAATTATAGAGATCAGAACTTTATTCCTCATAAAGTGGAGAGTAGATATCTAGGACGTTTCAAGGATAGAAACGTATGAGGTGGTTGATGTGCCAAGAGTTGGGAACATCGATTCCATCTAAGTCACGTAGGCGATAAGTCCCTAGTCGGGTAACGTCTTTGACAACGTAAGGCCCTTCCTAGGGGGAGGAAAGCTTATGCATCCCTTTAGTTTTTTGTTTCCTACGGAGAACGAGGTCACTGACAACAAATGAACGACCTTTGATGTTGCGGTTGTAGTACCTTCGCAAGCCTTCTAGATACTTGGTTGTGCGGATGCAAGTGATTATGCGTTCTTCCTTGGCCCTATCGACTGTCCTTTGTCCAAATAGCTGCGGCTTGCTCTTCATCATAATTTTCCACCCTATGTGCTCGGAAGGCAATATCTGCTGGTAGTATGGCTTCTGAGCCATAGACCAAGAAGTATGGAGACACACCGGTGCTGCGACTAGCTTGAGTGCATAGTCCCTAGACTATAGCTAGTAGCTCCTTGAGCCATCTGCCTGGGTACTTTTCTTCTTTCTGATATAGTCTCTTTTTGAGGGCATCAAGGATCATGCCATTCGCCCTGTTCGACCTAGCCATTAGCTCTAGGATGGGCAACGGAGACATATTTGATGGAGATGTAACGGTCTTCATAGAAGTCCCAAAAGTGATGGTCAGTAAATGTAGTTTCGAGGTCAGTGATGATGCTGTTCGGGAGACCAAATCTATGGATGATGTCTTCAAAGAGCTCGACTGCTTTCTTTGTAGTAGCTGAGATGAGTGGTTTATACTCAATTCACTTGGAGAACTTATCAATGGCGACGTATACATACCGGAAGCCACCTAGCGCTGGCTTAAAAGGGCCAATCATGTCCAATCCCCAGCATGCAAAGGGCTAGGAAGCTAGAATGGTCTGTAGCTCTTGTGCCGGCATGTGTATTTGCTTGGCATCCTTCACAACATCGGATGAGGTCTTCTACATCAGAGATGGCCGTGGGCTAGTAAAAACCAGCTCGGAAGGCCTTGCTGACTAGTGTTCTCGAGGCCGCGTGGTTGCCGCAGGAACCAGAGTGAATTTTAAGAAGTAGCTTCACTCCCTCTTCTTGGGTGATGCATTTCTACAGTATCCCTTCCTTGACACTTTTCCTCATCAAATTGGCGTCTACCAGCATGTAATGCTTGCTTCGACAAATTAGGTGTTTGATTTCAGTCTTGTTGGCGGGTACTTCGGTGCTGGTGAGGTACTTGATGAATTGTCACCTCCAACCGATGGCTGGCGAAGGTACCGCCAGTACTAATTGCTCGGCGGGGGGAACTTCCTGAACTTCCTTACCTTCTTTATTGGATGGCACCAGGAGATCTTGAAAGAAGACCCCCGACGGGATCACGGCGTGAGAAGAGCCCAACTTGGATAAATGGTCGGTGAGCTAATTCTGGTCATGTACCATGTAGTGGTACTCGATGCCATAGAATTTTCCTTCAAGCTTCCTGATTTTGGCGCAATATGCATCCATCTTCTCGCTAGAGCAAGACCAGTCTTTGTTAAGCTGGTTGATGATCAGCGCGGAGTCCCCATATACCATGAGGCTTTTGACACCGAGCTCAATGGCTATACAGAGTCCGTGGAGACATGCTTCATATTCGGTGGCATTGTTGGAGGCCAGAAAGTGTATCCGGAGAATGTATTGGAGCTTATCCTTGGTCGGCGTAATGAATAGAATGCCCACACCAGCACCGTTGATGTTAAGGGCACTGTCGAAGTACATCACCCAGTGCTCGGGGCAGGTGGCGGCGATGGGCTCTTGGATCTTGGTCCACTCAGTGATGAAATTAGCAAGCGTCTGAGACTTGATCATAGGTCTGCTTTTGAATTCAATGGAGTAAGTGCCGAGCTCGACAACCCACTTGATGATACGGCCGTTGGCCTCTTTGTTACGGAGAATGTCCCCTAGAGGTGATGAGGACATGACACCCATGTATATGACCATGTTTGGTGCATGGTATGGAGAGGTAGGAGGCCAGCAAGGGTGTCTAAGTCAAGAAGGTGGTTCGAGGCTAATTCGGTTCGAATCCCCGAGGTGGAGGCCCAAAGCAACTCAAGTTTGAGTCTACCTCGGCCTCCAGGACCAGTCTACCTTAAACTAGTCACCCAGGACGCATCCGGACTCCGTTTTCGATGATCCACATATGGTTTAAAAGATAATTTGATAAGGAAGCCATTCCAAGTGGTCTCACATCAAAATACCTTTGGAATCAACAGAAATCGTCAAAACAAATCAGCGTCTAGAATCTGTCAGGGTGCTACGACACCATCTTTTGGTCTGTTGGACCGTGTATCGTGTTTGGGCCCATTAGGGGACGCGTCTAGGGGGGTGATGCCCAAGACTCTACAAATAGCAGCTACTGCTCTCCTTAGGGTTTGGGGTTTTGTTTAGTTCTTGATTTCCTCGTGAAACAGACATCGTTTTGCTGCAACTATGCCGCCAAGGCTGCCTGCTATAAACTAGGGCCCCAGTTCTTGATCTTGTTCGCCTGTGGCGATTAGTCCTTTCGAATAAAGACTTGAACTCTTTCTTGTTATCATAAGCCTCATATTTATTTGCAATTTTAGATTGTGTTCATCCCATTCTTGCTTGTGTTCTTGATTCGCTTGCAGGAAAGCCTTCTCGATGAGGTCAATCGTGTTCGCGTGGTTGATAACCAATGGAGCAGTGGTGTAATGGTTGCGGGGGTCTGAATCAATCTTGGTTCGAAGCCTAGATCATGAATGTTGAGTCTCCACCAAATAATGCTATCATATCTTTTGGAAGATCAGGCCTAGTTTACATCAAGTGGTATCAGAGACCTTGTTGCTCGTTAGGTATAACTTTGTTTTTCCCTTTAGATTGTTACTATTTTTGCATTACCTATAGTCCACAAAAAGCCAAAAAAAATATACACCGCCATATATTCCCTGTCCTATAGCCTCGTTGTGTCGTGCAATTTTGTTTGTGTCGCGTGGTTGAGTTTGTGCCCTAGGTCAAGCTCTGGTTGTTGGTTTTAGATCGTTTTTTAGTCCAGTTTGTGTTTTCCGTTTGTTTTTCATCATAATCCATGAACACCTTCAAGTCTTGCTGTGTTTCCTTTATATTCATCAAACCCTAGTCCACACCATCTAATTTGTTATACTTGTCTTCACTGTTTTCATCAAATCCTTGCTGCCGTAACTAATTTTGCACGTATTGTTTTCGTTTTGTCCTCTAATTCGGAGTCAGTTCGTAAAACTGGTCTAGTTTTCGCATATGAACTCGGATTTTGACATTCCATATATCAAAATCGATCAGAAATTTTTTTGGATCCGTCCATCCTTGACTTATTGGGGTCGGAGATTTTTATTTTGGTCAAAAACTGTCACAAGATCCTCTTTTCGTGGCCACAAGCTTTTTGTCGATTTTGAGCACGTCTTCTAAAATTTCCACAGGCCATGCCTTTCACTTGTTTAAGCTCATATTTTCTATGGTTACTTCTTTTGTGCTCCTAAGTGAAGAAAAAATATCAAAAAAATAAAAAGAAAAAGTCAAAGAATCCCAAAAAAACAACGACAGCTCAAAAATAGAGAAAAAAGAGAGGAGCAAAAGTGGAACAATATCTAGAGGAGCACATAGAGAGCGCCATTTGAGCTATGTTTGCGTGTGCTAATTTCTGCCTTGTACCTAATCATATTCCTGTTGTTCACATCACTGAATACATCTGGTACTTGAAACATGAGTAGGCTAGCAACTAAGACAAGTACTTGGAATACTTATTCAGCTTTGCTTTTCAGTTGTGATTTTTGCTATTCCTTGCTACTATATTGTGCCTGTCCAAGCTCCACTTTCTTCTAACCAAGTATAGGTTCACCTTGCAACTGTTACACTCAAGCTACAATGGTATCATAGTCACGGACCGATTGCACCGCTTGTTGCTTTGGTAAGAACACTTGTAAGACCATGGTGAGATGCTTGAGAGTTGAGTGCCTTGTTTTTCCTTGTCCACAACCTAAGTAGTTGGTAGGGATAATACTTTTGTGTTGTCTTTTGCTATTTTCTAACAATGACAGGTTGTTTGTATCCATCGACTTATGATGGTATAGGTGCTGATGAGTACATGGAGTGGGAAATTGCCATAGATAACATATTTGCTACTCGCTTTATGTGTCCAAGGAGGAAGGTAAAAATGCAGCTAGTGTTTTGCGACATTCTGCTTTATCTTGGTGGGAGTCATTAGATCCTTCTAATAAACCTCAAACTTGGAATGATATGAAACTTCTTATGCGAGAAACCTTTGTTAATCCACCTCCTGTTTTGACTTCATATGATGAGGTGCACCATTTAGAGGAAGAGTCTGTTGTTATTCCTCTTGCTATGACTAACCTTCTGTAGGATAATGTACATAAGCGAGAGGATGACATGGAAGAAAATGAGGAGTTCACAACCTCATATGCAAATTCAGAACCATCACTTCATAATGCACCTATTACTACTGCTGAGAACATAGGTAATGCCCATGGTGCTACACTCACGGAAGGTGAGAATTGTTTTAATGTACTAAATTTTTCTACAAACCATGCTATCATAGAGCAATTGTTAGTGGAAACCTCTCTTGATTTACCTTTGTCCCATAATAATTTGCTTGATGTTCCTTGTGATAAAGATGAATTGATTGATGATGCTTTAGTTTTACATGTTTTGGAACCAGTCACTTGTGCTAAAAATAAACATATTATTCATATTGCTACTAAAACTGATGAGTTCAAACTGTTGTCTTCTTTACATACTTTAGGTTACATTGAATTTGATGTTTTGTGTAACCTAGATTGTTTGGAGGAGAGCCTTTTTAAATATGCTGATTTGCCTTGGTTTTCTAAACACACATATCATGTTATTGGCAAATATAACAATAAGGGACAATATATGATACATCGAGTATACATTCGTAGTAATATGAATTCTCCTTTTGTTGTACAAGATTATGATCATTTAGAGGGCAGCCATAATAATACAAACATTTTCTCATGTTCCTCAAAGAAACAAGTTTACTTCCAAGAAGGAGAGCATTGTTAGTTGCTACCTATGTCTACTAGACCATCTATTCCTGCATTGTCTTTGGTTAGTTCTAATCTTTTGCAGGATAGTGTTGACATACATTGTGTGCATTCGGATCATGGAGTCTACATGCTTGCTGAAATTTTTATGCGAGATGACATGCTAGAAGCTTAGAAACATGGTCATGTTCCTTCTCACAATTATTTCAGTTCCCTTTGTCTTCGCAACCCCGTTCTCCTTTATGTTGTGCAGGATCAGTTTCAAGCACAATCGACGTCGAGGATGGCTTTTCGTCAAGAAGGGGAGGATGATGAGGACATGACACCCATGCATATGACCATGTTTGGCACATGGTATGGAGGGGTAGGAGGCCAGCAAGGGTTTCCAAGTCAAGAAGAAGGTCCAAGGCTAATTCGGTTCGAATCCCTGAGGTGGAGGCCCAAAGCAACTCAAGTTCGAGTCTGCCTCAGCCTCCAGGACCAGTCTGCCTTAAACTGGTCACCCAGGACGCATCCAGACACCGTTTTCGATGATCCACATATGGTTGGAAAGATAATTTGATAAGGAAGCCAGTCCAAGTAGTCTCATGTCAAAATACCTTCGGAATCAATGGGAATCGTCAAAACAAGTCAGCATCCAGAATCTGCCAGGGTGCTACGACACCGTCTTTTGGTCCGTTGGACCGTGTATCAGTGTTTGGGCCCATTAGGGGACACGTCTAGGGGTGGTGATGCCCAAGACTCTATAAATAGTAGCCGTTGCTTCTCCTTAGGGTTTGGGGTTTTGTTTATTTCTTGATTTCCTCATGAAACAGACATTGTTTTGCTGCAACTGTGCTGATAAGGCTGCTTGCTGTGAACCGGGCCCCTAGTTCTTGATCTTGTTCGCCTATGGCGATTAGTCCTTTTGAATAGAGACTTGAACTCTATCTTGTTATCATAATCGTTATATTTACTTGCAATTTCAGATTGCGTTCTTCCCGTTCTTGCTTGTGTTCTCGATTTGCTTGCAGGAAAGCCTTCTCAGGCGATGTCAATCGCTGTTCGCGTGGTTGATAACCAATGGAGTAGTGGTGTAACTAGTTGCAGGGGGTCCGAATTCAGTCTTGGTTCGAAGCCTAGATCGTGAATGTTGAGTCTCCACCAATCAACACGATCATACCTTTTGGAAGATCAGGCCTAGTTTACATCAAGAGGGAACTCGGTGACCACGGCGATCTTGTAAAACTCAAAGTAGTGACAGAGCATACGTGACGTGATCAGGACGGCATATAGCACCTTCTAGACCTGAGGATAATGAGTCTTGGGCTCATTAAGAACCTCACCGATGAAATATACTAGATGTTGCACCTTATAGGCATGTCCAGCCTCCTCACGTTCGACCACAATTGCTGTGCTGACGACGTGAGAAGTAGCGGTGATATAGATCAGCAGAGTTTTGTCTAGGCCATGGCACTGTCATGATCGGAGGCTTTGTTAGGAACAACTTAAGCTGCTCAAAAGCTTGTGTTTGCCTCTTCCGACCAGGAAAAGCGCTCGGAGGCCTTGAGGAGTTTGAAGAAAGGTAGCCCTTTTTCGTCGAGGCGCGATATGAAGCGGCTTAAAGCAGCCATGCAACCTATAAGTTTTTGTATATCCCTAACACATGTTGGCTAGTTTCATGTTGGTGATGGTGGAGACCTTGTCAGGGTTGGGTTCGATGCCACGAGCGTTGATGACGTAGCCCAGCAGTATACCAGATGGAACTCCAAAGATGCACTTTGAAGGGTTCAACTTCCATCGGTACTTTTTTAGGTTGGCGAACATTTCTTCGAGGTCGGCAATAAGATTATCAGGTGGTCCTAGACTTGACGACCACATTGTCGATGTAAGCTTCGATGTTGCGGCTGATCTGTTGATCGAGGCACATCTGGATGGCCCTTTGATAGGTCGCCCCGACATTCTTGAGTCTGAAGGACATGGTGGTGTAGCAGTATGCACCAAAGGGCGTGATGAACGACGTCTTGATCTAGTCTTCTTTCTTGAGGGAGATCTGGTGATAGCAAGAGTAATAGTCAAGGAAGGAGAGCAGTTCACAACCGGCGGTGGAGTCTACAACCTCATCTATCCGAGGCAAACCGAAGGGGTCTTTAAAGCAGTGTTTGTTAAGATCAGTGTAATCAACGCACATTCTCCATTCTTTATTCTTTTTTTTGAATGAGAACAGGGTTTGCTGACCACTTAGGATGATACACTTCTTTTATAAATCCGGCAGCTAAGAGCCATTTTATTTCTACCCTAATAGCCTCCTTCTTGTCTGGCGTGAATCGGCGGAGTTTCTGCTTGATCTGTTTGGTGGTTGGCGAGACATTCAAGGAGTGCTTGATCTTCTCCCGTGGTACCCCCGACATGTCTGCAGGTTTCCAAGCAAACACGTCGGCGTTGGCACATAGGAAGGAGATGAGCAAGCTTTCCTATTTGGGGTCATGGTGAGCCCCAATCTTCACTGGTCTTGTAGGGGTCGTCGAGGCTGAGGCTGACCTCCTTTATTTCCTTGGACTTGGCAGAGGCACAGGGAGGCTCCTAGCTCTAGGATCTCCATGTCATTGGCAGGCAACGTCTTGGCTTTGGTGACCACGCTAGGCATCAGGATGGAGAGGTCGGTGGCTTCGGTGAGAGCGAGACTCTCTATCTCATAGGCGTAGACTATGGAGAGGTTGGCCCATAGGGCCAAAACTCTTGCAAGCTGAAGGCATCTTCAGCACCTAGATACATGTAGTGCGGTGCAAGCCATGAACTAGGCCAGAGCTGGCCTGACCAAGTATGGCGTGGTAGGTGGTGTTGAAATCGACGACATAGAAGTTGATGTGCTCGACGTGGTAATTGCTTGCAATGCCGAACTGTACTGGTAGGGTCATCTCTCCAAGTGGGGTTTGGAGGCCCTACCAAGTACCACACCCCAAAAGGAGGAGTTGGAGGGTGTGAGATTCCGCTAGTTCCGAGGCCCAACTCCTTTAGGGCTTCGGCGAAGAGGAGATTCAGAGCGCTCCCACCATCGATGAGCACTTTTCTGAAGAGCACCTTCTAGATGGTTGAGTTGAGGATGAGGGGGAAACACCCTATGTAGGGAATGTCTACCCACTAGTCAGCCCTGCTGAAGGTGATGGGGACTTTGGACCATGGGTGATAGCTGGGGTTGGTGACAGCGTCCTCCGTAGTGATGTTGAGCACCTACCGTGCGGCGAGCTTCCGCTCTCTTCTGCTCTCGGTGGAGGTGAGGCCCCCAAAGATGGTGGCAACCACCTTGTCATGGTCCTTGAAGGCATTGTCATTGCCCCCAGGTGGTCGGCGACCTCCGGCCCCATCGTTGGCATCGTCATCCAGCTTTTTGTCCTAGAACTCCTTAGCCAAACCGAGGAAGTTCTTCATCTTATGCTTGGCATTCTTATGAAGAGGGCATGGGCTATCGAGGATCTTTTGGTACTACTCATCATAGTTGCGCTTGGCGCGAGGTTGAACTGATGACGATGATGATGTGGTCTGGCCAGCGGTGGCGATTTTGGCCAAACTTGGGTCCTTTTGTTCGATCACGACCGCTGTCACGATGGTAACTACGGTTGTCAAAGCGGCAGTCATTGTGGCGTTGGTCGTTGGGGCGGTTGTCGTAGTGGTGAGGTGGGCGATGAGTGCCCGCATCCTCGTTGAAGCGCACCTTGGCTTCCTAAATGTACTGGTTGGCAGTAGTGATCATCTTGCCAATGCCTATGGGCGGCTTATGATTGAACTTGGAGCAAAGCTCATGATGGTGGAGTCCTCGGATGAAGGCGGTAATAACTTTAGCTTCCCTGATGTTGGGAATAGAATTCCTCATCTTGGAAAAGCATCGGATGTAACTGTGGAGGAGCTCGGACAGCTTCTAATTGATACGGTTGAGATCATGCTTGGTACCCGGCTGAGTACATGTAGCCATATAATTGTCAATGAAGACTTTTTTAGCTCTTCCTAGGATCCGATGGAGTCTAGTGCAAGGCTGGTAAACCAGCTCATGGTGGCTAGCGTGAGCATGATGGGGAGATAGTTTGCCATGACGCTGGTTTTTCCTCCAGCGGCATGGACAGTAGTGGCATAAGCTGTAGCCACTATGTTGGATTCATTCTTCCCTCGTAGGGGTTGACCCTAGTGATTTTGAAACCACAAGGCCACTGAAGTGTTCAGAGCGCCCTCATGAACGCTGGGGTCCTTCAGGGTTGTGGTCAGCGTCAGCTGCAGCGTTGTCAGTGTCGATTGGCTTGAGAGCTAAGTCCGGGTCTCCGTACTCCTACTCGTACTCTTGGCGATGGTGTATTTTGCCTTCATGGCGACCAAAGTAGTGTTACTTGATATGCCATCATGCATCCCGGAGATTGCTGAGGTGTACTCGAGCATCTTGTTTGACCTCTTGGTCGTGTTGGTGATGGTGCTTGGCGCGGTGGCCCTCGGTTCCCCCTATAGAGACAGCGACTGGTCGGTGAAACAACTTTGACTGGGGTGGCAATTTGATCTCAGCACAACTAATCGGCGAATCATGCTCATAGAGCATGAAGGTCTCTGATCCTCACGAATCTCATTAACCTGACAGTGTGCCACTTTAAGCATGGTGGTGACCTTGGTGAGCTTCGGCATCTACGGGAGGCGGGCGAGCTCATTAGCGGCCACTGCTAGATTGGCACTTGGAGTCTTGAAGGCATCATGGCCGTCAACGTAGAGAAACTCTTCGTCGAGGTCATGGTGGAGCGGGAGTGTCCTTCCTTGTGAGTCGAGCCGATTATTTCGAGCAGCCTCGGCCCTCGCAATGGCTGCTTTGTTTTCTCGGCGCTACATGTGGTTGTCGTTCCGGTTCTCATGAGCGACGTGTTCCTCCTCGGTTCCAAGATGGGCTATCAATGCTGACGTTGAAGATCGTACCACCCTAGAAAGGAGAGAGAGGAAGTTGCTCGATGCAGGTTTTGGCGAGGGTCTCCATAGAGCCTTGGGACTAGGAGTCTTGATTCCCCTTCGGGATGGTCTGGTGGGACGCTCCAGAGCATCGGCTGACGTGGAGCATGTTGACAGCCAGCGGAGGCTAGTCGGTGACTTGGTCGGCGAGAGGAAGGATGTCTCCCACCTGGTCGGTGAATTTGCCCCCCAGGGCATCATGGTAGGTGGCGGCGATGATGGTGAGCCCAAAGGGCAAAGCCGCAACTCCTAGAGTTTTCTAAGCAGCCTTCGATAGATTTGGATTGGAGGGTGGTCGGCACTGAACCAAAGTGTCCAGAGCTGATTTGGCAATGGAGAGGCAATCGCCGTGCTTCAGACCGACCCGATCGATGGACTCGATCAGATCGTTGTCATTGATCTATGTCCCCTGGTAGTGAGGAAGCGGGCGACGAGTTGCTGATGAAGGTGACCTCGGGGGTGGTTCCGAGATCGGATCTACAGTCATAGGTGCGGGGATGATCAACACAGAATTGACCTACACCGGCTCGAGGAGCTCTCCGACTCCATTAGCATTGATGATCCAGGAGATGGATCCGACCATGAAGATCTAGTAGGGCTGTAGGAGGGACGAAGTGCCTATAGAAAAAGCCATCTTGTTTGACAAGGAAACAACACACAGGCCCCTACCTAGTGCACCAACTGTCGATAGAATATCATCGGCAATCCTTCGAGGGGTATTCGACGAAGGTAGATTGATCGGTAGAAGTGCATGAGATCAAGAACAAGAAGGCAAAAGAGACACATGAGTTAGATAGGTTTAGGCCGTTCAGTATGATGTAATACCCTACTCATGCGGTATGTTGGTTTGTATTAGCTATTGTATGATATTTCATGAGTTTGGAGGGGGTCCCTACCCACCTTATATAGTTCGGGAAGTAGGGTTACAAGCTGGTTAGATCTGAGAGATAACCGAAAAGTAATAACTACTCATGGACTCCGTCGTCGGCCTCTCTTTCGCATGTTGCTGCTCAGGGACTCCCTTCGCCTGATGCTCGGGGACTTCCTCCGCTCCCTTCGGTTGTACCTCCATGCGTGTGTTGTGCGGAGGCGCTTCAGTGCTTAGAGGAGGAGCCACTAGAGCCCCAGTCGTCATCCTGACCACTCAAACATCATTGCACTTTGCGTCCGAGTGGTCTTGTCATCGCTAATTGAGATACCGCCTGGCTTGTAGGGAGCAGCACCCATCGTCTTTCTTTTCTTCTAGGCCGACTCATCTACCACTACCCTCTTCCCTTGGACTTTCTCGACACCAGGGGGGAGACTCTATCCAACCTAGCGTCTGCACCTCTCGACTCCAACGAGGTGCACTGATAGCACCCTCCTCAAGACTGAGTCCTTGGCTAGGGGCGTCCATCGCCTTTGGCCAATCACTCCTCAGGCACGCCCGAGAAGTACACCGCATGTTCCTATGAATGGATCTTTCCATAAGTGAATCAGTTCACTACTCGACAAATGTAAAGGATGAAAAGCATCAGGAACAAACAATTAAGATGTTTACCTGAGGAGGTGGATTCATGCAGTTAAAGGCTCTCGTCTGCCCTGACACACTGAACGAGGCATTTGGAGCGAATAGCCCTATGGCCCTCTCTAGCACATCATCCTTTGTCAGCCTTTCCATCCTCTCCTGGGTGCCATTGGTATCCCCCTTGAAGTGAAAGCCTGCATGGCCCCTCTCCTTATAGGGCTAGACGCGGTGCACTATGAAGCTCGCCGCCACCAATCTGCTGTTCATCCTCATGCCTTTTATTAGGCCAAGGAGGTCCCTCACCTACTCCATGTCAACACTGCTCGGCCTCTCTGACTAGCCCCTCTGGTTCTCCAGAACATGGTCGACGTCATAGCAGATGGTGGTATGGCTCTGCTTCATGTAGAACCATATGGCGTTCCACCCCTTCAGCGAGGTGTTTAGCAGTACAGTGATGTACTCACCCACCATTTTGTCATAGAGCTGAAGATAGACTCCACTGACCACCTTGGATCCACCGCCACCCTTCTTCTTCAGCCAGAATAGATGACATAAGAGGTTGAAGTGGGGAAGAACTCCGAGAAATGCCTCATAGAAGTGGATAAAAATCGAGATGTGCAAGATAGTGTTTGGGTGGAGATTGCACAGACTCACTCTCTAGAACTCCAATAGGTCCCTCAAGAAAGGATGAACGGGAAATCCTAACCCTCGCTAGAAATAATCTTCAAAAACTACTACTTCATTAGTATGCGACATCAGGAAGGGCTCACCGCTGGCTAGCCGCCATCCGGTGGTGACACGATCAGAGAGAATGCCCTGCCTCCACCATCCTGTTGATCTCCGCCTCCCCCATGTTTGACGGCACCCACTCATTGTCGTGGCTGGCCTTCTTCGGGTTTCTAGCTCGCTTCTTCAGTGCCATCTCTCATATCTGGTTTGGGATTGGTGGCGGAAGCGCATGTGAATCTAGAAGTGCGAGGGCTAAGGAGGAAGAGGAAATGGCAAAGTGGCAAAGGTGGGAGCATAGGGGTGTGGTGGTGCAGTTATAAAGCACTCCCCCACCTTTCACATTCGAGGGTTTTTGGGAAACCGCTCCATGATTGGCGCCTCTCCTAATTCTCTACAGTCGTGTGGTGGGCCATTACCTAGGCTTTTGCACAACTACAGCCCGTATCGCCCACTTATCGCTGCAATTTGTTATAGCTCACCGAATATTCGCCGACTTCTCCACCATCTGTTATGGCTCATTAATTACTACTGTACAACTGTTACTCTAGTTTTTTCTCCGTGATTTGTTTTCTCCAAGATTTCCACTTGTGGCTTGGGGACTGCGTCGTCAATATGACTTGGTTCCTCACCGCACTGGGGACTTTCCTCTGTTGACTGTTTCTGACCCGGGCACCACGTGACCATGTCACCTTCTGTTAGGCTAGGGGACTAAGTGGGCACACTTCACCTTGCAGTGAATGTGCTTTTCTCATTTTAGGGCTACACCCAGGGACTGGCTACATGCTCGGCCGGTCTTGTGCTATTCTTCTACTTTGGACCCTAGCACCACGTGACTATGTCACCAACTGTCAGACTTAGGGACTAAGTGGGCACACTTCACCTCGTGATGAGTGTGTTTGCTTTAATCTAGACGACTTCCGTGTCTCCTAAAGCTAAAGAGGACTATCTCTCTTTCTCGTGGTCAGGACTCTAAGTGGGCACACTTGGTCCACTGCAAGGAAATTTTTTATTTTGAACTTGAGCTCCTTACATCCTTATGGTAAGCCTTATTTGGGATATGCTGCTCGGCGATGGTTCACCTGCTCGGCGACGGTTCACGCTGCTCGGCGATGGTTCACCCTGCTCGGCGATGGTTCACACTACTCGGCAACTGATTCACAACTACTCGGTAACTCATCACGATGGTCGGACCATGAGTTTGACTGCTCAGCTTTGTTCGCACCTGCTCGGACATGCTCAAGACGGCGTTGCACAACGGATACAAGGTGCTCAGGGACTAGCTATGGGGGTATGACCCCGGATACCCATGGTAGACCACATGGACTACGCCCCTAGGGGTGGCCCAGTCCACCAGCTCCCATAGAAGAAGCCGATGACAGTCTATCAAAGCTTCTTACGGTGATAGGAGTCAGAGATGACGTGCTTCTAGGAGCGATAGACACACTTGCAGTAGCACAAGAACTAGGCGGAGAGGTAGCAGAAGATGTTGGCAAGCATATCATCTAAGAGGCTGTCCACTGCATTCCTCATGTTGGGGGTCCTCCTTCATCTAGAAGGACACCACTAGCCAAAGAGATGAGGCTGCCCTGCCATAGAATTGCATCAATAAACATTTATAAGGATACTGAGTTTTGAGGAGAAGGGACAGCGATGCAAGTAAGGCCTTATTACACTTGCCTTTGAATCTAGCGGCGGTAAGCATGAGGGGCAACACCGGTGATAGCAGTAGCTCAGTCACCGATGGATCTATGCGGGCAAGCCAGCAATGTGCACCTGGCATGGAGCAAGAGCTAAGCAGTGGTGATGAGCATGAGCAGGCGATGATGAATAGCAGCAACGAGGGTTTACTTGTTCTCTGTGTAACTTTTATGACACACGAGAATCAAACTTTCATCAGTTCCGAGCGGGAGGGTTCAAACGTGGGATTGAAAATTTTGCAACTAAGCAATGGTGAATGCACAATACCATCACTGGCGGCTGGTTCCTAGTACCACCCAGAGTCCTCCGTATGATATGGTGATGAATAGTGAGACACAATTTTAATGTTTGGGTTTGAAACAAAGCGAAACTGCACACTTATAAAACTAAGAAAAGCACACTTCTAGTACTTAGATTGAAAGGAAGCCAACTTGAGTTCGATGGTGAATAATAAGACACATAGATTTACATTGAAAGAAAGCCAAACTGCGCACTTAGAAAACATAAGGAAAGCACTAATGGCAGTACTCTCAAATTGAAAGGAATCCAAGTTGAGTTCCATACATTCATACCAAATAAGTAGGTCGACACTACCAAGCTAACAAGCATGCCAAAAGCTAAAATGCAGATACTAATTAGGCCGACACTATGCAAAAGTTAAAAGGCCTTCATATGCACATTATTGGTTGCATAATTAAGTCATTCTCCATGCAGATCATAGTCAACCTCCATGGGATCATTGTGAATCTCCATAAGATCTTGTTAATCATTGTCGACCCCCATGGGATCATTGTCAATCTCCATGTCATCCTATGCCTTGACCACTACAACCCTATCCACATCCATTGGTACACTTTCATTTAGCTCATCGACATTGTTCACAAAGCACTAATTTAGTGAACCAATACCGAGGACAATAAGGCTCATAAGCCTACACTCCACGGAGATAAAAGGCCACAAACTCCAAAACAAGAAGATGCATTTTCATATGTAGATCTAAGAAAATTACTATAGCTAGGTTGGCAGTGAAGGAGTAGAGAGCGCGAAGAGCAATACAAAGGAATATATAATCCAGTGAAGGAGCAGATCCTAGTGCAGTTACCTTAGATCCAGATGGAGTAGAGAAGCAGGGATGGTGCGCTAAAGATTTGTGCAGTAGCAAGGTTGGAGGTGAAGGAGCAGTGAGCACTATGAGAGGCTACCCTTCATCGGAAGCTAGCAGGGTGAAGCAGAGTAAGGGAGTAGAGTAGGGAATGGATGGGAGGAAGGTGTGGTAGGACTGTAGGAGAGTGTATATATAGTTCAATAAATTGGTTGCCCCTATACTCGGGCCCAGTGTCCTAGGGAAGTAGGATGCCTCCAACACATCAATTGATACTTGGATCTACTATCATTTATAGTTCAATAAATTGAACACCTGGTTAATCACCATTGCATTTAGTTCAACAATAGTTGTACAAAAGAGACAAATTTTAGTCTGATACATAAATTGATACTTGAATCAACTGTGGTGAACTAAGCAACTTACCAATGAACATGCCAAGAACTAAGGTAAGTACAAAATAGGTGAAAGAAGAAAAGGAAGCACATTTCTTTCTCAAAGGTATGAAATCTTCCATCATCTTCGTTGGAACCCTGGCCATTTCTTCAATCTGTGGCATAATCCGTTTCTCCTCCTACAGATGTTATTCATTTGTTCTAACATTGGCCTCCGCCTTCACCTCCCAAATCTTGTTACATAAATCCAAAATCAAAGTCCTAAGATATCTTCCATATGGGAGATCAGTACCACTCATAGAACCCACAATCTAAGACTGACAACTGAAAAAACTAGATTACCATAAGTATAGTGGGATTTCAGCATTTGCATTGCGAAAATAGAATGAACAAGAAAGAAATAGAGTTGCATTATTTGCCCTACAACATATGTGGTACCGACGACCTGGGTTTCCATCACTCTATGAAATCCACCGAGGCATCTTCATGTCACTAGTGACACAAAAGTGGTGGTTGATATGCGTAGGGGTGGTTCTTGACATGGCACGGGATGGATGGCCCCCTCCCATTGTAGCCTCCTCCACTAGAAACTGGTGTTCTCCTTATGATGGCGCCCTAGGATGGTACCGACCACTACGGAGGAGTTGGAGCTAGATGCAGCCATGGAGCAGTCAAGGGTTCAAAGTTTTGTAGACTCTGAGTGAAGAGGTCGGCCCTAGGTCTTTTGTCTATGCTTTTGCCTCCCACCAAGGCACCAAAATGTCCTTGAAAACCCTCACATTCCCGCTAAGATGAAATGTTGTGTGATCGGCAGTTCAAGGTACTATCCGCCTATAGAAGAAGGCATGTTTTGGATCCTCTGTGCTTACATAGAGGTGTACACAGTGGGCCACAATCAAGACCAATTGATTGAATTAATAGTTCAACTAAAGTAACAGTTCAACGAATTATGCATTACTCATACATACTAATCCAGAGGTTTCATCAATACATATAAACTTCATTAACATAAAAGTTTCACAAATTCTAAGACTTAATGTTGGATGGGTAGGTAGTTGCTAAGGTACTCAATTGGTTAAAACGGTCCCAAAAGCTAGAGGTATTGAGCCATAGCGAAGATGACAGCATCTTCAGCCATAGACACATTGTATCTATAAAGTATGTCTACTTCCTGTCCAATCCTATAGAGCACAAAAATCTCTCCACAAATAGGGTCTTGAACGATTCTTGCCAAATTTTGTGATCTGAGAAGGTGACGAACAATGACTTCAACAATCAATAGTCGGTCCAGGTGAATGCCCCATCCCCAAGTAGCAAATAACATCATCTAGGGTCCTGGATGCCACCCCTAGCCACCAAAATGCAAGGTTCCTCACATTGAAATGACTTCTTCTGAAGTAAGACATCTATTGCAATGAAGAAATTCCTAATATGAGCAAAACTAATACCGAACCCAAAACCAATTGGAACCAAATGCAAATAGGGGGTGACCGAATCCATCTAACTTCATGGGGTGTTGTCCATGATGACAATGCATGGTGTTTGAGGTAGGGTAAGTACAGGCGATGGGTCAAAATGAAGATGAAGCAATGAGTGGGGAGAATGAAGATGAAGCAACAACTGGATAGGGAAAACTAATGGATTCCTATTGGGATTTTTTAGTTGGTCAAACCACAGCTAAGGCACCGATAGGCCCTAAGGGGAGTTGGGAACAGGCTAGGCATTTCTAGGGTTGTTGCCAAATAGACTGGTCCAGATTGATCGGCTAGAGAGAACAGACGACACGGAATAAGTTAAACAGTGTCCGTATTAAGCCGACCATTGCCATGCTAATCCAACGTTATAATATGGTGATTGTCAATGGTTAAATTGCTTTTAGATTCTCCTAGAAACAACTGCAACCATACATGATAGTTTTTTTCTTTTCATTCACAAATATACAAAAAACAAAAAAACATTCATCAAGAGATCAGACCGTGCACTGGCATTTTGGAAGTAGTATTGGAAAGAACTTGCTGTGCATTTCATATAAAAGGTGGCATTGAAGAGATCAAATCTACATGAATATAATTTTTTTCATTGTTTCATTTTATATATCTAACATATAGATAAAATTTGGACGAGTATATGATTGTACTCGTTCGAAAGTATAATAACTAACCTAAACTATTAAAATAAAACTACTTATACTAACTATAAACTACTTAATCTAAATATGATCCTCTCATAGAGAGGATCATGCTTGCCTTGCTTGCTTGGGAGGAGGCGAGCCAAAGTCAGAGTCGTTGGAGTTGTCATCGTCATCGTCGTCGGCATCGACATCAGCATCAGCGTTGTCCTCCTCCTCGCCCTCCTCGTCCTCCTTGGAGCTTCAAGGAGGACTATAATCTGATGACATCCACTCATCAGAGGAGATATCCTCCTCGGAAGAGTGGTGGGCAAGCCAGGTCATCCTCGCTGGATGTCGGGTTGGTTGGAAACTTCATGGGGCTATTCGACAATTTCTTTGTAGAAGACTAGAAGAGAAGGGGATGATGGATGATGAAGAGGAGTGGTTTTCAGAGGGCACCAGGCTTGAAGTATATGTAGAGCAGTGGGTATGACTCTTAGGCTTTAGGTGGCGAAAGTAATGGTGATTTGATGGCCTTAGAAGTTGAGGCAATTCAACACTCATGCTAAATTTACCGCTGCTTGACCAAACGCTAGTTTACGGCCGACGGCCAAAATGCGTATCATAGTCGGCCCGACTTTTCATGCGATGGAGCAAATGCAACCCTAATACCACTGCCTGCATCTATCATTAACCCACCGGTGGTAGAAGTCTGAACTACTGATTTCATTCCTAGGAGGCCTCTCTATCATTCCAACCGACGGTGGAAGTATCACACCGTCGCTTCTATCGCTACTGGCAGTGAAAGTGGCGACAGTGATAAATTAATCTATAGTAGTGGTTCAAAATCAGCAACTGTGTTTCATAATAGTTGTCTGCACATTATGAGGTTCTTGGAGGGGTACTCTTACATACTTGCTATGGATATAGGAGGTAAAGACATGGACGCAAATTCCTAGGCCTAGTGGTTCTTCACCCTCCATCCATCAAGCTTAGGGTCACTTATGTGTATGTACTGTTCATGGTCGCAATATGTCTAAGGCTTTCAATCTGGATCCCTTGAAGATTATGGTACTAATAACTAGACATTGAAGCATACTATCAACATGCTGAAGGCGTTTGGAAAGACTAAGATTTAGTTTGGTTACTTGGATGTTGATGAGGACTACACAGCGATTGCAGTTCGCCCAAAATGGAATTTGATTTTCTTTGTTGGGGAGGAAAGAACCATCATTGCATATAACATGGACAACTGTAGCACCTAGTTTTAAAGACAAAACCAGATACACACTATATGTGAGCCTAGGAAGTCAAATCTCACATATAGCCACAAATAAGGGTAATACCAAGAGACAATACTTATTACATAATGTATTAGTAAAAGGAAAATAACCTCAGAGTAAAGACAGCGGAAAGTTGACTCTGATCATTTGGCGAAGACTCCAAATCCATAGGGATGACTGACTGGTTGACCACAAGCCTAACTCCTTCAGACTGGCAATCTGGTACCCATCTGGGATTTTTATCCAAAGTATAGAAAAGTAAATCAAGCGTAAGTACATGTCATACTAAACAATTATATCATGGGGTTCATGAGGCTCAAAAGGGCTGACACTAGTTTAACTGTGATTAGCTTTAATAGGTTATCTTTTTAAGCAATTGAGTGGCAAAGAATTTATCATTCCCATAAACACATGATCAGGTAAACATGAATAATGTATAGCATAAACAATTAATCATTAGTACCATTATCCATTAGTGATCATCTCTATTCCATAAGGGTCCAAGGCCACTCGTGACTGTGAGTGTAAAACAAAAAAAAAGAGGAAGTCATGAATATGAATTTTAATTTGGATCAAGTTCCTTATCTAGCAGAGGTTGACCAATTTTTAATGAGAGACTAAAATTTGACTTATTGATCTGTTCCTCGCATGAAAGAACGGAGGTTAGTAATGCGTAGAGCTCGTCAAATACTTTTTATTTGACTACTCATGTTGCTTGGATTAGAGTTTGGATCATGACTCTTTGAATTTTGGAAGATTTAAGGGAAAATAAAAAAAGTGCTACAGTGATTACGGAGCTATAGTACCGCACGGCTACGTACCTTTGGAGTCCGACTCCTGCTCTGGTCGACATCGTAGTCCTTTCCCCTTCCTTTTCCCCACCGTCCTGCCCAGCCCAACAGCCGCCGCCCCTTGTCTTCTAGCACGGGAGAAAAAGGAACGAAGGGAGAAGAGGAGTAAGAGGAGACCTAGGGCTTGCGCCGCCGTTGACGTGCCATTCTTCTCCGGAATCCAACCACGATCCTATCGCAGCGACGAGGATGACCGGGAGGTGAAGAAGAAAGGAGTGAATCGCCTAGGGTTTGTCGGTGTGCTTGCTGTGGTTTCTCTTGGTAAGACATCAAACCTTTATCCCCTTGTTTGTACCAAGTTCCATGGATCAAATCATCTTTTTTAAGTGGAGTTTAGATGGAGTAATTCCCGAAGTTAATCTCGCCCACGTTCGGAAACCCCATCAGATTAGGCAGTTTTTGTTCATCGCTGTTTTAGGTCATTTTATTTGCCTCAATAATTTTTGCCACTATGGACAAAGTTGTAGAAGAATTCGTTATCTTTCTTTTGACCCAAGATCACCCCCATAGCCTCCGTATTCTTGGAGATATGATCGTGTGAAGTAGGCTGTTTTCCAGTGACGAGTTTCTGGACGGTTTTAGATCTAATCCGTTTTATCCTTTTTACTGGAAGAATTTGAACTTGGTATCTAAATGAAAGTTGTAGAGTTTTTCTTTATCTTTCCATATTGTTAGAGAACACGTTATTTGGACGAGTATGTCTCCAGTTATGATTTTTATAACTTTGTTGTCCTGTTTTGACTGACAGAAAAGTTCAGTTAAATTAAATCAATGTTTATGCTATCTTGGAGACCTCTAATGCCAAATATTATACTACCAAAGTTGTACATAAATGAGTTTTCTATCATCTGGTAGATTTTAGTAATTTATTAATGTATGGTTGTTTGTCTATGAAAAAGAGAAGGGACAGTGCTGCTGTCACAATCGGTAGCGAGATGGTAGATGTTTTAAACGGGGGTTTGGGACGCTTTAATTGTATAATTTGTTATTTGTTTCGATTGTACGATGGTGTTAGTACTGAGATGTTCTTATGAGCAGGTGGTGCACCTTTGGATCGTGCTTAGCTCTCACTTTTGATCTTCGGTGAAGGCAAGTAAACGTGACGATGTGGTTCACATGCTTTAGCTTGGTTGTTTGAATTGCCTCCACTTAATTTTTAGTATCTCGCACTAGACATTTAATCTAAATTTGAAGTTACCTTGAAGTATATGGATTTATATCTTTTGGCTTTGTTATTGAATTATGAAGTACATGAATTACTCACAATGCAACATTTGAATTTGCACTCTCCCCGTTGATATGCATTTGAAGAAACCGTAGCCAAATTGGTGCGGTAAGTATCGGTACAGCAACACACATTGATGAGCTTTTTGGTTGCAGCCCTCACTCCCTCTTGTTGGGATGTGCGGGTAGAAGTGAAGTCATGCATTGCACTACATCATTCACATATGCATTGCATGGCATCATTCGCATTTGCATTGCACTGCATCATTCACATATGTATTGCATGGCATCATTTGCATTTGCATTGCATTGCATCATTCACCTTTGTACTTTTAATATATTTATATTACAGTTCTATGAAACAATGGATGTATCTACTATCATGTTTTAAATTTGATATTTAATCAACTATGATTTGAATAACTCAGTTAAGGCAGTTTGCTTGCTGAGGTTTTCCATAAACCTCACACGTTGTTTTCCCCTCAGGTGTTTGAGCCTGGAAGATGCATGCTTGGGATGGGAGTAGCAACACGTGTGCACGTCACCTTGGAGTCAAATAATCTGTGGGACACATGTGTAGTAATAATAATAATATGTAACCATGGTTTAGTTGGTTCAAACTATATGCTTCATGTTGGATCTGGTTTTTGGTTGGATGAGTTATGACAATTTAGTGATCAGTAAAGATATTTTATAGTTGATCTTTATGATTATTGTTGCTTCTGCATACTCTAATGTTGGGTTGTTTTCTTTGTGCTAAACTATGGTAATTCTCCAGAAGATTTTTGTTGTCTTTTCTTCTGGGGTGTTACAGTGAGCATGGCTGATATATCAATTTTATAATCTGCAGAGTTTGTACACTTTCACTGTGAGTCGTGATTTACCCTTTCGCCCGAGGTGATCAGCCTCTTGACCCACTATCAAGGAAGGTTGGCAGGGTTCGCTATGAAGCCTTTCAAAGGTTCGTCTAACAAGTTAGGGCCGCTAGGCGTATGTGGCCCTTCTCTAGGAGTGGCACATGTGGGCATCGTAGCACGGTACACACAACCTATTAGAAAAGGAAACATACCCTCGTGCACCATAAAGGTAACCACTAACAAGCTAGAAAAGGTCCTCATACTGAGCTAAAGCCAGAGCCATATAGCCCTCACAGCTGTACTGTAAGTCCCGGATGATCGCTTACAGATAAGTCCTTAGGGAGAGGAATCTGAAGCATTTACAAAGTAGCTAAACACTCTAGCCCCCTATTTCCATGTTGCTAAAAAGTCATATTTTAATGTTTATTGCATATACCATTAGTCAAGTTACAAGATCATGGTTTTGATTAAGCACTAGGAAAAACTACCCAATGCAATATCCCACAGGTATCAAGGTACAAGATGTCAAATATCTAGGATATCCTTATTGGTGATAAGGTAGACACATGTAATATGAATTAAGTGATTAAAGGTAAATAGGTAACAAGGATGGTCCCATGCTATACTTGCCTTACACACCAATCCTTCGGTAAGCTTTAATCTTCAACATCCTTCTTCTTCTTCTAGATTACCACGTATATCTCACCGACTGGACGTAATCATAGAACACCACACAAACATCCATACACATACATGCATAGCATACAATTGCATCTATATCAGAACAGTACACCAATCATAAAAAAATAAGTAAAAGAGATTGAAATACGATTCTACGCATCGCTACGAACACACAGTCACGAGAGGCACTCTAATCGGAGTTACGGTTGAAACAATACAACTACCGAGGGATTTGTCTTATATGTGGAAAAGAAAACTATAGGCTTTGTTTATGTTAACCATATGAATTCATATATAAAAGATATTTTATAAATAATATAGATTAAATTAAGTCAATTTTAGATTTGAATTATAAAACAAAAGTGAAACAAATCATATTTTATGTATAAAACCCAGTTACATAATCATTAATCAAGATATGATTTAAACCATAATTTTTCTGAAATAGTATTATAGTAAACACTAATACTGACATGTAGATCTCATCGTTATGAATCTAATGCAACTTGAACGGACTATTTCGGAGTTAAAATGAATAAGTTACGATTTAAACAAGTTTTTCTATAGTTAGATAATAGATTAAATCTACCCATGAATTTTAGATATTGAAAACATGCCTAATAGTACTATAACATGTAGAAAACATAAATACGGTCCTAACGCAATTTGAACGGGTCAAATCGGACTTAAAACGCAAAAGTTACGCATGAAATAAGGTGTAATGGCATTTCGGTAAATAACTTGAACTCATTTTTGAATTAAAACATTTAAAATATGAAATTATATGGCTGCTGGACTGCGGGTACTAATTCTGGAAAATATAGGGGCTAAAACAGAAGAAAACAGGACCTAAAAGAAATCATTTTGAACTGATTTGGATTGCGGGTTAATTCACTAGGAAACCGAGGGGCTTTTTCACAAAACGTACTGCGGCTGACCGTGGTTTGACCCATGGCTGCTGACTGGTCAGCCACGTGGTAGCCGCTAGTTGGCGTGGTGTGCAACCCGTGTAGGTGGACACGGTGCGCTGATGCCGTGGACCACGTCCATGAGTTCGTGGTGGACCAGTTACGCATCCAAGCGGTAAGACCTAATCGTGGCCAGTTCATCCATGATCTGGTGGCGCATGGTGAAGAAGAAAGGGGCAGGCGTGCGGCATAGGCATGCAGGGCAGACTGAGTGGGCCACGACGCCAACTAGGGCCGTGTGGTGAGTAGGCGCGCAGGTGCGGATTAAGGCAGCGAGCAATGGGCCAGCAGGCCGAGCGCGGGAGAAAGAGGAAGGGAGCAGAGTGGGCCGCCAAGCGGGCCAGGCGATGAGCTGGGCCGAGGCTGGGAAAAGGGGGGAAGGAAAAGGGCCGACCAATTCCTAGGGCTGGGCTGAAAAAGGAAGAAGGAGAGTTTTTCAAAATCCTTTTCTATTTCCAATTTCTTTTTCTTTTCTTAATTCAAAACAATTTCAAATATGAACCAAATCAAGTATAAATATTAATTTAAAATACACTTTTTGATTCAAACATAAATGAACTAATTTTTTGGGTAAGTTTTCCAAAAACAACTTTTTAAGTTCTTTCATTTTCTAATTCGTTTTCTTTTATTTCAAAGCCATTTTTAATTTCATTTGCAAAAGCAATTTTAACCAATTGTAATTTTCACTCAAATTCACTCAACCGAATAAATCAAATGCAATGACATGGATGCTCAAACATGTTGCTACCTTATGATGAAAATTAATGAAAATTTTTATTTCCTATATTTCATGTGCATAAAAATTCATAAATAAATTATTTTAGCTCTATTTTTAAAATAGGAAAATTTTAGGGTGTTACAACAACATAAAAGTTCATGTCATCCCTATGCTTGCCATTCGGTATGGTAGATGTAGTGTCCTGCTAGAGTTCATCAGAGACCTTACTATCTTCCCTATGTTCCCTTGTTCTCAGAAAAATTAGCAAAGGAGTAAATACAGTTCTATTTGATGTATGTCACATTGCATTTGATGTATCTTCCTTATGTTGGGAGTTGGGACATACATGTTGTTACTCTTTCCTTATGTTGTTACTATTCCTTATGTATCTTGCCTTTACATTTTATGTCATAGATGTTGTTACTCTTATCTATAAAGTTTCTCAAACATAAAATTGTAAACGACACAGTAACAAGCATCACAGGAAAATGAGGAAAAAATGAGACTTGTTCGTATGAACTCGTCGTTGCATGGTTCTTGCAAGTTCAACAAATTTTATCAAAGACATGCAAATAAGAGGAAAGCAGTGCCATCCCACTACTCAATGTCATCCTACTATTACCTAGACATACTAGTTCTAACTATAGATGATTAACATGACTTCATAGTAGTAATGAGTAGCGAACATCCCACTGCTCAAAGCAAGTCATGCAACAATGGCACCAGATAGCATGCTATTCCTAACAACAAATGGTAACATGACTTGATACTACTAATGAGCAGTGTCATCCCACAACTCTAAGCAAGTCATGCAACAAGGGTACCAACAGGCATGAACAAATTCTACAAGGTAAACCTAGCTAGGTTGAACCCAGCAAACCTCTCCACCACGCCAAACCAACATGGCTAGACGATCCCTTCAGTCCAACCAACACTGGTTCCTTGCTAGGACATGATACCGGGCAACCTTCTTCTTGATGGTGTACGTCCTGTGTAGGCGGAGGTTGGCCCAAGCTAGGACATGCACCCTGGCGAAGCCCTATTCCCAACCATGGGGTGCACTCTAGGGGTAAAGGGGCTACATAAGGTCATCATACCAGTTGGCGCGCATCATTAGCTTCCAGCTCTTGGGGACAGGAGTTGCATACCCATGCTGATGATCATCCTCTAAGTCTATCACAATTTAGCCCAGAGATCCCTCGAACATGTCCTCAGTAGACTGTTGTCAGTACTTCACTCACATTTCTAACTACCAACTTTCATTTAAAAACTGCTAAATTAAACACCAAGCTTAGATATAGGGCTTTTAGAACTAACAACTGCCACAAGTTTTGGTGTTTGACCATTTGCAAGAGGGCAATTAAGGAATATATAGAAAATACATTCAACATGCAAAAAGAAACAAAGCATAACACCGTATTGCGCAAAGCAAAAGAGCCCAAGGGGAGAAGGCCCACTACCGAGCCAAATCAGGGCCTAGTTATGCAGAGCAAAAGAGCCCAAACCCAAACCAAATGATCTCCAAATGGCGTGAAACTTCACAGGCACGGCGTATACATCCCTAGAGGCCCACCAGGCGAAGGCGGCAGTGAGACGGCCCCCCTAGCTATGCCTACCACCTTCCTGCTACCACATGTCATCTCCTAGTGATCCATCCATGATGTTTGCATGCGGGTTCCCTCCAAATATAGACCCTAAAATGACCTCTTGAGGCTATAAAAGGAGAGGGAAGTCTCCCATTCTCAAGACAACAACACACAATGAGCAAGAGCACTCTAGCTTTGAGCTTCACTCCAAGGGCTTAGGCCCTAGATAGCTAGTAGAGTAGTAAGGGATAGATGTGAGGGAGAGCTCAGGGAAGCACCAGACTTGTCGGTGTCTCCCTAACTTGTACCTTGATGAGCAACTTTACTTCAATGGGTTCTCCCGCTAAGTGAGTGTTCGTGTTTTCTATGATATAAAGTGTTTTGATTAGTTAAGCTTTACTCTTACTTGTTTGCGAGTTCATTGTCTGTCCCCAAGGCGGATGCTCTAGTAGAGGACTCTTGATAAAGACGGATGTTCCTAGCCAATGCTAGAGTAGTAACCAATAGCATAGATGTGGTGTCTAAGCTAGAAGTTACATTTGTTTTCCTCATGCTCTATGATTGAGGGCTAGGCGGTAGGTGGAGATAGCCCTATCCGTCCCTTGTAATCCCCCATGTTCGGGCACGGCATAGAGCAATAGGTCAGGATCACCTGGCAGACCAGGTGAGCTCTGGTGCCCAAAGTAAGCAAGAAATAGTAGAGTTTATCTATCCTTAGTGTCCAAACCATATGAATCCTCTCTACCATCTACCAACTCTATCCTTGTGTTGTCCTTGTGTTGATATTTATTAACTTGTCACTTGTTTAAGTAGCCACCTAATGTTTGTTAACATTTCATAACATTATTTTTGCTAAGTTGTCATCCCTAGCTATGATGCCAGAAATGCCTATTGGTACTTTCTAGCATCACTTAAGTACTTAAGTATTTTATTGTGACTAGAAAGAATATATATATATATATGCAAGCGCACAGATAATTTACCATTGTAGCATTTCACCCGGAAGTATTGCAGGTATCATTATTTATATTTTTTACCATAGGGAAGGACTGGCAAAGGAATATATTGATAACTTGTACACATGATGGAGAGATAAACCATAACCAAACTTCTACTCACAACAAGGGTAAATCAAGAGATAAATGTAATATAAATGGTAAGTGATAAATGATAATTGATCACTCAGAGTACTTCTTTTTGTGGCATTAGCATGACTAAGCAGACATTAGAGAATTAATTCCTAAGTCATTCTTAATTACAAGTCAAAGCATACTATGATTGGTGCAATTACACTTAATAATCATGGCTAAGATCAACTTCATATCTACACATAAGGGATATTACTAAGGAAGATCAAGAACAGAGCATGACTTCCTTCGTAACTAGATCCTACTTGACCTATATTCGGGGAGTGGACAACAAAGGACTCAACAGGAGTGTCACACCCGTGATCTACCACATGGCTCAAAATATAGGGTGCATCCGTAGGTAAACGACATATAAGCACCATGCTTACACAATGTCGACCACTTACCCTTGTACTTTGGGTGAGCGCTATATGAACTTATGCTTGAACATGATAATAATCTAGCTATACTAAGCATATAATCGAAGTAGACAATGAATATGATAACTAGGAACATGAATAATATTAAGAACAATATCGAATCAATTGTAGCAAACATATAAAGATACAAGAGAGGGTACAAGGGGCTATACCAAGCCACGCTCTTGACAAGATCAGGAGTCCAAGCGAAGCTTGCCTCCCTCTAGATCTAGCCTAGCTAGCTATACCCTAGAATATGGTGGAGCCCTAAGGATGATTAGGGTTTTGATGTCTTGAATGATGAAGGATTCTGATACCCTATGGGGGTGGCAGGGGCTGGTATATAAGGCGGTAGAGAACCGATGTAGCAAGATAGAGGCTGATAGGTGGGCCCATAGGCCAGCCGGCCTGCAGGTGGGGCTAGCTGGCCCCACTTGTCTGTCTCTCATGGTCTTCTTCATTGGTTTGCCTTCTAGTATCCTCTGTAACCTTCTAGAGTTGTTTTCATCATGGATATGGGCGATTAATTCTAACGTTTGGGTCCACCTTGATGGTTTTCTGGTTAAACCCTGCTAAAAACACATATTCACCTAAACTCATGGAATTTTTTAGTTTAAACCTCTAAACCTATGTTGGTGATTATTTTATGCCCTTATACAAGTTATATTGATTCTTTATAATGGTTGTTAACTACTATCAATAAACTCCCCCAAGCTTAACCTTTGCTCATCTTTGAGCAATGCTAAACTCGACAATGGATCAGGAGTTTAAGTTTTTAGAAAACATTGTAGCAACTCCTTAAAGTACATATGTGTTCAAACAAGAATTCTCCTTCGTATTAGAATAAACTGATATTGTCGACACAAAAATGTGTCAATCATGCCGGGCACACAAGCAAGCCAGAAGGGTCTGGTCGATGGAGCTAGAGATCCGCCTAGCTTCAAAGCACGGATGATCAATCCTACGTACTCCTCTCAAGACGTGCCAGTCAATTTGACCCTGCAATTGACAAGGAGAGAAAGTTTATCAAGAATTTAAAGTGGAATGTGCTAGTCTGTGCCCAGACAGTTCCAAGTGTGCCGCTTCAGGAGCAGACATATGGAAAGAGCAACTGAATAGCCAATCCATACAGAAATCAGCGGTTACGGACTATAAAGCTCATGGGTAGCGATTAATTTCATATTGATAGGTACAATACTCATAGATGTAAATAATATCATCAGCTCGATAGATGTTACTAGTGTAAAGCATTGAAGCCAATGAATCTAATTAGGAAAAGATATAGCACATGAATGAATTGACTATCTGATACGAACGGATCTACAAATGCTCTAAATCTAATCTGTTACCACCAATAGTGAGGTTCGACCAGATCGATGGCAACTATGATGATAGTAACAAACTAAAATAGAAGAATCTGCAAACACATCCATACTTCGACAGGCTTTTCGAAAGACATGCTATACGTGAAGGCTTGGATGAATTGACTAAAATAGCCGATTCAGATGAAAAGGATTACAGCGTGTGAACAATCAACTATTTCACATGAACGAACCTATGGACTCAGACTCAACCTGCTATCTCTAATAGTGGGGTTCGATCGGATCGATGCAGGTGTGAAAAAGACAATGAATCAAACCCTTAAAGTACATAGATCTATTCATGATTAACATAATCATGGATGCACACCGTAGGCGTTAATGCACAGGTGATCGGCTATTTAGCCAATGCAAGCACAACAAACAGCTAAGGTCATGCCTAACCAGGAACAAATCTACTAACTAGCATCCTCCAATCTATAGTGCCATTAGTGGGGATCGACCGAATCGTTACAGCCATAATGGTGAACTATAAACCAGATTCAACTAGCCAGCAAAGCTCTTCAAGATTATTCATGCCTTAACCGCATACTATGCACGATCAAGATAGAAGTAAAAACATTCGATGAAGCATTATCCGTCGCTTAGAGTAAGAAAACATCGTGTTGTAGTAAAGTGAACGACGGACTAAAAGGATATAAGGCCGATTTAATTTGATCTCGACCTGGCAGATTGATGTTGCTGTAAACTAATAATAATGAAAAACATCAGCAAGATTAGTAACTTAATGAATCTACCTAAAGGATGCCACCCTTAGATAGAGCCGATAACTTGACCTTAATCTAGTTCGAGTAGTGGAGGTTAACCGGATCGATGCAGCCGTACTTGAACTAGACAAGAGTTGATAACTAGCTTATACTAGAGTCATAGTGGAGGTCGACCGGATCGATGTAGCCATATGAATAGAAGTATAAGCCATGATGGTACTTATAGACAAGCCGGAGGTCGGTCGAACCGATGTAGCCCTGCTCGCTGAAGAACTCGCTGAGATCTACTCTATCCCTACTCCTAAGGGTTGGCCAGAGCCAAAAAAGTAAGTAACTTGTATTTGATTGATTGTGTCCTTTACAATAGCCGGGGTCCAATATTTATACCCAAAACCTACGCATGAATCCTATTTAAGCACGACTCATTACAATCTTTGACACAGGAGAAAACATTCCTAATTTAAGATAACTTGGACCCTAATCTTTCCCTTTTTGTAGAGTCCAACATGTTTTTTCCCTAACGCCAACCGTAGCTTTTATCGTTATCTGCTGGCGCTATTTGAAGAGAGCTGATTCCAGTGCTGCATTCGAATCAGCTGATACTGACCTTTATGCAATCGATTCCCTGCTGACATGATATTGGGAGCTTTGATTTCTTGCAACTCTTCTTCCCAAATTTGGGTGTAAACACATGCCCCCTAATTTTTGGATAAAAGTAATTTTATTCCAAAATTATCATGTCTATACCCCTAATAGGTCCATAGTCATTGGTAGAGAATCTTGATATGGGGTCTACCGTCTGTCATCGTCTTTGCCAGCTTATGAGCCCATTCTTCAAAATTTTTCTGAGAGCATCATTGCTTCACTGGCGCTTGGATCCATCTTTCTAGGCCGACTATAAAATGTCTTCTGACTCCAGCGAGAGCAATTCAACAACTCAGTTATGTTTTTCCGCTGCCTGCTTCCTCGAGTGCCTCTAACTCCGCCGCACCCTCCATGGTCTAATTTTTTGCCATGAAGATCTTGGGTGGTTAGAAGAATTCTTGTGCATAGGGTGATTGTGTCACTCATCTTAGCGCCTTGATGAGCAAGAGGATCAACTACTGTGGTTAGATGAATTCTTATGATATCACCTGATCTCTCCATGCTCGTAGAGCTGTTCTAGTGTTTGCAAGGGCTAAAATGTGTGGACACCTTCCCCTTGTTCTCTCGATCAAATGCCCATTGGGAAGACCACATACTTCTTTCCCATAGTTTCCCAGTCACAGAGAAATCAGTTGGGCATCTGTTAAGCAGGCGGCCTTTCCCCTTCTCCTAGTATAATTTTATCAATGGGCCAATGTGACTCAGTTCATGATGACCTTTAGCCTTATGGGGACTCAGACTCCCTTCAATCCAGAACTGTCTAGAAAGACATAATGCAAGAAAATAATTATTAACTTATGTTGCAAACATATAAATGGACAAAACCAACTTTACTAACTCATCACACATATCAAAAGAACACCAAAAAGTAAGGTGTTCACCACCAATTCATTTCTTTTAATGTCTTTCTTAATTTATTTAATTATTTAAGAGGAATAATAAACATGTATGAAACTGCACCATTTAATTCACAAAAATTACAGTAGGTACTACATGCTCGATATAGGCTACTATAAAAATTTCACCCAAAGTTACCAATAGAAACATCCTACACAAAAATAACAAGGCAGCAAGGCTGATTTTGTCCTAAATTAGAAACCCTATTGAGAAGTATCAAACAATAGATTTCATATTTTTCTTAGCATCCTATAGGAACCAGGACAACCTCCAATTAATTTCATGGTCATTGGATTCATAGATTAAATATTAAAATTCACACAAGGATCATCTAATGATAAAAGGGAAATTAATAACTCAAAAACTATTCATGCACTGACTCTGAAATTTTTACCAGAGCTTCTACTCATCAAGAAGAGCTCACCATCCAAATTTCATAATTTTTGGATCATAGGAACTCTAGATATGAGTTAAGCAAGTTTGCATCCATTTAAAAACACATTTCAAGTTACAATTTAATTCTTCTAGAAACCTTACTACAAGTGCTCATGTTATATTTTTAATGAATACCACACTTCACCAAGATCCTAACAAAATTGGAACCACCCAATTTGGATCTACCAAACTCCAGTTATGAATTTTACAAAATAGCATCAAAATCTGCATTTAAATCACCAAAAACCTAAATATGGGTCACTGACGTGCGGGACCCGCAAGGTCAACGGTCCCACTGGCTAGAGGGAGCAGAGCAGAGGAGCAGCGGTTGAATGATGGTAGCTCGCCGATGGTGAATCCACCAGCAAAACCAACCCCACCATGGTGCTCTCCTCACTCTCCGCATCTAGAGAGGTAAGTGTTTAGGGTTGAGACGCACTGGAGGCGGGTCGTCGCCGGCCATGGTGGTACGGTGGCGTGGCACGACGGTGCGCCAGCCAGCTCTGGCCATGGTAGGCCCAGACAACAAGCTCTACGACACCATGGTGCTCAGGCAAAACTATTCGTGCTAGCCTAAGGTTAGGAGATGCTCTAGGGACACCTAGCCACGGAGAGGTCCGTGTGGCGGCGGAGCTTACTCTGGCAAAGCTCACCCGCCGGCGACGTCCGGGCGGCAGCGGTTAAATTGGATAGGGTTAGAGTCACTACAAGGCATGTGAAACACAATGTGGAGGAAAGGGGGCATGGAGGAGCGGTGGTCAGCTCGAGCCACGGCGAGCTCGCGCTTCGGCGAGGTGATAGTCATGGTGATGGCAACAGAATTGGCAAAAAGGCCCTCGCCTAGGCTTGACTGAAACTGCGAAGAGGTCAAGGGAGTAGAGCAGGGCCAGGTGAGTCTGTGGGTATGAGCAATTGCGTGGCGGCTGGCTAGCGGAGGAGCTGCGCGATGGCGACGCTTGCTCAGCAGAAATGGTGCAGCGCGGCGCTTTGCTTCAGAGCGAACTAGCGAGGCGAGGCGACACGGATGAAGCAAGTGAGCGAACCAGCGGACGCGTGGCGTTGTCATGGCAGCGATGGCCTGATGAGCGGGGGTAGCACTGACATACGGTCACCACTTGGTGAGCCTGGCCTGATGCCAGTCGTCCACACGGCCTAGCGACGATGGCCATCAGGCCTGCGATCAACCACCCGATAACATGATTTCACCGCGTTCAAACTCCTAAACCGTGATGATCTAGCTCATGGCGTAGTTGACAAAGTTGGAGATCTAAGTGAGGACTACAACTTTGCCAATTGGGGCTCGAGCTATTTTGGCCTGGTTAGGGAGATACAAGTCTCCAAACATCAATACATGAAACTAAAAATCAGTTCTCAGACTTAGAAAAATTCTAAGTCTCCAAATAGCCCCCAAAACTGACTTGTGGGCCGTTTTGAGCATGTTCTCCACATTTTCCTAAGATGGTCATAAAATAACTTTTGTTCCTTATAAAAGTTCCTACAACTTTAATTAAGGGTGCACAGCATGCAAACATTCTAGGCTGTACTTTTTAAACAGTCAAACAAAAGAGCTCTAGGGGTCAACACAAGTCAAACTATTACGTGGAAGCATAATTAGGCAATATGGTCAACATGAACATTGTTCCTAATGACATTCTAAGTGTAGCTAGGTTGTTTAAGAGGACATTTGACATGCATTTGCATAGACCACACATGAGCACACACAAATTCTAGCATAAAACCAAGCAATTCAAATAGAAATACACATGAAATGATAACATGCATCATGGTATGATTCTTATGAATGAGATGATGATGCACATGCTCAAGTGATGCAAGTGTTTTAGTTCAACCATAACACTAAGGTGTGACAAGAGATACCTCTGGTAATTGATTTTTGTTTAAAGTAAGTTTTATTCTCTTTTGTTCACGGGTTCACATTTCTTTTGAATGCTCTAGTCCTTATTAGATCTCTAGATTAGAGTAGTAATCGTTAGCATAAGCATGGTGCTTAGGATATCAGCTACATGTGTTTGCTCCCTGCTTCTTGGTTGTGTGGTAGTAGCGAGAGGTGATAGCCCTCTCTATCCTTTGTAGTCCACACTAAATTGAGCAGGTTGTTAAATTAGTAGGACCGTAGTCGCATCGGTAGAGTTATCTATTAGCGGTGCTTTATCGTCTACGTGGCATCCTAAAGTGAACCCTAGAATCATAAGCCTTTCTTTGCATAGGCTCAATAACCATAGGAATCCTCTCTACTCATACCTTAAACCTTGATTGCTATCCCTGGACAAACTAGTTGATAGACAACACACACAGGTTTCCCTGTTGATACGATACTCAATAAGACTCCGGGTGAAAACTACTTCAATACCCATGCGCTTGTGGATTTTGTCTCTATGTGCTACCATAGGTGTCAACACTACCTTGTCCCAATATATCCATGAAACCCTCTATGACATTGCTTGAACTTCCCAAGTTCATCTTGTGCTAATTTGAATTATCTTTGTTGGTGTGATATATTATAGTATTGTGATCACTGACCTTGGTGCCACAACGGAACCTAGAGTCCCCTATGGTATGTGTTGTTGCCACATGGTGGTGCTACTAGGTGCGCACAGGCATTGAGGAATGTGTGATTGTGATCATTCATAGAATCACACCAATAAGCCACCCTAACTTGCACAACTCCTCCAAATTTCCTTGATGACCAACATACTTCATTCTTACATGTCTTGGTCACATCCTTGCTTTCTTTTTACCTTGCTGCATTGCTCTTCTCAATAAGATGTTTATAAAGGGTGTGCTTTGCAATGGTATGAACCTCTCTCCTTTGAGGATGCAAGGGAACTGAGGCTACATGTGGATTGCAACCACGTGCATAGCTTATGGATGTCCCTAAGTATTAAAGGAATTGTCAAGACCATTGTAACACCTCATTGATGGACCTTTTTATTGAAAGTGATGCTCCTTTCAAATATATTCCTTGCTACGATAAGTGACTTTGATAAATCATTCCTTGATGTCTTCCCTCATCTCACACTTTTTTGAATCATGAGGATGAGATTTCTCTAAGGGGGGGAGTTGTAATGGCCCAAAAATCCTTACAATTTTTTAGAAGCACCTTGAGCAAAAAATGCACCTAAAATTTTTTAAAATAAAAAATATTGCATGATTCTTCTAAACTTGTTGAGCATCATATGCATTTTAAATTTAAATTATAAATTAACATGTGTAAGCCAAATTAGAGTTGCTCATTGTTGGTTTGGTAGAGTGCCTGTTAGAGTTGGCAGAGCATCAGTCAGACCAATTGCACAAACTGACAAAACTAAACCCTGCACGTCTTGATGGAGGATCCGTTAGTCACGACGGAACATCCGTCACTGATGGACCGTTTGACACCTTTAGCGGACTATCCGCTAGATCGAGCCGGCACCTATCCCATGCAATTTCCTTTGCTATCCACACCATAGGCATCCATGGCCCACATGTCAGCCCTCCCCTCTCACATATGCACTAGCCCCCTCTCTCTCACTCTCCCCACATTCACAGTCACATTCAGAACAAAGATACAGAGAAAGAGAAAAGGAGAGAAAGAGAGGAGGAGAGTAGAAGGAAGAAGAAGATGGGGAAGCGAAGGGAGGAGAAGGAGGAGGAGCCCAGCCCTAGATGGATGATGATGACGGTGACGTGCTGCACCTTCCGCACGCCCTCAACCTCGCTGGAGCCGGAGGAGATGGCCACCCCAAGCACCTTCTTCATCCTCAAGCTCATGGTGAAGAAACCTCATGTTGATCTCCATCCTTAAGCAACCCTAGGCCAAGTTGTTGCACCTAGAGGTCTTCCACAACATGGTGAGCACATCCCCAAAGCCCCTTTCCATCTTCCCCATCTCCCATGGCCACCCCCAAAAGCTTCACCACTCATGCATGGCTAGCACCAACATGGATGGAGCTAAGCTTCACACACACCATGAATGATGAATCCATCACTTTTAGAAGCTTCCCTACATCACTAGAAAGCCATAGAAACAAACCACACTCGATTTGGATCTCGGATGCCCTAGGAATCATCTCCACCGTTTTTGCACCTCTATTGTTCAGCATTTTATCGGACTGTCCGTCATTTTCGTGGACTGTCCGTCGGAGCCAGCATTCATCCTAGTGGAATGCTCTAGTGCACACGTTCATCCCTAGTGGACTATCCACCGCACCCATGGAATGCTCCGTCCACTCACAGCAGCACAACCCAAACTTGTACAATTCATAGAAGATGCATTTGAACTCCAAAACTTGTTGTGAAACAAGTTTTGTTGTGTTCCTTAGAATATTCTCTATCATCTAAACATGATTTTGACACCAAAAAGTTTATTTTAATTTTGACTTAAAATAATGCATTTTTAGTTTAATAAATAGACAACTTATTCTCTATGTGTCCAAAAATTATGAAATTTGTTTTGTTAGCCTTCTTTAAGCATGTGCCATCTATGAAACTTATTTGGTGCATCATCTCATTGCATTCATGCACTTAGTCTCATCTTTTGTATCTCACATATTATAATTTGGTGGAGTGTTGTGGTTACCATCGGAGCGTCCGCTAAATTATATAGCTTGTCCCTTAGGAAACCCGAGAGTACCCAAATTCCATCGAAGAGTCCATTTCATTCACAGAGGGTTCCACTGAATTATAAGCACGAAACTTTATAGAGCCTGAGAACTCCCAATTCTTATCGTAGTGTCCGTCGATTGTCATGGACCGTCCAATAAGGACTAAACACTAAAGATGTCTAAGTCTCAAACCTGACAGAGTGTTCGTGAGCCATGATGGAGTGTCCGTCAATGCATACCGACAACACATTAAGACTATGTTACACACACCGAACCTCTCTTGCCTCATGCTATCTCTATTATGTTCTCCATCTCATATAATGTCTAGCATACATAATCATAAATATCTCATACATGTGCACACATATAGGTACGCGATATTGGAGAGACGCCAAATGATGTTCCAACCTATTGGGAACCTTGCTCATCTAATAGGCAGGCACCCCACTACTATGAACCCTATTTTGGATACTGATTACTTGTTTCATTATGAGTTATGCATTTCATTCGAATATGAGTAACAACTTAATATTGCTCCATTAACTTAGAACTACTCACTAAATAATTAGAGCCTTCACATAATTAATGAGATAGGAGCTTTTAATTGCTTATCTGCTTAATTGCATTTAGAAGTCGAGTGTGAGGAGGGAACTCACTCTCGCAAGTGTAGGAGCTTCACCGGGATAATTAATCACTTAAAATTTGTGAGGGCATTAATTTGATTCATAGTTGTTTAAATATGACTAGGACAATTATAAATCCTTTCGGCAGGCCCTTCCCTATTCAAAAGAGAGCATGAATCTTTTTTAAAATCAATTTATTTCCAAAATAATTTACAAATGATTTATCAAACAAAATGCTTGTGAAAAGGTTTTGTTTTATAAACTAGATATCTTCTAATTTCAAAAGTATCACTTTAAAAAGGTGTTGGGAAAACCATATTTATGGTGAAAGCTTTAGCTTTCAAAAAGAGAAATGATTTCAAACTAGTTTCTAGAAATGAATTGTTTTACTAAACAACGGTTTTCCAAAAGACTTTGGTTTCCAAAACCTGCCTCAAAGGACCAACCCCAACTTGAAATATAATCATGATGATCAATTTGTTAATCTCTACTCTTTCCACAGTAAGGTCACTATGAGTGTGGGATCTCAAGTGACATAGCTCATGTAGCAATTAAGGACCATTCATTAGGATACATGGATTGAGTAACCACCCATGCAGACCACATGTCCAATATGGGTGTGACAAGCCAAGTAACTAATTGTGATTTGTTTGTTCGTTGAACTAACAAGAAGGTGGTACTGGTTAAATGGTGGTAGCATTAACTAGGAACCAATCGAACCTTCTATGGACACTCTGGCCGGATTAGGGAAAGGTTGGAGACATGAGGCAACCCTTACTCGAGCATGGGTATGGTGGTTTGTCCTGTTCTCCATGTGGGTTCACTTGTACCCTCTGTGCAAAGTTTATTTGAAAGCCTGATGTGAAGTCCTTCGGGACAGAACCAGTTGTTCTTACTTCAATGCCCATTGTAGTGATGATGATGACACATGATTAAGAGATGAATTATACTGTTGATCACCTTTACTATATTACTCATTACTACTTGTTATGAACTGATAATTGCTAATTAATTTAATTATGAATCATGAGCATGTCATTCTTTTAGTGAACCTTATGCTCTTATGCAAATGTACAAATGCCTATTAATCCCTTTGGATCCACCAAATATTTATATGTTGGAATTAAGTCCTATGAGTACGTAATGTACTCACAGTGCTGCCATTAAGTTGTTTTGTAGGTAAAGGACAATGGTGGCCTTCTCACCCCATTGTTGGTGGCAAAGTGGGTGAATGGTAGGAGCCATTCAGGCTACGGTGGTGATGCCCATGGGCAGGGTGACCACCAATTAGTAGTTAAATTATTTATTTGTAGCATAGTGATGTTGGTAAGAGAGTCTTTTGGTTCACACTACATTTAGTCTTATGTTGTATAATTAATTTGTTAATGCGAGAACACATGTAATATATGTTTTCTACTGAGTTATGTACTCCATTGCTAAGATGTGATCTTGATATGTGGCGGCTATTGTGGTATGATACTTAACTGGGTTCTAGGTAGTGGAGATGTGTTGCATCTCTAGGGGAGTCACTGATGTTGGTTTGCTTAAATTGAGCTAGTCAAGTGGACGACACTCGATTTAGGTAAATTAATGCAGTAGGTCCCTATAGCTAGGTTCATAGTTAATTCATCAATTGTTCCCTGGCAGCAGCGCCATAAAAGCTTGTTAACACCTATGGGTGCACGCAAAAAAGATCCACAAGCCCACGAATATCATAGTAGCTTTCCACCTAGACTATTCCAAGTATCATATCCATAGGGAAATGTGTGAGATTAACTACATTATAACTTAACTAGGGATAGCAACAAGGTTAAGGATAAATAGGAGTGTGGAGAGGACTTCTAAGGCATTTAACTTCTAACTTAAGTTAGTGTTGTATTCTAGTGTTCACCAAGGGACATCGCTAATGAAGAGTATAGCTAAATATGCCTCTTCCCTCACAACCATGTCCTACTAGTCCTACAAATGGGAGGTGGATTACAAAAAACCTCGTAGTTGTCACTCTAATTGGTCTACCACATGTTCTGCCCTATAGGGTGCATCCATAGTAACCAAGAGTCTAAGCACCACAATTACACTAACGATTACTACTTTTACTCCTGCTAGTAAGGGTAAAAGCACTCAAACGAGTTGTGCTCTTGATAAACACCAAATTTCAAAACTACTTTAAATTAGAAATCTATTACCAGCGTTATCTCGAATGCAAGCTCGAAGAACCTAAATCCGTCAGGTACAAGTTGTAGAAGTAGCATCGACAAGCCAGTACTTCTACCAAACTCTTCCATCGCTCTCTAGCCCACTATTATATACAAAGGATAGATCCTACTAGAGGACTACTCTTTTCTTCAATTGCTATCTATGATCCTAAAGGATAAAGGATTTGCATCTCTGATGATGGCTCTAGGATGGCCTTCTAGAGAAGGTTTGGGGGTCCTTTTATTGGGGGAGATGGAGTAGAGGCAAGGCATTGCCATGTCCTCAATCCATGTCAACTCCCTCGATCACCATTAGATTAACCAACTTTAAACAGACCTTCAATCACAGTAGAGATTGATCCTCAAAGGCAGTGGAGAGTCCACATCAAACAGGAGGCTGAATGGGGGTCACCACAGGTCGACCGACCTACTTTCATGGTAGGTGGGCCTCTCCTTTTGACAGGTATGTACATACTCAGTCTTGAGTAGGTTTTCACATGATTGCCCATTTGGTGACATCGGTTTATATATTTGATGTGTATGACAATGGGACCTTCCGGACTGAGTCCATCGCGGATGAAAATTACTTCACAAATTGTGGCTAATTTTGCCCATAGAATGGCTAAATTCACTTGCATGCAAATATTCACCAAGAATTGTGGAATTCGTTAGTTTAAAGCTTCTAAACCTATGGTGATGTTCGATTTTACGGATTTGTGTAGCTAAAATTGATGGTTTATTTTGGTGGTAGAGACCGTCAACACTGGCAGTGAAAGCGTAGAAAGATTGCGAACAGCAGTGCACTCAAGATAGGTCACATGAGCACAATCTCTTCTGTATGTTGGTAGTCCTTAACTCCTATTTTTAACCACCAACACTCGCATAAAATCCACTCGAATGAACACCAAACTTAGTGATAGGGTTTATAACTAACGAATTCAACAAGTTTTTTTGTTTATCTATTTGTAGGAGGGCATTAGTGGAAAATACACATAAAAGGTCTAAAGATGTGCAAGAGAACAAAGCATAAATAGCATCTTTCGAGGATAGGAGTTTTTAGGCATTTCCTATCAATTGGCGGACGGTCTGTTCACTCTATCGGATAGTCTGATGGCTTTAAGGGCTTGACAGTTGATTCATGGTCCCAATTACTCAATCTAGTAGATGGTCTGCCACAACTATTGGACTCTCCACTGAGTCAGGGCCTATAAATAGGCCGACAGTGACTAATGGGATTCAATCCTTACCATTTTTATCCAAAACGGTCACTATCACCACCTGCACCCTTGCTGTCGCTGTGCAAGTGGTTGAGAGGATTTGGGGTGGTCCAGGGCTTCCACATGTGCTTCCATCATGACCAATAGGTAAGTTCTTGTTTCTTTACTCTCTTCCTCACTTTATTCCTTAATCCATCCAAATTAGGGTTTCCTTGACTTCTTGTGTGACTAGGGTTAAAGGTAATCCACCTTAAGGAATTGGTAGAGTATGCATAGGGCATTCTTGTATGGATTTGAGTGGAGTAAAACTATTTGATGGCTTGGATATTGGGGACTAAGGTTCTTCCAGTTATTGTTGAGGTTGCTCTATATTCGATGGCAACAAATAGTCCGGTAGAATTGGTGGAAAATTCCTGCTAACCTCGTAACTAAAATGAAGGAGTTAGTTTGATTCACTGGTACTGTTTGTAATTTTGATGAACAATCCATGCGATGTCGTGGGTGCTCTGCAAATCAACTTGCATTCCCTAAACAATCTCTACATAACTGTTTGTGCTGGCAGAACATTCTAGTACCTCTAGCGGAATGTTCCAATCACTCATATTGTTCTTGGTCTGTCTGTATACTGTTGGTTTATAATTTATCTGACGGTCCGTGAGCCTTGGGGTATACTCCACCAATGTCTGTGCTTGCTATTTTTGTTTAAACTTGTTCGAATGGCTACCCTAACTTTATAGTTGTTGCTTGTGTGAGATCTCCATAGTACATACACTCGCTATAAAGCACATGGTCACTTCAATCGTGGTTTGAAAAGTTGTTATTGCTCAAAAGTGCATGCCTTGCCAAATGCTAATCCAATTCCCACTAATCTTTGACCTTTCTCTTTTGTGTTATAGATCCACTATAGATTCCAACCTTTGGGCGGATAAACTATCTGACGTGGTGCCTTCGATGACGATGAAGAGGAAATCAATGGGACCTTTCCAATGGATATGTTAGGAATCCTGGAGAAATGCTTTGGGTGGACTGCTGTTAACTTTAGTAGGGCTACACTATCTAGGTAGTTTGTACAAGCTAGGGATTCTCCATCTCCTTTCTTCCATACTCGTAGCCAGTACCGGCTGTACCAAGGAAGCATTGACATCCAGTTGTTGCATGCGGATCGACAATGGTTGAGCCAGTCATATATGGGAATTTACATGTAGATGGTTGGTTTGGTTGACATGTTCAAGGTCATGGGTTGGAGAAGTGTGCTTGAGTTTTAGCATGAATGGAATAAAGCAGTGATCCATCAGTTCTATGCTACTCTGGAGGTTCGGGCTAAGAATGAGGAGCTCACTTTGATGACTAGGAATTGTAGATTCAAGGCTACCTTCAAGGATTTTGTAGTTGCTGTGAGTTTAACTACCACAAGATGAAGCTGGGCAAATTGGTTGCTAATCTCCCAATGCTGCTAGCTGGTGAGATACCGAATCTTCATTATCAAGAAACTTCCAAGTATGGTCCACCGGGTGGCTTGAGGAGGATCCCCAAGGTGATCTATGAAATCTTGAGGCATACTATTGTGCCTTCTACTAAGATCGAGGACAATGCCATTGGTTGGCCCTTCCTTGAGATCATCTATGCAGTGATATCTGGTGCCAAGCTTAATTTGCTGGATTGGATGGTGAACCAGATGCTAGAGTCCAAGCTCAATATGCGCACTCCATTAGCGTCGCAACTGTATATCATGGCCTTAGTGCTTCACATGGTTGAGGACTTTTGTGGACTGTGTGAGGTTTAGAATTTGGCTTTCCTGCCATAACAGCATGATTGGGCTTACTTGGAGAGAGTGCCATCGCCAATGGCCGATAAGGTGCTGGGGTTGAACCTTTAAGGTATGTCCAAGGCTCTCTTTCATCTTACTCATTATTTCAAAGTGATTTTCTCTTGCATTTGTTTTTGGAATACATGCTTGCTCAAATACTTCACTATACAAAACTCATTCCATGGGAGGTGGCACTTCCTAATAGTCTAGTGCCTCTTGGTTCTTCCTTCGAATGAGATGCATCGAGGTCCTTTTATTGCGTCCAGCCTTCATGCCATAGGTCACAATCTTATACTCTTAACTTAGCCCATAATTCTAGTTTTAGCTCACTATTCCTTTCTCATGTACCCATCGTTCGTCCTCTTCTTGTAGGGTCTTCTCTACTCGGAGGGTCTGGCCCATGCTGATCATCAAGATAGGGGCTTGTTGATATTTCTTAACACGAATAGAAATAATCCACAAGTGCACGGAAGTATCGTTGTAGCACTTCACCCAGAAGTATTCAGGTATCGTATTTTCCACGGGGAATGGAGGCACTCTTCTAGCTAATTCATCCAAGGACAACACAAGGGTAGAACTGGTAGATGTAAAGATGGATTCCTATGATTATAGGGTCTATGGATATATAAACTCTACTATTACTTACTCACTTCAGGCATCGGATCACACCTAGTCTACCAAGCGAGGCTGGCATGTAGCCTACGTTGAACCTAGACATGGGGGAATATGAGGGATGGATAGGGCTGTCACCACATGCCACCTACCCCTCAACCATGGGGAACAAGGTAAATGAAGATAGCTTCTAGCCTAGACACCATATCTACGATATCGACTATTACTCTGGCATGCATGCAAGGGTTATCTGTCTGTATCAGGGCCCTTCTACTAGAGCAACCGCCACAAGGACAGACAACAAACCCGCAAAAAAGTAAAAGTATAGCTTACTAATCAAAGACTTTATAACCAAAAGAAATATGAACACTCACTTTAGGAGGCAACCCCGTTGAAGTAAAGATGCTCGTCGAGGTACAAGTTGGGGAGACACCGATAAGCTCGCCACTTCCCCAAGCTCTCCCTCACATCTCTCCCTTACTACTCTACTAGCTATATAGGGCCTAAGCCCTTAGAGTGTTGCTCAAAAGTAGAGAAGCACTTTGCCTTGTTGTGTATTGTAGAGGAGGGGTACCCCTCTATTTATACAAGAGCCTAGGCATTGCTGGAGGCTATTCTTGGCGTAAAATAGGAGCTCCACCACCTTTGCATGGAAGCATGCCACTGCTAGAGCGAGGAGAGGCAGGGAGGTGCCCAGAGGGGGTCACCTGCCCCCTAGGGTCGACCACCCCTTCACCACCACCTCTGGCCACCGCCTTCATGTGGTAGGCTTTGGGATGGACCTGGATCGTGTCCCAGTGGTGCTTTGCTCCATTCAGTTGAGTTTGTAGTTGCCTTTGTCATTCCTTTGCGCAATTCAGCGTCAGAAAATTTCTTTTAGTGAATTTCTCTATGCATTTTATGTTTGTGACCTACGAAACATGCTTGTACTAAAACTTGTGGAAAGTGTGAGTAAAAATCCCTAATTCTAAGTTTGGTGTGCACATTTATTTATTTTGTTTAAACATTGGCGGTAGAAATGTGAGTTAAGCACTACCAACAAGCTCCCCCACACTTACTCCTTTACTTGTCCTCGAGCAAAGTTTAGAGATAAAAGTAATCATGAGCATAACATCCTAAGATATATGGCTTACATAAAAGTTATTCCAACACATTCCTTACACAAGTGGGATATGTGGCTTTAGCTAACATGTTTCCTTGGGTTGCTAAAAAGTAGAACAGTTCATGAAACAAAGTCATCTTCCCAATTTCACATCTCAGTAACTCAGAGTTTTGAAAGTTTTTTTCTCAAGAAAAAGCATAGTTCACTTTATACTCCTCAATTGGCACTCTTAAATCACTCAATAGTGTATAACTCCTTACCAAGGCATAGCAAAGTTTTGCCTTCTTTTGTTTTCTCCTACTTCTAAAAAGGTTTTATGTGGAGCTTTAGGTAGGGATGAACAATATAGCATACTTGTATTGCATGTGTTGTAAAGTCAAATCGAGGATCCAAGGAGAGAAGTGCCATACTCTTAGATCAAGATGTGCATGTGTGTGGAAACAGGTAAACTGAAACTATACTCCTTTTGTAGACATGATCTCTGTATATCTTATTATTTTGAAACATGGCTATCTTTCTTCTTTTTTTCAATGCATGAGCCTTAATGTGCTCTTTTTTCTTTTGTACTTGGACCTTTATGTGTCCATATTTTTTTCTTTAAGCCTTTTACATAGCCCATGTCTCTTCTTTTAAACCATATATTTGGAGAGAGATCATTATCTTTTAGAACATGGAGTATTTCCCTACCCAACATATTTTTGTCTACTCCCAGTGTAGGAGCAGAATTTTTAGTGGATTTGGATGGAAGTATGTCTTTGCATACTCCTAGTGTAGGAGCAGCTTGTGTATGTGGAGTGTACATGATCTTGATCTTGGGAGCATGATAAATCTCTCAACAAGGGTCAATAGGACTTGACCAAACTCAATACTATAACAAGCAGCTTATGTAGAAGGCTTGAAGCTTGCAAGATGTCAAATTTGGCTTTGGTAGGAATTGCTCACCAATTGAGGAGTATGTGATACTATGGTTTTATATTTTTATTAAAACAAATTCTCCAAGTACTTTGAATATAAATGGTAGGATTTCTAAGTCAGATCTATATCACACCTCACAACAACTTAGTCAGCATGATTGTCCTATTAGAATATTTTTCCACAAGCATAAGTGTATGTATATGGAACAAAGTTTATGCAAGCTTCTATCTTAAACATGTTATGAGCATGTCACTTTTCAAAAATTTAAATGAAGTGTGTTTTGTAAAATTGCATAGGGGATTGTTCATCATGAGGCGAATAGCAGGGATAAAATGAGTTTAGTTTTAGTGATCAAGATTTATGTTTGTTCAAACTCAAATTGGAGGGAGTTGAGGGTTGTGTTACACAAACCATCATTGAATAGGAGTTGAGTCAGAGGTGGCTTGGCTGAACTAGAGGTTCAGCCAATCCTCTCTAGAGCCATTTGTTTCATCCTTCTGCATCATGGATTGTCCGAGGGTTGTGCAACGTGTTGGTGGGAAATCACGAATGTGTGTTAGTTGTGCTTGAGAGATCTCCCCCACATTCTTGTACCCGTTTTTATTTGACAAAGAAAAACAAAAGAAACAGATAAGGGCTCTACCAGTTGAAATACTTGGCAGCCTTAATTGTTATCATTATTGTATTTTTATTTATTATTTTTGTTATTATTATTATATATTATTTTTTAGTGTTCACCCAACTTTTTATCGTTCAAAATAACTCCAACAAGGCTAAGGGTGAAATTGCAAGATATTCCTAGCCTTGATTCATCTCCATTTTGGATTACTTCCCTTGTCTATGAAGATAATGACTCAAAGTTCATTAACCAAGATTAAAAATCATGTCTAATTTTGATTAAAGGAGGCCATTTTAACCTAAGCACCATGCTTAATTTAAAAGACCAATGGATGTACCACATGGGCCCATGTGAATACACCCAAACTTAGAGCATATGACATAAACAAGAGATGCATGAATTTGAATGATTGTATTCTTATGGAGACAAAAATGAGTTAAAGGAATTGGTGAACACCTTTTATTTATAATAATCATTTTTAAATTAAATATTTTTTTATATATAGCCAGGTAGGGCTAACATCATCATTTCTCTGTTTTTTAAGTAAGATGATCATTGGTGTATATGGAACTTTCGGACTCTCACCATCCTCCCCCACACTTAGATTTTCGTGTGAAAGTCAAGTGTGCAGGATTAGGGTCTCTTTACCAAAGATCAAAAAGGCATGTAGTTGATGCAACTCTCATATTTTCAGGCATCGTATGTCCCTATTCTTCTTGATCTTAACCTAAAAGGGTTAACACACAATAATACCCGAAGGTGCATACAATCCTGACAACAAGTCCTTGCTTTTTATTGATAAGTTGTTTTTTATAAATGTTATATATATGTTTTTTATGATAATCCGAGGTATCTCCCGATAGTGCTTAATTTATAGTCTTAAGCTTGACCGTGGGAAATTTGTCCTACAGTTAACAATGGTGGTTTAGTTCCTAGCTTCGCCACCAGGCATTTAGCATTATCATTCAAGTTGCAAGGTTAGTACCACAACACATCCATGAGATTTGCAATATTTGTGATAAACATATGCATCCACAAGCATCCTTCCAAAAAGTTTATAAACTAAGAGACGGTTGTGGTCCTTATAAAAGCATGTGGCACTAAGCATGATCAACTCTGGAGACTCTAGAAGTGAGCATGAAATGCGGGGGGTCTCAAAAGAGGAACCTTCATGCTTGTTAGTGGAATCATTCTTTTTGAGCACTAGAATTGGTGCTCCAAGATTGTCCATGGCATAGAGGTTTTGGCTAGAGGGACATGATTTTGGTTCGAGTAAGGTTGACGATGGACGTTCGGTTCCATAAGCAAACTTAGATGAAACAAACAAAGATAAGAATTTCACCTCCTCGAACGTGTCATTATTGGGATGTTGCTCTACCATCGGGATTTCTACATGAGCGATAGAAGTTACAAAAGTAGTTATTCCTAATTTTTCATCAAGGCTCCCATGGTAAGATTTTTCTTGAAAAAGTTTTTTGGAGGGGTAGCCAATAAGAAGATCAAAATCAAGGATGGCATAGATGTGGAAGTCTAGGTGTACCTCAGCTTTGTTGATTTCAATCGACACATCCCTGATGATCCCATAATACTTGAAAGCGAGTCTCGAGGGACTTTTGAAGAGTTTGTTGGTCGGGACTAGCGGCATGTTACCCAAAAGGTTTTTCACTAGGAATTCTGACATGATACTAGTCCTGACTATGGGGTTGTATAGGGCTTCTATGCTTGTTCCTCTTAATGAACAAGGCATGGTCGTGGAAGGTGAAAAATCTGAATTGCTTTGGAAGAATGTTTTACTTCCAACAACCATTCCTTTGATGGCTCTATTTTAGGGGAAACTTCCTCAGAAGGACATGTAAACTTTTCGTGCCCAAAATATTTTGAGGTTTTGCCAAAATCCCCAAAGTTGATAGGGAACTCCAAAGGATAAATCACTTTTTCCTTTGGTGTTCGTGGTTTGGGTGAGGGCTTATTAGTCGAATCTAGGGATGGTACGAGTTTGGATTCAATTGATGAGGGCTCCTCAACGCTCGACATGACTTTTGCCTAGAGGATTCCATTTCTCATGATGGGGAAGTGTAACTTTCTAGGAAGTTTTCAAGAAATCTCACTTGTTCCATCATGGGTTTATGTGTAAACCGGCCTTCGACCATCACGTCTAGGCATAGGTCAGCATTTATGTCAATACCTAAACAAAAAAGACCCAACAATACGCCATCGGGTAAAGACAAGTCTAGGCCGGCATGTATTAACATTGAAAACCTAGCCTAGGCTGCACCTATAGACTCCTTCCTGCGCTTCTCAAAGTTAAGGATTGCCCTTGGTAGAGAGTCGATATGGGACATAGGGAAGAATGCAAGATAAAACTTGTCTTTAAGTTCATCCCAGTCCCCATTCATACATTCTATGACATGTTTGTACCATTGCTTTGCCTTCCCTGTGAGAGAGAAGGGAAATAATTTCCACTTTAGAGTTTCTTGTGTCATGCCTGAGATGCTTAGGCATGAAAACATTTCCTTGAACTCATGCATGTGATGGCAGGGGCTTTCATTATAGTGCCCTAAGAAGGGTTGTGCTCAAAACATGGCTATTAAGCTAGGGTAGAGTTCATAGCTAGATGAAAAATTTTGTTTTATAGGTGGCTCGGGGAACTCACCCTTTGAAGCGAAAAGGGTTGGATTTGGAGTTGGCTTCATGATAGAAAAGATAAAAAAATATTTTTGTTTTTATATAAATAGGAAAAGATACAGATACGAGGATGAACTAGGTTCAAAGAAAATATGACAACCATTCCCCGGCAACGGCACTTGAAATGCTTGTTGGTATTTCTTAATGCGAACAGAAATAATCTGCAAGCGTATGGAAGTACCGTTGTAGCACTTCACCGAGAAGTATTCAGGGTATCATATTCTCCATAGAGAATAGAGGTGCTCTTCTAGCTAATTCTTCTAAGGACAACACGAGGGTAGAGCTGGTAGAGGTAAAGATGGATTCCTATGATTATAGGGTCTATGGATAGATAAACTCTACTATTACTTGCTCACTTCAGGCATCGGATCATACCTAGTATGCCAAGAGAGGCCGGCATGTAGGCTACGTCAAACCCGAACATGGGGGAATATGAGGGATGGATAGGGCTATCACCACCTGCCACCTACCCCTCAACTGTGAGGAACAAGGTAAACAAAATAGCTTCTAGCCTAAACACCATGTCTACGCTATCGACTATTACTCTAGCATGCATGCAAGGGTTATCCATCCCTATCAGGGCCCTTCTACTAGAGCAACAACCACAAGAACAGACAATGAACCTGCAAACAAGTAAAAGTATAGCTTAACTAATCAAAAACTTTATAACCAAAAGAACTACGAACACTCACTTTAGCAGGCAAACCCATTAAAGTAAAGATGCTCATCGATGTACAAGTTGGGGAGACACCAACAAGCCCGACGCTTCCCCAAGCTCTCCCTCACAACTCTACTAGCTATCTAGGGCCTAAGCCCTTGGAGTGTTGCTCAAAAGTAGAGAAGCTCTTTGCCTTGTTGTGTCTTAAAGAGGAGGGGTACTCCCTATTTATACAAGAGCCTAGGCGGTGCTAGAGGCTATTCTTTGTCTGAAACAGGAGCTCTATTGCCTTAGCATGGAGGCATGCCATGGCCAGAGCGAGGAGAGGCAGGGAGGCACCCGCCCCATAGGGTCAGTCATCCCTTGACCACCGCCACTGGCCATCGCCTTCGCATGGCAGGCTTCGGGCTAGACCTAGATCACGTCCTGGTGGTGCTTTGCTCTGTTGAGTTGAGTTGGTAGGCGCCTTTGTCATTCCTTTGTGCAATTCAGCATCGGAAAGCACCTTTCTATGAGTTTCTCTATGCATTTTATGTTTGTGACCTACAAAACATGCTTGTACCAAAACTTGTGGAAAGTGTGAGTAAAAATCCCTAATTCTAAGTTCTGGTGTGCACATTTGTTTATTTTGTTTAAACGTTGGTGGTAGAAATGTGAGTTAAGCACCGCCAGTAGGGCGCTACCTATCGCCATGGGTTCTAAGACTAGAGACTTCTCTATTGCAGCTCTAAACCTTGTGAGCATTGGTGGCTTCGCAGTTCCACCTATCATGTTTCGTACTAAACCTTGATGTAGGCATTGCTCTAATAGGAATCGAACTCAGATTTATAATCCTATCCTAAGCATGAACTTCTTGGTTGATGTACTAGTGGTGGATGGACATGCCCTACATATTGTGACATCTAAGCTTGTTTGGTCCACTTGGCGTAATGATTGTTGTCTTGTTCATTGGATGATGTTGATGTTGCTTTTGCTTGGATTCAATCACTATTTCTTGTGATTGAGAGATAAGGCTAAGATATAGGGGAAATTCTGCCGAAACTTTTCTTGGGCAAGATGAGGGATAAAGGCCACACTTAGATTCTAGAGAAGATTTGGAAGACCTAGGTAAGAGATGCTTCCGAAGATAAGAGAGATAAGGAACTCCAAAGACTAGGGAGATAGATAAGGGACTAGAACCACTCTCTTCGTCTCTCATAGCATAACATGCCTAATACATAGGGTGATCTAAATACGGATTCCGGTTCCTCACATAGGTATCTTTCTATCATTCCCTTCCCATGATCTAGATTCAAGTTAACCTACTTCTCATTCTTTGAAAATAGCTTGTATTTCCATTACTATTTAGAGATAAGAGGTTAGATTATCTAAGGGGTTGAGAATTACTGTAACTTATAAAGTTATTGCTAAAGCACAAAGATTATCATATTAATTAATTGACTTGACACAACGTTCGAGTTATATGAGGTTTGGCAAATGGATTGTTCATGTAAGTCAACCACCGCTCTGTTACCTATCTGTCGGGGACCGAGTGACATCCGCACCTCCCCTTCAGAATATTTGTAACAGTCGAGTTACACAAAACACCCCTAATGACAAATTGATAGATAACATGCAATGTAGTGCCACAAGAACTTGAATTTACTTAGTGTAATTGTTTGACCTTTGATATACAAAATAATAGGGATCAAGCGTAAAAGATTATAGAGTTGTTATCGGAGTTAACTTGTAGCTCATCTTGGAATCGCCCACTCCAAGGTCTACTATGCAGCGGTAAATAGAGCATTGGATCACATTGACTGAAACGACATTACCTACAAAATAACTTAACAGCAGCATCGTGAGTACATTTTGTACTCGCGTGACGTAATTCCAACATATAGAATTTGGTGGATCCGATGGTATTATCAGACATTTGGACATTTGTAGAAAAGTAATGGTGTTTCTTATAATGACATGCTCATGAATCAATATTAGCATAGTTGTTAAGCATATGACAAGTAGTAGCAGATAGCACATTAAAGGATCAACATTATAATTCTTACCATCAAGTTTCATCATCAACACTACCATGGGCATAGAAAGTAGGAACAACCAAAAGGGTTCCATCCCTAGGGACTCTAGGCTTTCAAAACTCTACAGATGTGTACAATTGTATCCACATGAAAGAATAGGACGAACCACCATATCCCGTGCATGAAGATAAGGGTTGCCTCATGTTGGTGGTGCTTAACTCATAATTCTTTCCACCAACATTTAAACAAAATAAATAAATGTGAATACCAAATTTAAAATTAGGGGTTTTAACTCACATTTTCCATAAGTTTTGGTGTCTATAAGATTTGTAGGACACAAGTATGAAACATATGTCAAAATGCACAAATAGGCAAAGCGTAAAGCATACCTAAGCCAAGAAATGGAAGAAGTCCCAAACACCCACGGATTTTGGGTGCCATACTCATCAAAATGAGGCCCAAGCCCATCCAACAACCGCCCCTACAAAGGCGGTGCGAGGAGGCACCAACCAGGCCCACCTTCTAGGAGGCTGTATAATTAATGTCCCTAGGGACAATTGCATGCAGATCCCTAGGAATATTCCCCCGCAACCGTCCTTCGTGAGCTATAAAAGCATGGGAGGCCTCCTCATTTCAACACACAAGTATACACAAGAGAAGAAGAAGAAGAAGAGATCCACTCATATCTTTAGCTTGTAGCTAGAGTAGTATAGGGAGTGATAGAGAGAAAAGTTGGAGAAGTACTAGAGTTGCTGGCTACCTCCACTAGTATACTCGGTGCACTTATACACTTAGCAGAAGGAGTGCCAGAGGTAATGGCTCCTCCACACTTGTACCTCTACAATCATCTTACTACTTGAAGTAAGCAGCTTGTGTTCAACTTTGGCATTGACTTGTTAAGAAAGATATCTTTGTTCACTATTTACTTATGGGTTCATCGTCCATCTCCATGGTGGATGCAATAATAGAGGACTCCTAATAAAGACGAAAGTTCCTGGCCAATGCTACAGTAGTAACCGATAGTGTAGACATGGTGTCTAAGCTAGAAGTTACCTTCGTTTGCCTCATTCCCCATGGTTGAGGGGTAGGCGATAGGTGGTGACAGCCTTGTCCATACTTTGTAATCCCCTAGGTTTGGGTTCGGCGTAAAGCTACAAGCTAGTATCACCTAGCAGACCTGGTGCGGTCTGGTCCCCGAAGAAAGTCTTAAGTGGCAAAGCTATATGCACTTTGGATCTCTATCACTAGGAGAACCTCACTACCCAAGTTATCCTTTTTCTTAGGTGACTAGCCAAGAGACTAACACATTCGTTCCTTTGACAAAATACGATACCCTGAATACTTCCTGGTGAAGTAATACAATGGTGTATCCGTGTGACTTGCAGATTCATTCTACTTACGCTAAGAAACATAAACAAGCATTTTTGGCACCATTGCTAGAGAACGGTTGTCATAATCATCTCTGGACCTAGTTCGCCTGTGTATCCTTTGTTTTTACATTTCTTTTCTTTTTCCTCTTTTCCAATGGAGCAACCCATAATTTAACAACTTTCTGCTCCTAAGGGCGAGTTCGTAGAACCACCACAATCATCGAAGGCAATCACAGCTTCTAGTTACAAACTCCACCCTGGCTTCATAGCCATGGTTTGGGAATAGACCTTCTTAGGGTTAGATTATTAAAACCCTATCATGACTTTAGGCATGTCACAATAAACACTTCGGTGGAAGTTATTTCCCTTCTCACTTGATGAGAGGGCGACACAATGGTACGCCCACAATGTAGGGAAGGTAAATGGAGATTGGGAAGAACTAAGGAACACATTTTGTCTTGCGTTCTTCCCTATATCTCAAATCACTACCCTATGACAAGAGATACTCAACTTCCAACAAAATGAGAAGAAAACCATAGTTGCAGCCTAGGATAGATTCTCAATCTTAACATGTTCTGGCCCAGACTTGTCTATGTCAAACCATGTGTTGTTACAACACTTTTGGTTAAGTCTTAGTAAGGAATCTGCCCTACATCTTGAAATAGCTGATGCAGGTTCATTCACACACAAAACCATAGAGCAAGGAGAAGTGCTCCTAGACCGCATTCTAGAGAACACTCCTCCCTTAGAACCCCTCCATATAGAACCCATGTCAAGCCACGAGGAAGTCTCTTCGACTAAGGCTGAACCTGTATCACTTACTCAAAGACCCTCGCCCAAAATAGAAGATTCGGAGGAAGGTTTCCAACCTTTGGACCTTCCATATTTCAAGGATGATTTTTTTGCTAATTTTGGAAACACCTCAGAGTACTCATGCCAAAAGAGGCCATCAGTTCCTATCACTCCTGTTGATCCATTAGACAAAGATTTCCTTAGGGAATCCATCCAGGAGTTAACTGTAATTATGAGCAGCGAATGGGTAGAAGAGGCAGAGCTTTCTTATGAAGAAATTTAGATTCACACCCCCTCTTTAGCTATTCAATGCAAAGTCAGGAGATCTTGGGAGAAAGTGTTATACAATCCCACTATAGGGGCAAATGTCATGTCTGCATTGTATGCACTAGCTTATTTAGGCAATGGACCCATTGCCCCTACAAACAAAACCTTAAGACTTGCCCCAATATCAAGCTTGGAAGGTGCAGGGGTTCTGTATGGTATAAATCTATAACATGACAATACTGTTTTGACCCTTGACTTCCATGTCTTTGATATTTAGGATTTTGACATCCTGATAGGGCATTCCCTAAAAAATCTCCTTGTTGAACCTCCAGTATTAGGGGATTTAAGCATAAAGTTGGGGAGAGATACTTTTTATATTCCTATCACTTGAGCCAAAAACTCGATGGCAGAGCCTCTCTCATATCCTGACCTACCCAAGGAAGTCATGTCGGTTTCACCATTCAAATCTCCTGAGTCATCCTTAGAAAAAGGTGCCAAGCTCTTCATTGAAGAGGAGGATGACTTAGACGAGATCATTGATCTTCCTCATGAGGAAGCACTAGCATGACCTCCAGTTGAGCTAAAACCCTTACCCACTGGCCTATGTTACGCTTTCCTAAATGGCAACAAAGAAACTCCTTAATCATTGGTGACAAGCTTTCTAATGAGGAGACAGCCAAACTCATCGCCATCCTAGAGAAACATAGGTCAGTTTTTGGGTATTCATTGCAAGATCTCAAGGGGATTAGCCCAACTCTCTATACCCATCGCATTCTAATTGACCCTTTGAGTACACCATCTCAAGAGCCTTAGCGTAGTCTTAATGATGCGATGCGAGAAGTCATGAAGAAGGAGGTCCTTAAACTTCTTCATGCCAGGATAATCTATCTCATACCACATAGCAACTCGGTCAGTCCCATCCATGTGGTACCAAAGAAAGGAGGAACGATGGTAGTCGAGAATAATAAAAATGAGTTAATCCCACAATGTACAATCACGGGGTGGTGAATGTGCATTGACTACCAAAACCTCAAGTCGGCTACAAAGAAAGATTACTTCCCACTGCCCTTCATTAATGAAATGTTAGAGTAGTTGGTGAAGCACTCTTTCTCTTTGTTTCCTTGATGGGTATTCAGGGTATCATCAGATTCCCATCCACCGTGATGATTAAAGCAAGATGACTTTCACATGCCCATACAGAACGTACGCTTATCGTCGAATGTCATTCGTGTTATGCAATGCACCCGCTTCATTCCAATGGTGTATGATGTCTATTTTCTTGGACATGATAGAAGAAATCATGGAGGTTTTCATGGATGACTTTTTGGTCTATGGAAAAACCTTTGACCGCTATCTTGAGAATTTAGACAAAGTCTTGCAAAGATGCCAAGAAAAGTGCCATTTCATGGTCTAAGAAGGCATCGTTCTTGGGCACACCTTGTGTTTGAGAGGGGGATTGAGGTAGACAAAGCTAAGATTGTGGTTATCGAGAAGCTACCACCCCTCATGAACATAAAAGGAATCCGTAGCTTCCTAGGTCATGCAGGGTTCTATAGATGGTTTATCAAAGATTTCTCACAAATCTCTAGACCCCTCATGAACCTACTAGCTAAGGATGCACCTTTTGAGTTCACAGATGAGTGCTTAAATGCTTTCCACACTCTTAAGAAAGCTCTCATCTCAGCGCCAATCATCCAACCACCCGATTGGTCGCTGCCATTCAAGATAATGTGTGATGCTAATGACTATGTTGTTGGTGCGGTCCTTGGCCAAACCAAAGATAAGAAGCATCACGCAATCACTTACGCTAGCAAAACATTGACAAGAGCCCAACTTAAGTATGGTACCATGGAAAAAAGCTCTTAGCATTCATTTTTGCTATAGACAAGTTTAGGTCTTACTTAGTGTCAGAGATATAGCCCAAGGTACCCACACTGACCATATAACTGGCCCATCAACTGGAGGATGACCAAGGATGAAGCCCATGAGGACTATGTGCAACTGCTAACCTAGGGATCATGACGCATCAAGGATATCTACCGCCACCACAACTATGGTAGGATTGGATTGATTTGTTGTAACAAACTCAGAATCCAATTTGTAGCACCGATTGCCCTCACTATAACCCTACCCCTCTACCTATATAAAGAGGGGTAAGTACCTCATGATTGTTAGGTCCATCATGACACCATTGCCTCATTCAAATCTACCTTGTAGCTAGGAGCAACAGCCCCTGTAACCGAGCATACGAATACAAGAAGAAGTAGCAACTGGATGTATGGCCTTTACTCGCTTCTTAGGGCCTAAACCTAGTATAAATCTCTTTGCCTCATGTGTAACCATCTAAATCAATCTATGCAATCATGTTGCTAGGCATTGCCTAGAGCTAAATAATCCGATAGTTGGCGCACTAGGTAGGGGCCTTTCGTGTTTAGATTAATATCAGTGTTTTAGATGGGAATCATCATCAACATCAACAACTACCATGGAGAGGATGTAGCCAAGTGAGAAGATCACCTTCGATAGCCTCAATTTCATCGCTAACTAGTTCAGGGATTTACATCTATAGAAACCCAAACTACCCATGGAGGAGGAGGAGCAGCCTCCCATGATCTGTGTGTTCTTTGCCGGATTGGAGGAAGCTATGAATGTTGGGCCCTATGCTCTCACCCAACATCTTAGCCATTATGGATGCGATGTCTTCCCCAAGCTTGGCCGAGAGAGCAATCTCGAAGCCACCCTCTGACTCTAGGCAGATACAAACTTGGCGCCCCAATTGGATCTACAATTGCCACCCGATCACTTCCTTCCTGGCTTTTCGGCTAGGTTAAGGAAAGCGGCAGGTGTCCTACTCTAGCTAGCTTCCACAAGCCCTGGCGGAACCCACCAAACCTCATACCAAGGATCATCCCATCTATGGTTCCCATCCTCCCTGAATGTTTCGACAACCTGATTACCTAGTTTGTCAGGATGGTCACCAATGGCGACTGAAGACATGGCTAACATGCCTGGAAGATTGGCAACACATAGAGGACAACTGAGCCTATCCTAGATTTTCGATCTCAATCAGTATGATTAGTTCCTCCTTGAAAATCTAGAGCTAGGGGTGGAACTACCCGAAGAGGAAGGCATGAAGTCCCAAGAGCAACTAGAGTGTTATATGAATCTACAAGACCCCAGGCCACCTTAGGAAGCACTTGAGATGCTCACACTTGATAGCGTAGCCCATCGTTAGGAGACATTACAATCTCAGACACTATATGAGACCAGCAACGAAGTGCACCTCTGCTTCCTTCATTAGAATGACGATCTCAAAGCGGACAACAATCACCTTCGTCAATAGTTCAACCAATCTCCTAACACTCAGCAAATTCAAGTCAAGCACACCCATCCCATGGACGGCCAAAACTTGGCCAATCAACCCTATGGGAGTGTCAGGTTGCTTTAGTCAGCAACTAGGGTTGGACCAGTGACGCATCCGACAACTCGAAAGTCGCAGCATAGTTGGGACCCTCCTGAGGCATATCATAGGCCTACCCCATGCAATTGCTGGCCATGCTTTCCAGGGACTAGGGGCCAACCAATGGGAGGACCTAGAGCATATTGCCCTCCCAACCTGATCTACGGTCGACTAGGGAGTAGGCAAGATGCTCGTTGTTGATCATCATGTGAAAGCAGGAACGTGATACTCGAAGCCCAGCCCAGCTGCCGATTAGGCTTGAGTATACCATCCCAAGAATAGCCTCAATTTGTAACACCCTAGGTGTTAGTCATGAATTAAGCAGTGAGTTTGGACTCAAATAAGTTATGTCAAGTGATGATCGAGAGCTCTAGTCTAAAATTTTTGAAGTGGTGATGAAGGCATTGAGGTCAAATCTATGAAAATGAGCCCCAACTTGAACTTTGACAATACATCTTGTGTGCATGTTGACCCTTTTCAAATGTAGGCTTGATTAGGGTTCAAGATGCCTTTTTTATGAGCATCACCTTATCATCAAGATATCATGACCATTGGAAAATTTTCATGAAGCTTGGAATCGAAAGGTCAATGGAATGACAAGTCATTCTTGCATGGATTACTTTGTTAAGTGAATGGGAACTTGTGCAGTTAACCAAACCTTGCAACCTTGCTCAAATAGTCCTAATTCAACTCATGAACAAAAGTTATGAAAGGTTCATGTTGAGCAAATGTCAAGAAAATGCTTCAATGGACCAAAAAGCATAATTTTAAGCATATTTATGCTGCTTTGACCCAAGTAAAACTTTGACTTCTATACCAGTGGTAGGGTTGACCATAAATGAAAGTTGTAGTCTCAATTGTGTGCTACAAACTTTGTTTTTAGACCAAAGGCTGAATCTATGTCTAAGCTTGTCAAACAGAGGACTCAAGTTTGAATCAACTGCTGTTTTCTGCCTAGGAAATAATTCTAAGTCTTGCTTTTGTTAAGCAACTTGGTTTGATCCAAAAATAGAAGTAAGGGTTAATTCTATGGAGAAGGTCTAGGAAGATGTTGGATCAAGTTTGACTAATTTTTGACCTTCAAAAGCAAGTTTCCATGACTGCTGTCATCACGCTGACACTATCACATTTAGGCATAATTAGCTGCTAAACTAAAGCACAAATTACCTAATACCCTTAACAAAAATTGGAGGGCACTCAAAGAGAAACAACTTTGTTTTAGGCTCCAAGATTCGAATCCAAGCCAAATATACCATTTTTGGAACACGAAGCCACGCACATCGACGCCTGCCACTTGTTCGAGGGAATGCCTCCATGGCAACCATACACGGCGCGTGCCCCCACCATTGCTACCACATGTCCCTATGCCCCTACGCTCATGGGGACATTTAGGCATGTTACCCTCCACTCTCGCTCAAACTCCGCTCTCTCTCTCGCTCTCGACTCCCTCTCCCTCGCTCTATGGAGCTCACACGCGCTAGGCGCAGCCACGTCCAGCATGGATGGCCATGGAGCTCCCTGCCACCGCCGCGTCTCTTGCCTCTAGCCATCCTCACATCCCCACCTAGCACCTGCATAGCTCTATGCTTTCCACCTAGCCCCTACACCTAGGACCACAGTCGTCGAGCACGTGAGTGCCGCCGCCGCCGGAGCGCCCTCCGCTAGGATTGCCTGCATGTGTGGCTAGGCCGTGTTGGGCCACCACATGCAAACTACGACTACCCATGGGTGCGCGTGTGCTAGGGCACACCATGTCCCCACAGCACTATCACTAGCCAGCCGCTAGCCAAAGCTGGCTAGCCCCGAGCTGTCACCGGCCTCCGTCCCGTGCTCTGCTCTACGCTTGAGGAAGAAGAAAGGATGAAAAGGAATTAGAAACTCTTATTAGGGTTCTTGTTGCAAAAGGGCTAGAGAGCTAGTTTTCTTGGTCTAGGCTTAGTTAATTAGAGGAAAGTCCAGGGTTCTCGAGGCAAAAGTTTTTTTCTTTATCTTTTCTATTATTGTTTTTAATTAGCTAAAACTTTGGAAAATCATAGTAATTCATAGAAAAATAAGAAAATAGAAAATGAAGGTGTTTTGGAATCCCTATGAGTAGATCTATGCATTAGAGTCATAATATGATATGTGTTAGTAAAATGTTTCTGTTGTTTTTATTTATTTTCGTAATTAGGGTTTTCTAGGAATAAATTGATATCTGGAGTTGTGGTGCTCCAATTGCTATAAAATTTTTATGGTAGGCTACTGATGTCATATGTGTGTTGTGGTAAAAATTTCTAGTTTATTAGCGCATGTGTGACTGAGTTATTGATTTAACTTTCTTAGTGCTTAATAAATGTTTTTAATTGGGAAATAAATGAAATAAGATTGGAAAAATAGAAAATATTGTTCCATTACCTTAGCATAATGTTATTATGTCATGTTGAGACATAATATGGCCATATGTTTATAGAAGGTATGGAGTTTTAGATTTATTTTGCCCTCATATGCTTTATTGCAATAGAAACTTGTTTTTATTGTAGTAATTAATTTATAGAACCTGAGCATATGAAATATGGACAATAGCCATGTTTGGATAACATATACCACTCATAAAAAGTATCAACCCCAAACTAATTGTTCTTATATAGCACTAAAAAATATATATGTTGCATTATATAAGTAGAGGATGAAAGTTTGTTAATAGATGCATGTGTTTATGCCTTGTAATACTTTTAATAATTGGTGCTAAGTAATGTGATTGCTTGGTTATGATTAGGAGCTGCATATATAGCAACAAAATGTTAGTTGTTAACAACATAAATGATAAATGCATATAGTTGTATCTCTGCTGTTGTGGCTACTAGAGCAGTTAGCAGTGTTGTGATGATTTTGTGGCCTAAATGATGTTTTCTGTAGATATTTGAATACCAAAGCTGTAGATAATTTCCTTATCTTGCTTGTTCTAAAATTTCAAGATTTGAGGCCTGATGGTTTAGGAGTTATAGATTTTACAAGTTTGCTATCAGCTTTTGCATGTGCTCTGAACAGATCTGAATGATTATATTGTTTGGCTTATTTAAACATGGAATCATGTATTGGTGATAATAAAAGAGTTGTAGTGCTTTTGTTCAGCTTTTTGAAATATCTAAGAGCACCATTTTTGCTGGCCTAGAGCTCTGGTTATAGCTGTTCAAAGTGGAATGATAGGTTCTGCCCAAATCTGGACAGAGATGTCTTCATTGGGTTGTTTAACCTTGTTAGCTATAGAATCATCTTAATATGATAATAATAAAGTTATAAATAACATAATAATATTTCCATAAAGTTAAGAATCATGTTTGATTGGATGATTACGACTCCCGTTATGCAGTTCTAAAGTTCATGTCAGTTTTCTGTCCAAGTTTGTGCAGATCTGCTTGTTAGTGTTTTTCAATCTTGTTAACCTTTGAATCTGATCTAGCTGTAAATAACAAAGTTGTAGACAATTTCTTAAGCTTTCCAAAAAGTCTAATATCACTTTTGTCTGATTCCTATAACTCCAGTTATGGTTGAAACAAGTGCCTTTTGTGTTGCTGTCCAGATTCTGTGCATGTACTAAGTTGATTGCATTAGCTTGCTCTTGTTTTTGCTAAACATATCAGTTAGTTCTTCATTGATAAATGCTTGATGTAACTGAACTTGAGTTGACTAGCATGCCCCGCTTGATGTGCTTTGTATCTCTATGTTAGACTTGATGTAAATAACTTGCTCTCTAGGTGCTCATGTCATGTGGTGTAACCTTGTGCTTGTTTTAAATGCTTTTACATGATGCCTCTCATGTTACCATTCTTTGCATTCATGCACTTGCATCTCATTTAGGTACGCTAGATGTACCATGCGTGGACGTGAAACACGGTATGTTGGAGTTGAACCTGAAGATGGTGTTGGTGGATAGATCCAGAAGATGGAAAGACCCCGAGATGCTCGTCAAGTGAGTGTCATCTAACAAGCACTGACCTAGTGTTGGATCCTAGGCAAGCCCCAGAGTATTCTAAGTCATCTACCCTCTCTTTTTACAAATGCACATAAGTATAATTTTTGTATGCTGCATTAGGTGATAGGAGTTGAATGAAGCCGTTGGTGCATAATTCCTACATTATCCACTATATATAAATACCTGAACCCTTACTAGTATGAGTAGGACATTCTATGCTTAGCCAAGCTTAGACCGGTAGAAGGGGTGATTTCCTGTCACCTACAATATAGGTGGATACCTGGTCACGGTTGGCTATATTTGCTATTGTGCAAAATAACCATGTCATGATGAATAAATGGAGACCGAACGGGATCTAGTAATTGAGAGGTAGTAGGACATGGAGGTCTTGTGTGCTTATTTATCTCATCTAGGTCGGTTAAGGACCGCATCATTGAAGGCCCTCTTGTCATTTTGAACGTAGCCTCTCACTTAGCAGGCCGGATAACTCGTTCCGACCATGAAGCCGAGTAGCTCAACTCAGGCTAGGAGTCATTCTATCCATATGCGCACACTAGAGGTAGTAAGGATATGCAGGGAGCTAGATATGAGACCAAGGGCAGGCAAGGCCTGAGCGTCCTGGTAGATGGTTAGTACCTAAGGGTGTGGCACAGATTGAACCAGCGAAGTTGAGTCCTGAGTTGTACCAAAGGTGACCTGACACGACCACAACAGGGGAAGTGTGGGTTTGTGTTAGGATTTTCGCCCAGCTGGTTGCCATCGATTCGAATTGCCATCTCTCCTAGATAGTGAGAAACTTGACTGAGCCCCCTCATCATAGTAACACTAGATGGAACATGATGGTTATGATAGTTATATGATAAACCGGATATGGTAAATATTGTGATGCTTATTAATCAAGTGATTGCTCTAGAATAGGTGCAACATTAGCCATAATAAGCTTCACTAAACTTGATGCTAAAATATTGACTAAAAGATTGCAAGTAAGGACTCATGATAGTAATGCTCTTTTTGCAAAGTTATGCTATCCAACTAGCTCCACTAAATAAGCCTTGCATATCCTTGAGAGTCGTTTATTTCTCTGCTATCGGTTAAGTCTAGTTGAGTACATTTAAGTACTCAGGGTTTATCCCACCATGTTGTAGGTGAAGTTCTTGCCCTATTGAAGATGGTGGCTAATCACCGGTGGGCTCGGTGACTCTATATTTATTTCTCATCTATATGCTATTGTTGGAGGATGTTACTTGTGCTAGCAGTGTATTTGAAACTTATGTTGTTGTATTCATTTTAAAGCTATGTTGTTGTAGCTATCATATTTGTAAACTTGGCAACATATTATTATTTGTGAACTCAATTGTAAACATTATTTCCACTACAACTCCAAGTATGTGATGTGTATTTGCTTAATCTATGGCGGTCTTGGTTGTGATGTGGATTTACCGAGGTCCTTCGTGACACTCAGCGAACTACCAGGTTTATATAAGTGAAAGTATGTGCACATCAATGTGTTAAATGGGGATGGTTGTACTTGATCTTGTATAAGTTGGGTGGTTCTATTGCAGCTGGCATTGGAGCAAGATTAAGCATAATGTTGTCATGTACATAGTTTTAAAAACAAAGTTTTGGTTTTAAAAGCCTATTTGGAATAAAACTTTAGCTACAGGCAAATTTGTCAAAACTAATTTGCAAAACTATGCTAGAGACAATCTCTAGTTAAGCACAATTAAGGACTACTAGGTGGCTAAGTAAAATGATACTAACTATACGGGATTTACTATATTGCAATTTTTATTTCGTTGTCCATACTATGTGCTATTGTATGGATGCCATTCGCTTGAATGGTAATGTATGGATCAATATACCCCTATGCTTAGCTAAGCAAGTAAGTGACCACCATATAGTTTAATGGTGGAGGAAAAATCTTGTGTATTTACATTCTAGTGTAGCTAAGCTCTTTAGTGTAATTAGTTTGAGAGCTAGCTGGTTTGTCATGTAGTTTGGTAAGTGAGGCTTTTTAGTTTAGTTTCTGAGAGCTCACTAATTTAGCAATTAGTGACTTAGCCCTTGCTTGATATAGAGACCATAGATAACTTTACTTTATTATATATGTATGTGGGGTTAGGCTAAAATGGAACTTCTGCAGGTACGCTAACCATGAATGCGTAGATTGAATGTAGCTGACAACTAGCTATATGTCAAGAGAGTACGTGTTATGCCACCAACATAGAACATGATTGCCACCTTAGGCTAGCAATTTTGTGAGGATGATTAGGATGGCCATTGCATCATGATTGTGCCTGTGCTTAAATATGGTCCCCTCACCTTTGTTCTAATAACAAGTAACTTGTTGCAACTTGTGATCAATGGGATGTGCTAGCTTCCTTGTAAGAAATTAGAGAGATATGTTGTCGATAGAATATCACCGGTAGTCCTCCGAGGGGTATCCCATGAAGGTAGATTGATCAGCAGAGGAGTGTGAGATCAAGAACAAGAAGGCAATAGAGACACACGAGTTAGACAGGTTTAGGCCATCAGTATGACATAATACCCTACTCCTATGGTCTGTTGGTTTGTATTAGCTATCGTATGATATTGCGTAAGTTTGGAGGGGGTCCCTGCCCGCCTTATATAGTCTAGAGAGCAGGGTTACAAGTCGGTTAGATCTGAGAGATAACTAGAAAGTAATAACTGATTATAGGAATCTTGAGATCATACATATCCTAACATATCTCGTAGTATCTTTAGGATATCTTCCAGATGTCTTGTGGAAGGTGCCGACCAGAGTCGTGCCCTACAAGGCTTCATCTTGTGGGCTGGGCCACCACTGAGGGCGCAACCCATGTGGTATGCTGTGGGTATCCAAGGTCATACCCCCATAGCTAGTCCCCGAACACCTTGTACCCATAGTGCAATGCCGTCTTGAGCTTGTCCAGGCAGGTGCGAACAAAGCCAAGCAGTCGAACTCATGGTCCGACCACCATAATGAGTTGCCGAGTAGTTGTGAGCAGTTGCTGAGCAGTTGTGAGCAGTTGCCGAGCAGCATGTACTATCACTAAGCAGCTCGAATCGTAGCCGAGCAACTTAAACCAAGCATGGCTTGCCATAAGGGTGTAAGGAGCTCAAGTTCAGAACCAAAAATTTCTTTGTAGTGGAACAAGTGTGCCCACTTAGAGTCCGACCACGAGAATAGGAGATAGTCTTCTTCAACTTCAAGAGGCATGGAGTCTTCAGGAATAAATCAAGCACATTCACCATGAGGTGAAGTGTGCCCACTTAGTCCCTGAGCCTGATAGTAGATGACATAGTCATGTGGTGCTAGGGTCCAAAGTAGAAGAATAGTAAAAGACCAACCAAGCAGGCAGCTAGTCCTTAAGCGAAGCTCTGAAATGAGAGAGAGCACATTCACCGCAAGGTGAAGTGTGCCTACTTAGTCCCCAAGCCTGATAGTAGGTGATGCAGTCACGTGGTGCCAGGGTTAGAAACATAATAATAATAATAATAAAAAGACCAGCCGAGCAGGCAGCCAGTCCTTGAGCCATTTACGGAGATATTTGAAAAACCCAACTATGGAGAAAAAACCAGAGTAACGGCTGTATAGTAACTATTACCGAGCCTCAATAAATGGCGAAGAAGTCAGCGATTTATCTAGCAAGGGATAACCAACTGTAGCGATAAATTAGCTATGTGGGATGCAGTTGTGTGAAAGCCCATGTTATAGCCCAACAAGCCACGTCAGAGAATTCGGTGGGGTGCAAATCACAGGAACGGTTTCCCAAAAACCCTCGAATGCAAAAGGGTGGGGAAAGTGCTTTATAACTACGCCACCGCATCCCTTGTTCATACCTTTGCTACTTTGCCATTCCATCTTCATCCTTAGCCCTCACATTTCTAGATTCGCATCCACGCATGCTCCCGACGCCTGTCCCCATCTAGATCTAAGAGATGGCACCGAAGAAGAGAGCTGTGAACCCAAAGAAGGCAGGAGCGGGAGCTAGTCGCGACAAAAAGTGGGTGCCATCACGCATGGGGGAAGCAGAGCTCGAGAGATTGGTGGAGGCAGGCGTGCTTCCTGACCGCATCATTGCCAGATGGCAGGCAGCCAATGGTGAGCCCTTCCCGATGCCTAACACTGATGAAGCTGTAGTCTTTGAGGATTATTTCTGGCATGGGTTGATGTTCCCTATTCATCCTTTCTTGTGGGATCTACTAGAGTTCTAGGCGAGTAGTGTATGCAATCTCCACCCCAACACCATATTACACATCTTGATCTTTATCCATTTGTGTGAGATGTTTCTAGGGGTTCTGCCACACTTCAACCTCTTTTAGACACCTATTCTAGTTGAAGAAGAAGGGCGGCAATAGATCCAAGGTGGTTGGCAGTGTATATCTACAGCTCTAGGATGGAATGGCCAGTGAGTACATTAATGTATTGCTTAACAGTTCTCTGAAAGGGTGGAACTCCAAGTGGTTCTACATGAAACAAAGCCACCCTGCAATCCGCTGCGACGTCCACCATATCCTAGAGAACCAGAAAAGCTAGTCGGAGAAACCGAATAGTGATGACATGGAACAAGTAAGGGAACTCCTCGACCTACTTGAAGGCATAGAGATTAGCGACAAACTAGTGGCAGCGAGCTTCATAGTGCACCAAATCTAGCCCTACAAGGAGAGAGCCCACCCGAGCTTTGACTACAAGGACCCAAGAGAGGATGGAAAGGCTAATGAAACAAATTGTCCTAGAGCGGGCCGCAGAGCTATTCGCTCCTAGCGCCTCGTTCCGCTAACCGAAGCAAACAAGGGGCCTTCAACTGTACAAATCTGCCTCCTTAGGTAACCATCTCAATTGTTTTTTCCTAACACTTATAATCCTGACACATTGTCAAGTATTGAACTGATGCACTTATGTAAAGATCCATTCACAGAAAGTGTAGTGTACTTCTCCGGTGTGCCGAGGGGTGATTGGGCGAGGGGTGTAGATGCTCGGCCACCAGCTCGGCCTGAGGAAGATGCGGCCAGCGCTTTGTCAAAGTCCAAGGATGGTTAGATAGAATATTCGCCCCCAGTATTGGAGAAAGTCTAGGGAAAAAGAGCAGTGGCAGATGAGCCAGTCCAGAAGAAGAGGAAGATGGCAGCCACCGGTCCCCTCAAACTAGGCAACATCTCGCTTGGTGGTGACCATACCACTCGATAGCGGAGGACCACGGTGCATGAGTGGTCAGACGATGATGAAACTTTAGTGGCTCCTCTACCGAGCACTGAAGCACCTCCGCACAACACTCACGCGGAGGAACAAGCGAGGAGAGGTGAAGAAGTTCCCGAGCAGTAGGCGACGGGAGTCCCCAAGTAGCAGAAGATGGGAGTCCCTGCACAACAGGTGGAGGGAGTCATAGAGTGGCAGGCGGAACAGAGGCCAACAGTGGAGGAAACCAGACATCCACCCCAGAGTACATGAGTCGACCCCATGGCCACACCTAGGTGCTTGGGTAGGCTTCACCGGTTCAAGAAATTATTCTGGCAAACCAAACCATGAGTATACTATCCTTGGAGTTACTTTGTTGTCATTTCATAGCTTCTTTGGTGCTTGACGAACTGATCTGATGTAGAGCAAAACATGCGGAGGGTCTGACCCCACCAGTCTAGACTGCCGAATCACCGAGGGCTGATCCCATAGTGGAAGCAATGCCGACAGCTACTGTCCCTGAGTCCCCGAGTGCTCGGTAGCCAGAGGAGGAGTCAACCACTGCTGCTGGTGATGTTGGCACTGATGAATGAGTGGTCTTGGTGATAGACAGATTGGTGGCAGTGCCCAAGGCAACGGTAGGAACCACCGGGTCTTCGAGAGTAGAGGCTGAAATTGCCGACAATGCACCGGAGTCTGGGGCGGTGAAGCCGGTGGTGCTCGAGGGACAAACGGCGCCTCCTAAAGCATCATAGGGCATGGTCAGAACCACTGTCTAGCCATAGAGCCCCCCGATGTTGCCTCGAGCTATGGTAGGAAGAGGACGAGGTGGAGGAGATCGAGTGCGCTGAACCTAGACCCCAAGCTATCTGAATCCTCCGCAAGCAGCAGCGATGAAGTGGTGGTTATCGAGGAGGAAGATACCACCAGGGAGATGAGGAGATTGAAGACCGCCCTTGTCGGAGTGATGAAACAAATCAAGGTCAGTACTGCATCTGGAGTGGTCATCTTTGACATTGAATGATCGAAGTTCATCATTATAATTGTGTATTTGTAGGGAATAACTCAGATTGCCAAGCAGCGGCATCAGCTGATAAAGAGGATGGAACCCCTCACCTGAAGAGAACAAAAAACTCAGAGAGGCGATGAACCTGATGGAGAGAAACATTAGAGAGCCCGACATGAGTGAGACCTTGCTGAGTCCAATGCATGAGATCTAGAACACCAGAAGGGGGTCCTGGCAAGTAGCTGGTGGCTGCATCCGAGCAGCTGCGGTGCAAGTCTGAGAAGCTAGTGAGTGCCTCCATGCAACTAGAATAGACTTCTGAGTAGCTCAGAAGCATATCCGAGCAGAAAGCAGGTATGGTATATTGGTGAATGTGCTTTGTATTGCTGAACAGCCATATTTTTGGCAATGACTAGTTGTGCTTGTAGAGAAAAACACAGAGCTCGGCCAGCTACGCCAAGCCCTCAAACAACTTCGAGAGGAAAAGGCGAAGGAGACAGGACGAGCAAATAAACTGGCCGACGAGTTGAACGGTAAGTATTCCCTGGTCAGAATTAATGCTGAAGTAGTTTCCTTTCTTTACGGAACTGTGTAATGCTTGTAGACTACCGTTAGAGGGTCAAAGCGCAATTCGATGTGCTGGAGCAGTACGCTCGAACACTAGAGGGACAAGTTTGATGCCATAGTTGATGGAGTCAAACCAGTGCTTGACTATGTCGACCTAGAGGTGGCTCCTCAAACCGATGGTAGGCCACCGCGCCTAGACACCAGTCCTCAAAAAGTGCAAGACAGCAGTGGGAGAGCTTCAAGAACTTCAATCGCGATGCCGTTGTTATCGGCATTACTCATGCCCTTGCGGTGGCCCAATCCCACTATCCATCCATTGACCTTCAGGCGATAGGGGGTGGATTTGCCGAAGGGCTGAGCGAGGCAGAGACCCAGCAACTGGAGGATGAGGTGGAGGATGCGACAAAAAAGCTAGCGGGCGACATTAACCTATTCGGTGAGAAGAGCGGCGATGGCGAGGCTCGGTGATATGCTTGGTGATATGCTCAGAGATTATCATCTGTAATTTCTGGACAATGTAGTTAGAATGCGCGATAGTGCAAAAAACACTTATGTATGTGATAAATGTTATAAGGTGCATGTGTATGCAGTTTGCTTGTAGTTCGGCGAAAAAATCTTCACAGTTTTAACCATAACGCAATTATACGTAGTATAAGTAGCGCCCAAGTAGTTGGTTTGCTACTGAACCCCATGGCCTCGGCTAGCCCCTAGTCCATAACATTGAGCGCGGAGCCCATGCATGTGTAGGAGGAATAGGCGTGACCAAGGAACTACAACCGACCATCCACAACACAGAGCGCGGAGCCCGTGGCATGTGTAGGGAGGGATCGGAGACTGGGTCTTCTCCATATAGAAAAGAACGAAACATGTGCAACTCGGCGGTTATCAAAATAACTTGGAGATATAGGTAGTATAAGCGGCGTCCGAGCAATGAGTTCTGTGCTGAGCTCTCGGCCTTGGCTAGACCATAGTCCATAACATCAAGCGTGGAGCCCGTGGACGTGTAGGAGGAACAGGCATGACCACGGAACCATAGCCGACCACCCATAACGCAGAGCGCGGAGCCCATGGCATGTGTAGGGAGAGATCAGGGACTGGGTCTTCTCCGAAGATAACAGAAAAGAAAGTATGCTGCACACTGATCGGTGAAATATCTTGGAGATTTGGAGTAAAGTGTTTGGTGATTTGGAGAAACCCGTTTGGCGATTTAGAGAAAACTTATTCGGTGATTTTGGGAGAAGACATGCTCAGCGATTTGGAGAAATCATTCGGCGATTTTGGCGAAAACATGTTCGGCGATAACGTTGGAGATTTGGAGAAACATGGTTGGTGCGGTTATGGCGATTTTGAATTGGAGTTCGCTATGGAGTAGCATAGAGCTCGGCGACCGTAAGTGGGGGTTAAACCACAATGGAGAAAAAGTGGAGACAAGTTATGGAGACCAAAACTTTATTCAATATAAAGTGGAGAGTACATATCTGGAGCGTTTCAAGTTTAGAAATGTATAAGGTGCTCGATGTGCCATCAATTGGGAACATCGATTTCATCTAAGTCACTTAGGCGATAAGACGCTGGTCGGGTGACCTCTTTGATGACATAGGGCCCTTCCCAAGGGGAGGAGAGCTTGTGCATCCCTTCGGTTTTTTGTTTTCTGCGGAGAATGGGGTCGCCCACAACAAATGAACAACCTTTAACGTTGCAGTTGTAGTACCTCCGCAAGCCTTCTAGATATTGGGCTATGTGGATGCAGGTGATTAGGCATTCTTCCTCGGCCCTGTTGACGTCCTCTATCCGAACAGCTATGGCCTGCTCTTCATCATAATTTTCCACCCTAGGTGCTCAGAAGGCAATATCCGCTGGTAGTATGGCTTCTGAGCCGTAGACCAAGAAGAATGGAGACACACCGATGCTGCGACTAGCTTGAGTACGTAGTCCCCAGACTATAGCTGGTAGCTCCTTGAGCCATCTGCCCGGGTGCTTTTCTTCTTTCTAATATTGTCTCTTTTTGAGGGCATCAAGGATAATGCCATTCGCCCATTCAACCTAGCCGTTGGCTCTAGGATGAGCAACATAGACGTATTTGATAGAGATGCAGTGGTCTTCGTAGAAGTCCCAAAAGTGATGGCCAATAAATGTAGTTCCAAGGTAGGTGATGATGCTGTTCGAGAGACCGAATCTGTGGATGTCTTTGAAGAGCTGGACTGCTTTCTTTGCAGTAGCCGAGACGAGCGGTTTATACTCAATCCATTTGGAGAACTTATCAATGGCAACGTATACATACTGGAAACCACCTAGTGCTGGCCTAAAAGGGCCAATCATGTCCAGTCCCCAGCATGCAAAGGGCTAGGAAGCTAGAATAGTCTGTAGTTCTTGTGCCGACACGTGTATTTGCTTGGCGAAAAATTGGCATCATTCACAATGTCGGACAAGGTCTTCTGCATCAGAGATGGCCATGGGCCAATAAAAACCAGCTCGAAAAGCTTTGCCGACCAGTGTTCTCGAAGCCGCATGGTTGTAGTAGGAACCAGAATGAATTTTGAGAAGTAACTTCAGTCCGTCTTCTTGGATGATGCATTTTTGCAGAATACCTTCCTTGGCACTTTTCCTCATCAAGTCATCATCTACCAGCATGTAATGTTTGCTTCGATGGATTAGGCGTTCGATTTCATTCTTATCGGCGGGTACTTCGGCGCTGTTAAGGTACTTGATGAATTGTTCCCTCCAATCGGCGGCCGGTGAAGGTACCACCAGTACCAGCTGCTCGGCTAGGGGAACTTCCTTATCTTCTTTAATGGATGGCGCTAGGAGATCTTGAATGAAGACCCCTAGCAGAATCACGGCATGAGAAGAGCCCAACTTAAATAAATGGTCGGCGAGCTAATTCTGGTCATGTACCACGTGGTGGTACTCGATGCCGTGGAATTTTCCTTCAAGCTTCCTGATTTCAGCGCAGTATGCATCCATCTTCTCGCTGGAGCAAGACTAGTCTTTGTTATGCTGGTTGATGACCAGCGTGGAGTCCCTATATACCATGAGGCGTTTGATGCCAAGCTCAACGGCTATACAGAGTCCGTGGAGACATGCTTCATATTCGGTGGCATTGTTGGAGGTCGGAAAGTGTATCTAGAGAATGTATCAGAGTTTATCCTTGGTTAGCGTAATGAACAGAATGCCCGCACCAGCACCGTTGATGTTAAGGGCACCGTCGAAGTATATCACCCAGTGCTCAAGGCATGTGGCGGCAATGGGCTCTTGGATCTTGGTCCACTCAGCGACAAAATCAGCAAGCACCTAAGACTTGATTGTAGGCCTGCTTCTGAATTCAATGGAGTAAGTGCCGAGCTTGACAACCCACTTGATGATACGGCCGTTGGCCTCTTTGTTGTGGAGGATTTCTATAACAGAACCGCCCAATTTATACAAGATCAAGTACGGCTGTCCCCACTAACACGGTGACACACACATACTTTCACTCATATAAACCCGGTAGTCCGCCGAGTGTCCCGAAAGACCTCGGTAAATCAACATTACAACCAAGATCGCGTGATTAAGCAAATACACATCACATACGCAGGGTTGCAGCGGAAAATAATATTACAAATAGATTCACAAATAATAGTACAAGTTTGGGTTTCAAAACCGATTAGTGAAACAACATAGCTTTCAAAAGATTACATTAATATATGTTCCAAATACCTTGCTAGCATAAGTGACATCATCCGACAATAGCATATAGATGAGAAGTAACTATATAATCACCGAGCCCATCGGCGGTTAGCCACCATCTTCAACAGGCCAAGAACTTCACCTGCAACTTGGTGGGATAAACCCTGAGTACGAGAAGGTACTCAGCTAGACTTACCCGTCAAAACCAGAAATAAAGGACACCAAGGGTCATGCAAGGCTTATGAGGTGGGCTAGCTTAACACAGTTGCATAAAAGAGCTTATGAATATAGTGACCAATTTAAACTTAGCATCAAGCTTATCATCATTTACCTGTCCACTAGATTAGCACCTGTACTAGAGCACTCACTTATTAGGAGCAATCAATATTAACCATAGCAGGTATAATAAGGCTATCATCATCATATCATCATTTCTGAACCATTAAGTTATTAAGTGTATCTACATTGGAGATAAGCCCGTCAAGTTCTCACTAACCGGGAGAGACGGCGACTCGAATCGAATTACAACTCAGCTGAGGGGGTATTCCTAACTCTCACCCTGGCATACTTTGTAAGGGTAGCCGTGGGTTACCTTTGGTACAACTTAGGAACCAAATTCGCGGGTTCGATCAGTGCCAGTGCTCTCAGGGATTACCCTTCTGCCAGGACGATCAGGACTTTTAAATCACCTGCCCTTGGACTCACGCCTACGGCTCCCTTCCGAGGCGTACTTTATACTTATCGACTCCCGGCCTGAGTTGAGCTACTCAGCTTCGTGGTCGGTCTCCAGACCTGGCTAACTAAGAGAGAGGCATGCATTCAACATGAATAGGAAAGGCTCCAAGATTCAGTCCTTAATCGACACAGACGGAGTCACTGCAAACCGGCAAGCCTCCATCCGGTCTTCATTTCAAATTAAGACTAGTTCTTTTCCACGATAGCAAATATAGCCAACCGTGCCATATGTATCTTCCTATATCTCGCAGGTGACAGGAAATCACCTAACTTCTACCGTGTTTAAGCAGGGCTAAGCACTACACGAGCCTAAGCTACATAGGATTCAGGGTATCAATATCTGGACAAGGATTGGATAACCAATGCAGCAAGTGTTTGCATCCAACACCTAAACTTAATGCAACAATATATATATGTAACAATAATACTTTAACTGCATTTCGGAAATTTAGGAGGCTTAATATGCTCCGGGGCTTGCCTGGGATCCGACACAAGTCAGTTCAGTTAGCTTGCACCGTCCTAGTGACATCTCAGGTCCTAGCACTTGCTTAGTCCCTCCATCTTCGGGATAGATCCATCAAACGTTGTCTTCGGGTTTGGCTCCAACATCGCATCCTTCACGTGGTGCATCTAGCGTACCTAGATGAGATGCAATATACAAGTGCATAAATATAAAGAATAGTACCATGAGACACATCACAAATAGCAAGCAAGACAAGCATAGTTTACACTAACACACTCAAGTACTTTGCGATGCTTCACTTAAACATCACACAATCCATCCTGCCAAGATGGCAAAGAAGACGACAATACCAAACATGACACAAGTTTCTCAAGATCTCAGGTGCTCTAACTCAGTCATCATTCAAGGCATAAGTCACACTTAACAATATACAAGCAAACACTATAATTGTAATCTGCCAAATTCTGGACATGCAAACAGCAGCTATAAGAATTAGCTATAACTGGAGTTACACAAATCCAAATGACTTGCAAGAAGACATTCTGGAAAGCTTATGAAATTCTATACATTTCATCTATAACCATCACAGCATGATTCACAAGTTAAGTAGGTCGAAATTATACGTTTATAGAAACTGGTCTAAACAAGACAGAGAGTAATCAATTCTGTAACCCAACTTTAAACAACTCTAACTCTTAAACTACTTGGCCAAATGATACCAAATTTTAACAGCAGCTAGATACATGAATTATCTACAACTTTTGTATAAACAAGTTTCACAACCAAGCACATTATCATGAAGAACTTTGCTAAGTTCCCAGATCTATCCATAAACCACATCGGCAAGAATAATTATTAACTTATGTTGCAAATTCATAATTGGGCAAAACCAACTTTACCAACATTTCACATATGACTAAAGAACACCAGAAAACCTAGTGTCCATGACCAAATAAATTCTTTTAATGCATTTCTTAATTTATTTTAGATAACAAGGTGACTTAATGAACATATACCAAAAGCATATAATAAATTCTACAAAAATTACAGTGGCTCACATATGCTTCAAGTAGACTACTGTAAAAATTGCACTCAAATTTATTAAAAGAAACACCCTCCACAAAAATAACAAGGCAGAAAGGCTGATTTTTGAATAAATAAGAATCCTATTGAAAAGTATCAAACAACAGATTTCATATTTTTCTTAGCATACTTAAGGTACCAAGCTGACCTCCAATAAATTTCATGAGCATTGGATCTATATTTTAAACATAAAAATTCACCAAAGGATTACCTAATTAATAAAAGGAATTTCATAACTCAAAAACTAGACATGCACTGTCTCCCAAAGTTTTACCAGAGATTACCCATATCAAGAAAAGCTCACCATTCAAATTTCATAATTTTTGGAGCACTACAACTCCAGATATGAAATACACAAGTTCGTATGCATCCAAAAATTCTTTTGGAAGAGCAATTTAATTCGCCCAGCAAATCTACTACACAAGCTCAGATTATATTTTTACTAAACACTAGACTTCCCAAAGAACACTACAAATTTGAAGCACATCATTTAGATCCCTAGAACTTGAGATATACATTTTACAAATTCATATATAAATCTGTAAAATAAAGAAAAACAAAAACAAAAGTGAAGCTTCGCTGCTGGGCCAGCCTGCTGACCCGCGCGTGGCCTGCTCGGCCTGGCCCGCCCGGCCCGCGCGAAGCGTTCGGCCCGCCCCTGACAGCCGGGTCCCCAGCGTCAGCCGCAGCAGGGCAGAGGGTTGGCTCGGCCGACGTTTTCTCGCCGACGGCGAGATCTCCGGCGAGAAGGTCGACACCTACGCGTTCCCTGTGTCAAGCCGCGTCTAATGGTACCCCTTATGAGACCTAGGGTTGAGCGGAGCAAGGTCGCCGTCGGCCATGGCGGCACGGCGGAGGGGCTCGGCGGTGCGCCGGCCATCTCCGGTCGGTAGCAACTCGGCTAGGCTCAAAACGAGCATCACGGTGTCCTAGGGAATGAAAAGAACAAGAGCGGAGGTGCTGAGGTACTCCAGATGGGGCTGACCACGGAGCACCCAACTCCGGCAAGGTTGCGGCAGCGCGGGAATGTCGAATGCGACCGCACCCGAGGTCGATTGACGGCATGGATAAGATGAGAAGCTAGAGGAGGTCTCGTCGGTGCTATGGAAGAGACAGAGGGAGCTGAGGTGCGGAGGTGAGCCCGCGGAAGCTCGTCGGAGCTCACAGTGGTAATGGCGCTCCACCGCGGAGGAAGAGGAAATGTGGCCTCTACCTTGACTCTCCGGCTCAACGATGAGGTGGACGAGGTCGAGGAGATGATGGTGAATCCGTGGGCGAGATGGAACGAGGCGAGGCGCGGTGGCGAGCGCGCGCGAGCTCGACGAAGTGCGCGGCGGTGATGGCAGCGTGCTCCTCCGCCTCGGCTTGCTCAGCAGAGGGAGGGGAAGGAGAGAATGGAGAGGGAGGCAAACTGAGGGCGTCGGGGCGGTCTTGATGGACGTCGAGCCCTGACCGGTGGGGCCAGCAACGATGTATGGGTGCCACGGCGCATCCACGCGGCGTCGCCGGTCTGTGGCCGGTCGGCCACCGAGCTGGCTTGCTTCTGAATCAACGTCCACGTTTCTCCGACTGAAACTCCATTTTCAACAATCCATAACTCCAAATATGTTCGTCCTTTGCCACAATTTCAGTAATACAAGATGTAGAGCTACATGGGAACTACAACTTTGTCAACATGAGTTAGAGCTGGATCGACCTAGATTGGAAGTTACATTGTTCCAAAGTATGAATCCCGAAACTGTAAAACAGCTTTACACTTAGCAAAATTTGCGAAGTCGAAAAACAGCAGTTTGTTGATTCATGTGAGCTCCATTTGACCGGGCTAGGCACTGAATTAGCTCTTGAGCATCAAACAAATTTGGTTCTATTCAACTTAAACTTTAACTTTTATTTAAGGTGTAACTCCATGCAAGCACTATAAGCAATGGGTCAACATAGGTTAAAGTAGCATCGTGGAAATGCTTAAATCTGAGTTTTAGACCGATTGATGCATTTTCTTGATCTCTGCTCACACGAACCCTTCATGACTTTTGTGGTAGAGTTCAATTAGAGTCATTTGGGCAAGGTTCCAAGGTTTGGTTGACGATCTAGAATTCCATTCACTTAATAAAGCAATCCAAGAAAGATGTAACTCATCATTTCGTGTGACTTCTTGATTCCAAACTTCACGAAACTTTTCCACAGATCAATATAGATGGATGTTGATGCGAGACATATGAAACAAGTACATCCAACATTACCCAAGCATACCTCTTAGAAAAGGGCAGCATGTAAGCAATGGTGCATGGTCCAAGTTTACGTGGTGGCTCATTTTCATATGTTTGACCTAACATCTCCATCATCACTTAATCTGTCATGTTTAATCTTAAACCCATTGCTTACTGGTGACAAACACCTGGGGTGTTACAATTTCCCCCAGAGGGAACTTGGTGACCACGGCGATCTTGTAATACTCGAAGTAGTGGCGGAGCTTACGCGATGTGATTAGGACGGCGTACAGCAGCTTCTGGACCTAAGGATAATGAGTCTTGGTCTCGTTAAGAACCTCACTAATGAAATATACTAGACATTGCACCTTATAAGCATGCCCAGCTTCCTCATGTTCGACCATAATTGCTGTACTGACGACACGAGAAGTAGCGGCGATATAGATCATGAGAGTTTCATCTAGCCATGGCACCGTCATAGTCGAAGGCGTTGTTAGGAACAACTTAAGCTGTTCAAAAGCTGTGTCTGCCTCTTCCGACTAGGAAAAGCGCTCGGAGGCCTTGAGGAGTTCAAAGAAAGGTATCCCTTTTTTGCCAAGGCGTGATATGAAGCGGTTTAAGGCAGCCATGCAGCTTGTAAGCTTCTGTATATCCTTGACGCATGTTGGCCATTTCATGTTGGTGATGGTAGAGACCTTGTTAGGATTGGGTTTGATGCCACAAGCGCTGATGATGTAGCCCAGCAGTATACCGGATGAAACTCCAAAGATGCACTTTGAAGGGTTCAACTTCCATCGGTACTTTTTTAGGTTGGTGAATGTTTCTTCGAGGTTGGTAATGAGATTGTCAGTAGTTCCAGACTTGACGACCACATCATCGATGTAAGCTTTGATGTTGCGGCTAATCTATTGATCGAGGCACATCTGAATGGCCCTTTGATAGGTCGCCCCAACATTCTTGAGTCCAAAGGACATGGTGGTGTAGCAGTATGCACCGAAGGGTGTGATGAATGATGTCTTGATCTGGTCTTCTTCCTTGAGAGAGATCTGGTGATAGCTGGAGTAATAGTCAATGAAGGAGAGCAGTTCGCAGCCGGCGGTAGAGTCTACAACCTCGTCTATCCGAGGCAAACCGAAGGGGTCCTAAGGGCAGTGTTTGTTAAGATCAGTGTAATCAACGCACATTTTCCATTCTTTATTCTTTTTTCGAGTGAGAACAGAGTTTGCTAACCACTCAGGATGATACACTTCTTTTATAAATCTAGCAGCTAAGAGCTGTTTTATTTCTACCCTAATAGCCTCCTTCTTGTCTAGCGTGAATCGGCAGAGTTTCTGCTTGATCGGTTTGGTGGTCGGCGAGACATTCAAGGAGTGCTCGATCTTCTCTCGTGGTACCCCCGGCATGTCTATAGGTTTCCAAGCAAACACATCGGCATTGGCATGTAGGAACAAGATGAGCACGCTTTCCTATTTGGGGTCAAGGGGAGCCCCAATCTTCATGGTCGTGGAGGGGTCATCGAGGCTAAGGCCGACCTCCTTTATTTACTTGGACTTGGTCGAGGCACAGGGAGGCTCTAGCTTTGGGATCTCTATGTCGTCGGTGGACAACGTCTTGGCTTTGGTGACCACGCTGGCCATCTGGATGGAGAGGTTGGTGGCTTCGACGAGGGTGAGACTCTTTGTCTCACAGGCATAGGCAATGGAAAGGTTGGCCTGTAGGGCTAGAACTCCTATAGGCGAAGGCATCTTTAGCACTAGATACACATAGTGCAGTATAGCCATGAACTTGGCCAGAGCTGGCTGACCAAGTATGGCATGGTAGGCGGTGTTGAAATCAGCGACGTAGAAGTTGATGTGCTCGATGCGGTAGTTGCTTGCCGTGTTGAACTATACTGGTAGGGTGATCTTTCCATGTGGTTTGGAGGCCTTGCCAGGTACCACACCCCAAAAGGAGGAGTCGGAGGGTGTGAGATCCACTAATCTGAGGCCCAGCTCCTTTAGGGCTCCAGCGAAGAGGAGATTAAGAGTGCTCCCACCATCGACAAGCACTTTTCTGAAGAGAACCTTCTAGATGGTAGCGTTGAGGACGAGGGGGAAACACCCTGTGTAGGGAATGTCCGCCCACTGGTTGGCCCTGCTGAAGGTGATGGGGACATCAGACCATGGTCGATAGCTGGGGTTGGTGACAGCGCCCTCCGTAGTGACGTTGAGCACCTGTCGTGTGGCGAGCTTCTGCTCTCTTCTGCTTTCGGTGGAGGTGAGGCCCCCGAAGATGGTTATTACCACCTTGTTGTGGTCCTAGAAGGCATTGTCATTGCTCCCAGGTGGTTAGCGACCTCTGGTTCCATTGTTGGTGTCGTTGTCTAGCTTTTTGTCCTAGAACTCCTTAACCAAACCGAGGCAGTTCTTCATCTTGTGCTTGGCGTTCTTATGGAGAGGGCACGGGCCGTCGAGGATATTCTTGTATTGTTTGTCATAGTTGCGCTTGGCATGAGGTTCATTGACGGCAGCGACGATGTGGTCTGGTCGGCAGCGGCGATTCTGACTAGTCTTGGGTCCTTCTGGCCGATCACGACCGTTGTCACAATGATAACTACGGTCATCTTGGTGGTGGTCGTTGTGGCGGCGGTCGTTAGAGCGGTCATCGTATCATCGTGTTGGGCGATGAGTTCCTGCATCCTCATTAAAGCGCACCTCGGCTTCCTCGGCGTTGGCGTACTGGTGGGCAGTTGTGATCATCTTGCTGATCCCCATGGGCGGTTTACGATTGAACTTAGAGCGAATCTCACGGTGATGGAGTCCTCAGATGAAGGCGGTGATGACCTTGACTTCCGTGATGTTTGGAATAGAATTTCTTATCTCAGAAAAGCATCGGATGTAGCTATGGAGGAGCTCGAATGGCTTCTGGTTGATGCGTTTGAGATCATGCTTAGTTCCCGGTCGTGTACACGTAGCCATATAGTTGTCGGTGAAGACTTTTTTTAGCTCATCCCAGGATCCGATGGATTCCGGGGCAAGGCTAGTAAACCAGTTCATGACGATTGGTGTGAGCATGATGGGAAGATAGTTAACCATGACACTAGTGTCTCCCCCGATGGCGCGAACAATAGTGGCGTAAGCCTACAACCACTATGTTGGATTCATCCTCCCCTCGTAGGGCTCAACCCCTGTGATTTTGAAACCACGGGGCCACTGAAGTGTTTGGAGCACCCTTGTGAATGCCAGGGGCCCCTTGGGGTTATCAGCGCTGTCATCTATAGCGTTGCCACCAGTGATTGGCTCGAGGGCTGAGTTTGGGTTGCCATACTCTTGCTCGTACTCCTGGCGGCGGCGTACTTCATCCTCATGGCGATCGAAATGGTGTTCGTCGATACATCGATGTGCATCTTGGAGATTGTTGAGGTGCACCCAGATGTCCTAGTCATATTAGCGGTGATGTTCAGCGTGGTTGACCCTAGCTCCACCCTAGAGGGGTTGCCTATCATCGCAGTGCTGGTCGGTGAAGCGACTTTGGCGGCGATTGGTTCTTGTGGCGACTAACCGGTGAATTGAAGTAGTGGAGTATAAAGGTCTCTAATCCTGTCGAATCTCATTAACCTGGTAGTGCACCGCTTTAAGCATGGCGGCGACCTTGGCGAGCTCAGGCATCTGTGGGAGGCAGGCGAGATCGTTGGTAGCCACTGCTAGATTAGCGCTTGGAGTCTTGAAGATGTCGTGGCCATCAACACAGAGAAACTCTTCATCAAGGTTGTGCTGGAGTGGCCTTCCTTGTGAGTTGAGCTGCTGCTCGGCCATCATGAGGGCATTCTTGTTTGCTCGGCGTTGTGCACGGTTGACATTTCGGTTCTCACGAGTGACATGTTCCTCCTCGGTTTTGCTATTCCGAGGAGGGCTGTCGACGCTGATGTTGAAGATCGCGCCACCCTAGAAGGTTGGGAGAAGGAGTTGCTCGATGAAGGTTTCAGCAAGGGTCTCCATAGAGCCCTGAGACTCAGAGCTTGGATTTTCCTCTGGGATGGTCTAGAGGGATGCTCTGGGGCACCGACCTATGTGTAGCATGTTGATGGCTGGTAGAAGCTGGACGGCGAGTGGATGGGCGTCTCCCACCTAGTCGGCAAAGTTTCCCCTCAGGGCGTCTTGGTAAGTAGCGGTGACATTGGTGAGCCCGAAGGGCAGAGCCACAACTCCTGGAGTTTTCCGAGCAGCCTCCGATAGATCTAGATCGGAGGGTGGTCGGTGCTGAACCAAAGTGTCCGGGGTCGATTCAGTGATGAAGAGGCAATCAGCAAGCTTCAAACCGACCCGATCAATGGACTGGATCAGATCATCATTGTTAATTTGCCTCCCCTGGTAGTGAGGAAGTGGGTAGCGAGTTGCTGATGAAGGCAACCTCGGAGGTGGTTCCAAGATCGGATCTACGGTCGCAGGTGCGAGGATGATCAGCGTAGAAACGATCTACGCTAGCTCGAGGAGCTCTCCCACTCCATCAGTGTTGATGATCTAGGAGATCAATCCGACCGTGAAGATCTGGCCGGGCTATAGGAGGGACAAAGAGCCTATGGAAAAAAGCTATCTTGTTCGATAAGGAAACAACACACAAGCCCCTACCTAGCGCGCCAACTGTCGACAGAATATTATCGGTAGTTCTCCGAGTGGTATCCCACGAAGGTAGATTGATCGGCAGAGGAGCGTGAGATCAAGAACAAGAAGGCAACAGAGACACATGAGTTAGATAGGTTCAGGCCATCAGAATGACGTAATACCCTACTCCTGTGGTCTGTTGGTTTGTATTAGCTATCGTATGATATTGCGTAAGTTTGGAGGGGGTCCCTGCCCACCTTATATAGTCTGGAGAGTAGGGTTACAAGTCGGTTAGATCTGAGCGATAACCGGAAAGTAATAACTAATTACAGGAATCTTGGGATCATACATATCCTAAAAGATCTTGTAGTATCTTCAGGATATCTTCTAGATGTCTTGCGGAAGACGCTGACCAGAGTCGTGCCCTGCAAGGCTTCATCTTATGGGTTGGGCCGCCCCTGAGGGCGCAACCCATGTGGTCTGCCATGGGTATCCGGGTTCATACCCCCCCAAATATGCCTTGATCTATGTTGTTTGAATAGCCTTGTTAGGATATGCTATGTGATGTCACCTTGCTTGTGGGAAGAAATGGTGTTAGATTTGTAAAATGCATAACATGAGCTAAGAACATCCAAATTGGGTGAAACCAATTTTGATAGTGTTGTTTTAAAGTGCTCTACCAAGTGAAATCATAGAACTTGTTTGGTGATGTTTTGTATGCAATATCTTTTATCCTTGATATGTGCTCTTTAAACTTGAAAATGTGAACTTGGAGCTAGGAATGTCCAAAAATTATGGTTTTAGTTTTAATTTGCTTTGTCAGGTTGTGCATGACTGAAAACTAGTTTGCTAAATGTAAGTAAAAACTTGTTTTGAAGAGATATACGCCTACTCAGTAAAAGGAAATAAAAGATAACAATACATTGCCACCATTTTTTGCATGTTTATGTGTAGTGGTGTTGATGTAGATGACCTTGTTATGTGTGAGCTTTGTGCTTAGTAATAGTTGCTTAAGCTAATTTGATTGAGTTTCTCAAATGCTTGCTTAAGACCATGATGTATGTGTGAATGTGTTGTGATCTAGGTGGTACCATAGTTGTCACCCTTTTTATCCTCGGTAAGCACTTGAGTGTGAACAGCCTTATCCTGGAACAACACCTAGGTTATGTTAATCTCATGGTTGTCTTCAAGTAGATTCCCTTGCTTAAGAGCTTGAGCCTATGTGTGCGAAGACCCTACCCAAAAATCCCTATCGGACATCTCTACCCTGGCCTCAGAATCTTTTCCTTGTAGATCATGTCGTTGCTTTTATCATCTAAATCCCTAAGTAGTGTATCGGCTCTGCCCCTCGAATCTTGCATGTTTATCTCCAACTCTCTCAAGTCTCTAAAGGTTTATCAGTCTTGATCTCATGTTGCTGCCCAATAAGACCAAATCTCATATTACTCTTTTATCTGGTAATCTCCTTGGTAAAAACAAGGCGTGTGTGGAAATTAAAGCAAGGGTCTCACGCTCAGTTGTCTTTGTTAGTTAATTTATGTTTCTCTTGTGCCATGTCTTTACCCTAGACCACCCTTGCTGGCTCCTAACCTTGCGACTACCTTTGCTTACTATCCCTCCTTCACATGGTGCTTGCTCTTATGCAACCAAATTTGTGTCACGTGAGAATTCTTATGGGTTGTATGTTCAGTAAAGGTGCCATGATTAGCGATCTACGGTGCCACGACAAAACCGAGAGCCCTTATGGATGCACACATAAGGTTGTGCTGCTCGACATGTGCTTGTATCAAGATTTCTAGTCCTGACCCATTATGGAACTATACCGATGAGTTGTCTTCTCATGAGCTTTTCCTTGGTAATCTCTCCATATCCTATTAGAAGATCCGATATCAGACAAGATGCAATTGGACTTTCTTTTGAAGATGCAAAAAGGATAACTTTGAAGAATAGGTCACTAACATAAACACTAATAGACTATAAGAGATGGTAAACAAGTGACTCTACTTGACTATCCCTATAATGACATCGGTCATCTAGTGAGCAACTTATGTCATCACCGTTGGATTAGAAAGGTACACAACTATCGGGTTCATTAACATAGGGTCCCTCGAGGACCGACTTCCATGCCCAGGCTCGGCCCAAGAAAACAACATATAGTCCATGGGCTAGCCCAAGAGTCTAAAACACAATGGGCCAAAAGGGTAGTCTGGTCACCGACCGGAAGGTCTACCCAAAAGAACAAGCGCCCGCTCGTCAACTTCTTCGGCCCACCTCTCTGACCGAAGCACTCGGGCACCAGCCGTCTTCGAGCGGTCTCTCCAATTGGAAGGCCTAGCCCAAAATGCTGCTTCCTACTCTGACCCCGTGACCAGGGCTCATGGGAACCCTGCTCACCACTCTTCTCCGACTGGCACACTTAGAGCTGACTGGAGCCATCCGACCGGGGGTGCCCCGATCGGTAGGAACCAGGAGACGTGCGGAGAAACACAAGGCAAGGCTCACAAATCAAAACCACTATACTATAGACCATACCCTACATGAAACAGTACTCTACAGCAACCATCTCCCCCTACAGTTTTGTAGGGGCCACTAAAACTCCCATACGGTAAGCCCCCCGCGTGTCTCTAGACATCGATCGCGGTATGGGCACCAGGATTTGCCGTACTGGGTAAACATAGCGTGACTCCTCACATGCCACTAGGCATCAAATAGTATTTGTAGGTATCGGCTATAACACCCTAGGTGTTCGGCTTCCACATTTGCACTTGCATTTCATGGACATGAGCATCATGCATCCATTCATGAGCTTATATTGCATGAAACATGTTTTAGAAATATTGCAACATATTGTTATATTTCATGTGTGTTTGCTTTATGAAATGAATAGTGTGCAACACTCAAGTGCAACATGTGCAATTCACTTTAGTGAAACATGGTTAGTTAGTATTGTGCAACTAAATCATGAAACATGGCTTTGAAACAAAGGCAACATTCCACTTGTTCTTCCTTGTTTCAATGCTTGTGATACTTGATTTTGGTGTGACCAATGTGTGGTGTGGCTAATTATTCTCCTAAGAACCCTAGTTATACCTAGAATGTCGTTAGGAATAATGTTCATGTTGATCATTTTGCCTAATTAGGTTTCCAAGTCATGGTTTGACCATTATGGACCCCTAGAGCTCCTGAGTTTGACTGTTTAAAAAGTGTAGCTTAGAGTGTTTGCATGTCTAAGCAACCTAAAGCAAAGTTGTAGCAAATTTTATAAGGAACAAACTTTGTTTAGAAGCCATGTCATGAAAATGTGCACAACATGCTCAAAAAGGTCCCACAAGTCAGTTTTGGGGTTGTATTCAACACTTAAAAATTTTCTAAGTGTGAAGACTGGATTTCAGTTTCATGTACCTGACTTGTTCACGTTGTAGCTCCCTAACCAAGCCGAACCAGCTCAAGCTCCAATTGGCAAAGTTGAAGATCTCACTTAGTACTACAACTTTGTCAACTATGCCATGAGCTAAATCATCACGGTTTAGGGGATATGGAGCGATGAACTTGCTCTGTCAGTCATCACCATGGGCACTGAATCGAGAATTTTAGACCGGCACATGGCCGACTGGCCGCAAGCCGTTGCCGCCGCGTGGCCGCCACGCGCTTGGCTAGCCCTGACCACGCTGCGTGCTGGCCGGCGTGAAGAGGAGGACGCCTGCTGCCTCTCTGCTCGCTCTTAGTCGCTTCCTCCCTCTCATGCGCGTTCGTAGCACAGAGAAGAACAAGCCGCCACCGTTGCCATGGCCCTGCCGAGCTCGCGCGCGCTCGCCGTCACGTCTTACCTCGCTCCAGCTAGCCCAAAGCTCCGCCGTGGTCGGGATAGTTAGGATCCCTCTCGTCCTCCTTTTTCTTCTTTGTTAGCTCTGTTGTGATCTCATGAAGCTCGTACCGAGCTCGGAAGAGACAATGGAGGCTTGCCATCGCTAGCTCTTTCACCGGAGCTCCGCCGAGCCACTGTGCACCATGGCCGCCCTACCTAGAGCCCGCTAGAGCTTAGGATGAGTAGGTTAATCGATGTGGGAGATCAAGGCGGTCATGGAGGTACCCTTGGTGTCGCCGGAGAAGCCGTCGTCGGCGAGCTTCGCCACTGCCGTGCCGTCACAAGGCGCCTCCCCTGTTTCCTTTCGCTGACCGGTGGGGTCATCTGACCCGTGGGTCCCACGCGTCAGTGACCGTTGAGCAGTAGGATAGTTCAAATATTCTAGTTTTAGTGCTGTTTTGTTAAATGTATATCTCCAAATTGGTAGATCCAAATGGGGTGATTTCAATTTTGTTAGGATCATGGTGAAGTCTAGTATTTAGGAAAAATATGACATGAACACTTGAAGTGGAAATTTTGGATGAATTAAATAGGAACCTGAAATGTGTTTTTAAATGCATGCAAACTTGTTTAAATTATATCTTGAGTTTCTATGCTCCAAAAATTATGACATTTTGTGGGTAAGCTATTCTTCCTTAGTAGAAGCTCTGGCAAAAATTTGAGAGTCATTGCATGTATGGTTTATGAGTTATAGATTTTCCTTTTATCATTGGATGATCCTTGTGTGAATTTTAGTAATTTATCTATGAATCCAATCACCATGAAATTTGTTGGAGAATGTTCCAGTACCTTAAGGATGCTAAGAAAAATATAAAATCTGTTGCTTGACACTTTTCACTAGGGTTTCCTATTTATGCTATTTTAAGCCTGTCTACCTTGTGATTTTTGTGTAGGCTGTTATACTTCTTTAAATGATGTGAAATTTTTATAGTAGCCTACTTAGAGCATGTAGTACCTACTGTAATATTTGTAGATTAAATGGTGCAGTTGACATATATATTTATTATTCCTCTTAAATAATTAAATAAATTAAGAAAGGTATTAAAAGAAATGGTTTGGTGATGAACACCTTACTTTCTGGTGTTCTTGTGATATGTGTGATGAGTGAGTGAAGTTGGTTTTGTCCATTTATGTGTTTGCAATATAAGTTAATAATTATTTTGCTTGCATTATGTCCTTCTGGATAGTTCTGGGGACTTTGCAAAGTTCCCCATGATAATTCAGTTTGCTTGGAATGTGGTGAATACAAAAGTTGTAGATAACTTATGTATCTAGCTCCTGTCAAAATTTAGTGGCATTTGGCCTAGTAGTTTAGGAGTTACAGTCGTTTAAAGTTGGATCACAGTTTTGCCTGCTCTTTGTCTTGTGAAGACAGATTTCTATTGATTAAAGAATTTGACCTGGTAAAGTTTAGAATCATACCTTGAGGTCTGAAAATAAATTGTAGACAATTTTATAAGCTTTCTAAATTGTCTTGTTGCATGTCATTTGGATTTCTAAATCTCCAGTTATGGCCAGTTTACTGTACCACTATATAGTTCCTATTTTGCTGAAATACAAATGTTTGTGTGTATGCTTTGTTGCAATGTTCTTGTTGATTGTTTAGGTGCTAGCCTAACTTGAGAACATGATTAGGTGCAGGTGCTAGGTCCTTAACTGAAGATGAGCAATTATACATTAGGTTGTATAAACTTGGTAAGTTAAAGTGATTTGAACAGAGCTTAAGTTGGAATATGCGGACTGCAGTGAGCATGTGCATTCCCCCAGCATCCCTAACTTCGTTCATGTGCATCCATGATATTTATCTTGCGCATTCATGCAATAGGTGTGCCGGAGGGAGTGACGCTGCTGGAGTTCGAGGGAGCCAACCAGGAGGAGGAGCCCGAGGTGTAGGAAATCGACAAAGCAGCGCCGAGGAGGACTTGCCCTAGTGCCCTGACCACTAACCTTCCTCTTTCCTGAAAGGCAAGCCCCAGAGCATATTAAGCCTCCCATGTTTTTACAAATACCTTGAGCATCTTTTATTCATTAATGATGCATTAAGTATAGGAATTGGTTGGAACCAATTGATGCATTATATATCCATCCTTGTCCAAATATCGCACTGGAATCCTATTTAAGTTCAGGAACGGGTTAAATGCTTAGCCATGCTTAGTGCGGTAGAAGTCAGGTGATTTCTTGTCGCCTGCGAGCTTTAGGAGAGGTGGATCATGGTTGGCTATATTTGCTATCGTGGAAAAAAACCATGTTAATAATGAATTAAGACCGGGCGGAGTCTTGTGTAGGTTTGGACATAGTGACTCCGTCTGTGTCGTTTAAGGACCGATATGTTGTACGTCCTTATGTCATGTTGAACGTAGCCTAACACTTAGCTAGCCGGATAAGTCATTCTGACTGTGAAGCCTAGTAGCTCGATTTAGGCCAGGGACGTGAGCAGGGGTCCACAATCTGGATGGAAGTAAGGATGTGCGGGGAGCCATTGGCGTAAGGCCAAGGGCGGGTTAAGTCACCGAGCACTCATGGCAGAGTGGTTCTCTAATTTTGCGGCACTATTCGGACTCGCGACTTTTGAATTGTACCAACGGTGACTTGTTTGCAACCCTGACGGGGGAAGCAAGGTTTGTGTTAGGAATAGCCCTCCAGCTGGATAGGAATTGATTCGAATCGCCGTCTCTCCTGGATAGTGAGAACTTGACTGAGCAGCGGCAACGTAGATTCAATTAATCTAACGATATGGTTAAATGATGATGATGATAATGTTGCCACGATTTATACCTGATATGGTTATTAATGTTTGCATCTTAATCAAATGATTGCTTAGTACAGGTGCTAATATAGATGATAGGTTAATGGCTAAAAGTCACTGCTAGTTCAGGTTAAGAGTTGATCTTATTACTTATGCTTTTCCACAAAAAGAAAGTGTCAGCCAGATCCACTAAATTAAGCTATGCATGATCCTTGGTGTCATTATTTTGGTTTCCGATGGGTAAGTCTAGCTGAGTACATTCTCATACTCAGGGTTTATTCCCTCTTGTTGCAAATGACCTTCTATATCAGGGATTCTGTAAGTATTGTCTCCACCCGGTGGGTGACAAAGATTAGATCATGGGCATGATCTCTGTTTCTCTTATCTGAATGCTTTTGTGGGTTGTGATCAGCAAACCAGTATTTGTATTTGAACTCGGGTGTGTAAGTTAAACTATTTGCTTCCACGTACTTTACATGACTTGTTTTGTAATAATGATGACTCTGAGGTGTTGTAACCTATTTGCAAACCATCTGTGAAATGTTGTAACGTACGATATGTTATGTTGAATTACTGTGATCTTGGTTGTATACAAGTTGGTTTGCAATCCTTTGAGGTTTCAGTTGACTACCGGGTTTATATGGGCACAAGTGCGAGAATTTGATCGCTTCGACGATTGTTTTTGTACTTGTGCTCTTATAAATTGGTCAGTTCTATGACAGCTGGCATCAAAGCTAGATTGAACACTAAACATGTCATACGGATATTTAAAACAAAAGCTTTTGTTGTGAAAATGGTTTTCCAACTTATAGTTATATATAAGTGTTCAAAAAAATCAAAAATTTTATGGTGTACTGGTGATCACATCCCTTGTAGCCCACTTAAGGACTTCTAGGTGGCTTATATATAATTACTAACTTGGGGAAATTGATTGTTTCTATTTCGTCGTCCATGCGGCGTGATATTGCATGGGTGCCATTCGCTTGAATGGTAATGTATGGATCAACTACCTCTACGCTAAGGTAAGTGTGAGTTGTGAGAGCATGACCGTCCAACCATCGGTCTAGGGGAGAGTTAGTTGTGGTTACTGGAGTATTTACATGTTGCATACATGTATATATGAAGGTACTTAATTGTGGGTACATATGTCGGGTAGTTTGGATACCAAAGTATATATATCTGAGGATGTATATATGGAGAGTATCTTAGTTACTACTGTTGTTATTAGCATTATATCTTGTTGGGTTGGGGCTGCAATGAAGTTTTCTGTAGGTACGCTAACAACGCACCATGTAGATCGACTAGTTACCACTAATTGAGAGAACGTATGTATGCCACCGTATATTATGCTAAAACTAAAAAAAATTTAGGTTTGTGAGGACGTACGGAATGAGCATGCATCATATTCACTCATGTCATTCATATTGCATTACTCCCTCCCTTATAATTGCTTATCCCACGTATTAAGTCAATCTCTCAGCAAAATAATCCTCTCACATGAGTTGAATCCTTTTTTGATACAGATGGCCGCGCCCGTGTTTCCTACTGGTAGCAGCACCTTTTTGGCCCAGTTTGGTACTCCCACCTTGCTCTAGAGGGTACTCAGTTCAGTTGGGTACCCAGAGGCACCCCGCTACACGTGGAGACAGGCGGTGCCATTAGGAGATGTACCATGATACGTCGTGACCTTTATAGTGCCATAGAACCCCACGAGACCGTTGTGGCATGGGTGGAGCATTGAGACTGATGGGCAAAGCCCATGGGAAGCCACTCAAGTTGCTGCCCTTGATGTGCTTATGGATATAGCACAGAGCTTTGGGGATGAGTTAGTGGGTGGACCAGCTTCATCCATTCCCCGAGTGGCTCCTACTGAGGCTGAGTGGACTCAAGAAGTTGGCTAGGCCTTGGTTCGAGGCCGTGGTGAACGTGTTTAGAGCGATAATGCTGGAATGAGTGCTATGATGGCCGTCTTGAAGCTTTGTCGAGTTAGGCAAGACACCCTTTCTAGTGTGCTAGATGAAGCTGGCAAGGCAATGCCCAGCACAAGTTCAGGTTGCGTGCCCTCAAGTATCGCTGTAGGGCGGATGCATGTGGGCGAGCTCAGCAAGAAGTAATGAGATTTGAGGTATTGCAAATTATCGCCTTCAGCAGTGGGGTCAAACAGCACGCGAGAGAGACGAGCTTCATAACCAGCTGATGAACCTCACTATAGAGAGAGATGAGGCAACACAAGAGTTGGATCGTGTGACCCATCATAGAGATGCAGCTTTAGAGTTAGCAGAAGAAAGACGTCAGGGTTGGATCATGGCTAACCACAATGCTTTCCAAAGGGAGCAAGAACTCCAAGAACAGCTTGAAGAGCTTCAGGTTGAGCACCATCAACTGAACAACCGTCTATTTCCTATTCCTCACCCCATATCAAGGTATCCTAATGTGGGTGGACCTCCAGTGATTGAGGCCGATGAAGAAGAAGAGGACGTGCAGATGGATGACAATGTAGCTAAACCTATAGATGAAGAAGAAGAGGAAGATCCAGAAGAAGTCCAAGGTGTCTCTGATGTGGACAGTGATCACTTCGATGAGTAATTAGTTAGCAAGTCTCACTAGTTTAAGCTTTTGCAGTCATTGATGTAATAGACTTAAGTACGATGACTGATGTTGGATGTACCTTTTAATTTGAACTTGGCATGTAATGTACTTTAATTCGCTCCCTTCGGGATGCGTACCTTGATGGTTAAGTTTAAAACTTGTCATGTTGGAATGCACTGCGTATGGCGCTAGTAAGCTGATTGATGATGTGGTGATTGGAGAATGAATTATTGCCTCTATTTATTGTATGAAGTTTTCATTCTCTCCAGTAAATTCAGTTTGGCGTAATTACATTGTTCCTCTCCAATATGCTAACATCACCAATAATTACTGGTTGCGCATGGTTGCAGATGCCTCGCACTCATTCCACTGGTGCGGCTGGTGATGATGATGACCTTCACCACCACCACCACCCACACCAACGAAATTGATGGCAATTCTTGTGGAAGGACAGCACACTATGGCTGAGGCTCTTCGCACGATTGCAAATTGTGATGGTCGTGGTGCACGCCAAGGACCAGAACCAAATCACTACAGTGACTTCAAAGATTTCCTTGACACGAAACCCCCGATCTTCAAGGAGGCTGAGGAGCCCCTACAAGCTGATGAGTGGTTGAACACTCTCGAGCAGAAGTTCCATCTACTTCGCTTGACTGAGGTGCTAAAGACAGAGTATGCATCTCACCAACTGCATGGGCTAGCTGGTATTTAGTGGAGTCATCATCGGTCCACTATGCCCGCTAATGCCCAAATCACTTGGGATCAGTTCAAGTCTGCTTTCAGGGGAAATTATATTCCTCCCGGTCTCATGGCAGTCAAGCATACGGAGTTCATGAAGTTGACCTAGGGGAACAAGAGCTTGAATGAATACCTGCAGGCTTTCAATAACCTTGCGAGGTATGCTACAGAGTTTGTTGACACTGATGCCAAAAAGATCGCTAGTTTTAAGCGGGGACTTAGCCCCAAATTGATGAAGACCATGGGAAATTGCAAGTGTGATCATTTTAATGAGTTTGTGAGTGATGCTTTATCGCAAGAGAACAACAATGTTGTATATGCCACTTCAAAGAATCGTAAGAGGGCCTATGAGGCGGGTGCCTCACAATCCAAGGCTCTAGTCCCCCAAAGGGCTCCGTTCTGCCCTCCAGCATCAGCCACTAAGTTCCGCCCACCGCTGAAGAAAAATCCAGGCAAGACTGGGTTTCACAAGGTGTTTACAGTTGCTCTTCCCAAGGGCACTACCAGTCAAGGCAGTTCTAATGTTCCACCAAGCAACATGCCGTGCTGGAACTGCAACAAGCTAGGCCACTGGTCTAGGAAGTGTCCTTACCCCAAGAAGAATAACTACTAAAGTGGCCGTCAGGGATAGGTGAACCACACTAATATTGTTGATATTCCATTAGGAAAGGTGGTAACGGCTTGTAAGTTCTTGGTTGATCAACACCCCGCAGTTGTACTATTTGATTTGGGTGCTTCGCCGACCTCCTTGGTTTTCTTCCTTCCGCTGGACCTCCTTGGTTTTCTTCTTCTTCTAGGCGTCTGCCGCCTCCTTCTGGGTGTCCTACTGGGCCCGACCCGCTGGCCCCTTGGGTAGGTGCGGCCAAGACTTGTACCTCCTAAGCCCCTACAGAACGAATGAACCGAAATCAAAAAAGAAGGGAGGCAGAGAAAAAAGCACGAACAAAATAAGGGAGCATACCAGTGTGGGCATGATCGAGGCATTAAACGGTATGGTTTTCCCACCACCGTCTCTCTAGGCCTCAGCTACAGCACTCGGCCGACATGATTCTAGATCTTGTCATCCGGTAGCTCCTCCGGCGACGCGTGGTCTAGGTCCGACCGGCCTCCATACATCCACATCAGGGGGCGTCCTCTCCGCCAATGGTGCGACCCGACGGCGGTAAAGGGTGTGGAACACCCACACCCCATCGAGGCTATAACAGAACCGACCAAATCATAAGAATGTAAGTACAAAAACAATCACCGAAGTGATCAAATTCCTGTACTTAAGCTCCCATAATCCCGGTAGTCCAGAAATCATGAAGGATTTCAACCAACTCTCGACATACAAACCAAGACCATAGTGATTCAACACAACACATCATCCATTACAACATTTCACAAGTAGCATTCGGATTACATCCATCAAAGTTCAAATAAAATATTACAAACCAAGTTTGAATGTGCGGAAGCAACATAGTTTGGTACATAACTTCATAGTTTCAAATACATTGCCAGATCTGAGTCATGTCCCACAAAAGCATCATCAGGTACGAGAACTATGAGAGACCGTGCCCAACGGTCTAGTCTTCATCCCTAGCTGGGAGAAGGCAGTACTTGCAGCAACCAAAGTAGAACTAGTCATCTACAACTAGGTGGGAGATAAACCCTGAGTACGAGAAGGTACTCAGCTAGACTTACCCATCAAAACTAGAAATAAAAGACACCAAGGGTCATGCAAGGCTTAAGAGGTGGGCTAGCTAGGACACAATTGCATAAAAGAGCTTATGAATATAGTAACCAATTTATCTTAGCATCAAGTTATCATCATTTACCTGTCCACTAGATTAGCACCTGTACTAGAGCACTCACTTATTAGGAGCAAACAATATTAACCATAGTAGGTATAATAAGGCTATCATCATCATATCGTCATTTCGAACCATTATGTTATTTAGTGTATCTACTTTGGAGATAAGCCCTGTCAAGTTCTCACTAACCTGGAGAGACTGGCGACTCGAATCGAATTACAACTCAGCTGAGGGGGTATTCCTAACTCTCACCCTGGCATACTTAGCAAGGGTAGCCATGGGTCACCTTTGGAACAACTCAGGAACCAAATTCACTGGTTCGATCAGTGCCAGCACTCTCAGGGACTACCCTTCTGCCGGACGATCAGGACTTTTAAATCACCTGCCCTTGGACTCACGCCTATGGCTCCCTTCCGAGGCGCACTTTATACTTATCGACTCCTGGCCTGAGGTGAGCTACTCGGCTTCGCGGTCGGTCTTCAGACATGGCCAACTAAGAGAGAGGCATGTGTTCAACATGAATAGGAAAGGCTCCAAGATTCAGTCCTTAATCGACACAGACAGAGTCACTGCAAACCGACAAGCCTCTGTCCGGTCTTCATTTCAAATTAAGACTGGTTCTTTTCCACGATTGCAAATATAGCCAACCGTGCCATATGTATCTTCCTATATCTCGCAGGTGATAGGAAATCACCTGACTTCTACGCATTAAAGCAGGGCTAAGCACTACACGAGCTTGAGCTACATAGAATTCAGGGTAACAATATCTAGACAAGGATTGGATAACCAATGCAGCAAGTGTTTGCATCCAACACCTAAACTTAATGCAACAATATATATATGTAACAATAATATTGTAACTGCATTTTGAAAATTAGGATGCTTAATATGCTCCGAGGCTTGCCTTTCACAAAGTTGCATGGACGGTGATCCGGGCACTCAACGGCGACCTCGTCTAGGCACTTCTCCTGAAGGCTGCACCTCCTGAACCTCTTGGTGTTGGCTGCTGCTGCTCGCTCGGTTCCTCGAATTCCAGCCGTGTCACTCCCTCCGGTACACCTATTGCATGCCTGATGCACAAGATAAATATCATGGATGCATAAGGAATGACATGATGCTCATGATGAATGAATCACAGTAAGTGTTTAACGAAAACATCACTGGACACTCGTTTACCGATTAAGAATAGCTCTATTCAAATCACTTTAAAACATGTATCTATCTTAACTTGAAGAACAAGATCAACTTACCTAACTTGCATAACCTAAGATAAAGATGCTCATCTTCAGTTAAAGGCCTAAGACCTAGGAACATTACCACAAACTTAGAAATAGTAAAGGCATACTTAAAACAACAGTTAAAGTTTCATATGCACACGGGTAGTTCCTTAATTCAATCATAATAGAGTTCTATAAATTCAAATGACTTGCAAGAGGACATTCTGGAAAGCTTATGAAATTCTCTACAAATCATTTGTAAACATCAAAGCATGATTCTTACGTTAACCAAATCAAATTCTAGTAAACCTAGAATCTGTCCAGAATGACAGGGTTACTAAATTAAATATTTAGTGATGATGCAAAAGCATAATTTGACCAAACCAAGTTTACCAACTTGTTGTGCATACCAGAGGAACATTAGAAAGTATAGTGCCAACTTCTAAATAAATTATTTAATATCCTTTTCTAATTTATTTAGTTAATTAGGTGATTAAAGCAATATATAGTAAAACTGTTCAGACATATCTACAAAAATTACAGTAGCTATCTCATGCTTCACATAGACTATCATAAAAATTTCAAAGCCATTGAGCAAGCAGAACTTGCTGTACCCAAAATAATAGGTCGCATGTCTATTTTTAGCATAATTAGGAAACCCTATTGAAAAGTGTCAAGCAATATATTTCACATTTTTCCTAACATCATTCTAGCATAATAATAGCACTCACCAAATTTTACCCTTACTAGATCTATAGAAAAATTATGAAAATTCACACAAGATCCATCCATGCAAACAAGAGAATTTTATAACTCCTACATACAGTGTCCAAAATGTATGAAAATTTAACTACAAGCTATTCATGATATGAGCAGTACACCATAAAAATTTCATGCCATTTGGAGCTACATAGAAAAAGATATAATTACCCCTATTTCTTTCATGATTAAAAGAGATAATTAGCAACTCCATTTTTCATAACAGAACATAGCATAATTTATATTTTTCATAAAAGCTAGACATTATCATGAACTCAACAAAATTGGAACCACATCATTTGAAGCTACCAATGAGGAGATACATATTTTTTAATCTATACACAATTCTATGAAAAGAATAAAACAGAAATGAATTTGAAACCCTAATTCTACTTGCTGGGCCGGCCCGAACAGATACGGCGGCCCACGACACACGCGCTGGCGTGGCCCAAACACGGCGCAGCCCAAGCTGGCTCTCGCCTTGGCATCAGCGACTGACAAAGGGGACCCGCGCGATAGTGACACAAGCAGGGGAAGGGAGAAAGACGATGCCATAGCTCGTCGTCGGTGGCCTCTCTGGCGAGTCCAGCGGTACTACGATGTTCTCCTCGCCCGTGTGCATCTAGCGGTGCCCTCAATTGAAGCTATTGCTATGGCTACTAGCAATGGCGACGGCCATGGCGGCGCACGGCCACGGCATGGCCGGCTCCGGTGAGACGACGGCGTCGCAGCCCTAACGGGTGACCCTACGAGCATCAGTGGCATTCACTAGACCTAGCGCAAGGGAGAGAAGGGACGGCAAGGAGCACGATGATAGTTGGCCGTGTGGAGCGCCAACTCCGGCGAGGTCCCGCCATGGTGACGGTGGAAGAACTGACGAATTCGTGCTTACCAACACTCACACGAACCAACTGAGAGATGGAGGTGGTAGAGGGGATCACGGTGAAGCTGTTGACAAACTGGGCAACATGTTTTTACAGTGGCGAGCGCGCACGACGACGGCGACGCTCGGTCAGAAATGGGGAAGCTGCTACGGCTCGGCGCTGCGCACAGTGGAGGAGAAAGAGAGGCAAATGGAGCAGGCGAGTGCGTCGGGCAGGCGCGCGGGGTGCTCAAGTCACGGCCAGCAGTGCCAGGATGCCCGTGGCGCGTGGCAGTATGAGCAAAAGTCCGACGATGGGTGGCAACACGCAGCATCTGTTGTCTGATGGCTGTCAATCACTGTAGCACTCATTCAGACAATGGAAACCGACTGATAGACGAACTTAGCAGTGATGGATCTCCTAAACCATGATGATTTAGTGGAAATAATGTATACGAAAGTTGTAGAGCTATGGTAGGGCTACAACTTTGATTTAGACATCAATAGCTAATTCACCTTGTATCCTGAGTTGTATCAAGCCAAAGGTGGCACAGTCAAACTGAAAATACAGTTAGGACTTAGAATCTTTTTCAGTGTTGAATCCACCATCAATAATGACTTGTGGGCCATGTTTGAGGATGTTCCACACATTTTCATGAGTTGATCATAAAACAACTTTTGTTCCTTGATAATTTAGCTACAACTTTGGTAAAGAGTGCATAGCCATGCAAGGTCTATAAGTTAGTCTTTTGAATCAGTCAAATAGTGGCACTCTAAGGGTCAATTCAAGTCAAACCTCTCCAAAAGAGCAATTTGGTCATTTTGGTCAACATGAACAATGTCCAAACAATTACCCTAAGTGTAGTTAAGGTGTATTAGACCATAATCAACCACTTTACATAAGTGCTATACCCATGTCAAATGATCACATGTGATGAAACAACAAAACAAGCAATTCACCCAAATGTTGCAATGCAATGTTTCACATGTTTCATGACTTTGTTGTTATTTTATACTTGTCACATTACTACCATATTGCCATGTTTCAAGGTATGAGAAATTCATGTTGCATTCATAGGTTGCACTACTACCATTCATAAGCAATCAAGTATGAAACAAATAGAATTTGCGAATGTTGCATATGTGTGTTTTAGTGACAATGGCATGATGACATAGATGATGCATATGTTTATGGAATGACATGCAATTTCATGGAAGCCAAACACCTAGGGTGTTACAGCCCTCCCCCCTTAGAAAAATCTCATCCCGAGATTTGGAAAGCGTACCATTTAATATAGAAAGCCGGATAATTTTCCTTTAAATAATCTTTCCGCTCCCATGTTGCATCCCGATCACTATGATTACTCCAAACTACCTTGTACAACTTAACCACTCACTTATGAGTCACTCTTTCTTGAGTATCCAGAACTTGCACGGGTTTCTCCTCATAAGAAAGATCAGATTTCAAGTTGATTTTCCTTGTTGCTATTCTTTCCTCGGGAATACGGAGACACTTCTTCAGCTGGGACACATGGAATACCAGGAATATAGCTCCCATTTCACATGGTAGATCGAGTTTATATGCTACTCTTCCACTTTTCTTGATAATGCGGTAAGGTCCAACATATCGAGGCTCAAGCTTCCTTTTGATTCCAAAACATTTTACTCCTTTCATAGGGGATACCTTCAGATAAACATGGTCACCTACTTCAAACTCAATAGGTTTTCTTCTCTTATCAGCGTAACTCTTTTGTCTAGCCTGAGCGATAGTCATATTCTTCTGTATAGTTCGGACTTGCTCTTTGGCTTCTTTTACAAAATCAATACCATAGAATCTTCTTTCTCCGGGTTCCACCTAGATCAAAGGAGTTCTACACTTGCGCCCATAAAGAGCTTCAAAAGGAGCCATTTTGATACTCTCTTGATAACTGTTGTTATAAGAGAATTCAGCGAGAGGCAACCAGTCCTCCCAAGAGCCTTTGCAAGAGATAAGACAAGCTCTAAGCATGTCTTCAAGAATTTGATTAAGACGCTCAGTCTGTCCTGATGTTTGCGGATGATAGGCAGAACTACGAATTAGATGAGTGCCAAGATTCTGATGTAAGCACTCCCAAAAGCGAGTCGTGAATTGCGGTCCTCTATCTGAAATAATGGATTTGGGTACACCATGGAGACGTACCACTTGTTGAAAATAAATCTCAGCATAATTGTGAGGGTGATAGGTAGACTTGACCGAAATAAAGTGAGCGGATTTGGTTAGATGATCTACGATAACCCAGATGGAATCACAACCCTTTTTGGTAGTGGGTAATCCAACAATGAAATCCATAACAATTTCTTCCCACTTCCAGCCAGGAATAGAGAGTGGCTGCAATAATCCGGGCCTCATGTGAATAGCCTTGACTCTACAACAGTTATCGCACCTTGCCACGTAGGCTGCGATTTCTTTCTTCATCTTGGTCCACCAATAATATAGCTTGAGATCTTGATACATTTTACTACTACCAGGATGGATGGACAATTTAGAAGAATGGGCTTCAGCCATAATTTGATTTCTAAGTTCTTTGTCTTTGGGTACCACAAGCCTATCATTAAACCAGAGAATTCCTTTGTCATCGACCCTAAAGTGCTTGGTCCCCTAATCTTTCATCTTCCGCTTGATATGAAACACACCCACATCAGTCTTCTGGAGTTCGATAATTCGACTTCTAAGAGAGCAATCCACAGTGATATTGTGGAGTACTACCGGATGAAGGAGGTGTGCCAGATGAAAGTCTTCACTAACTAAGGAATTGCAATGGGTCTTTCTGCTTAAGGCATCAGCAACCACATTTGCCTTACCAGGATGGTAGTGCACTTGAAGGTTGTAGTCTTTGATTAATTCTAACCATCATCGTTGACGCATGTTCAACTCGGGTTGAGTAAAGATGTACTTGAGACTTTTATGGTCCGTATAGATGTTGCACACATTACCAAGCAAGTAATGTCTCCAAATCTTTAGGGCATGAACAACCACGGCTAGCTCTAAGTCATGGGTAGGATAATTGACTTCATGTTTTCGAAGTTGGCGCGAAGCATAAGCAATGACCCGGCCCTCCTGCATAAGAACACACCCCAAACCGGTGCCACATGCATCATAGTAGACATCAAAAGGCTTCTCAATGTCAGGTTGTGCCAACACAGGAGCAAAGGTTAGTAGGGTCTGCAAAGTGTGGAAAGCCTCTTCACACTTCGGAGTCCACACAAACTTCTCATCTTTTTGAAGTAGTCGAGTCATGGGCTTGGCGATTTTTGAGAAATCTAGGATAAAGCGACGATAGTAGCCAGCCAAACCCAGGAAACTTTGGACTTCTGTGACCATAGTAGGCACCTTCCACTCTAGGACTTCTTGCACCTTAGTAGGGTCAACCAAAATTCCATCTCTAGATAACACATGACCTAGAAAAGGTATCTTGTTCAACCAGAATTCGCACTTGCTGAACTTAGCATAAAGCTGGTTGTCATGTAACTGAGTTAAAACAATTCTTAGATGTTTAACATGCTCTTCTTCATTCTGAGAATATACAAGGATATCATCAATGAACATGATGAATTTGTCCAGTTCTGGCATGAATACTGAATTCATCAGGTACATAAAGTGTGCCAAAGCATTGGTCAACCCAAAGGACATGACAAGGTATTTGAACAAGCCATATCGAGTAGAGAAAGCTGTCTTAGGTATATCTTCAGGATGAATTTTGATCTGATGATAGCCAGACCTCAAATTGATCTTGGAGAATACCTTAGCTTTGGAGAGCTGATCAAACAGAATATCGATGCGAGGAAGAGGGTATTTGTTCTTGATAGTAATAGCATTAAGGGGGCGATAATCCACGCACATGCATAAAGACTCATCCTTCTTCTTCACAAAGATAGCCGAACAACCCCATGGAGAAGAACTAGGCCAAATCAAACCTTTTTTTAGTAACTCGTTCAACTAACTCTTCAGCTCAGCCAACTCATTGGGCATCATTCTATAGGGCCTTCGAGAAATAGGAGCCGTACCCGGAATGAGTTCTATCTTGAATTCTACATCACGGTCTGGAGGCAATCCAGGCAAGTCATCAGGGAAGACATCTGGAAACTCATAGACAATAGGTATCTTCTCAATGGCTTTGGCTAGGGTAGCATTGGTTGTATTGTGGATAGCAATATCACGAGGTAACTGCACTAGAAAACCCTTCTTATCCACGGGATCCCTCAACATTACCACACGGGTTGATGTATCGATCAACACTCCATTCCCACTCATCCACTTCATTCCTATGATTACATCGATTCCTACCCCCGGTAGAACTACAAGATCCGTAAGGAACTCTCGATCCCCAATCTCAATCTTTACATCTTTAATTACTTGGTTAGTCAGGATATTATTTCCAGTAGCACTAATACAATAACCACCCTTGACAATTGTAATCACATTCATCTTATGCATAGATGCAAAAGTAGAACTCACAAAGGAATGCAAAGCACCCGAATCAAAGAGCACAACTGCAGGGTGATCATTAACAAGGAACTTACTAGCGGTGACCACTTCACTAGTAGGAATTTCCTCCACAGTAGTGTAGTGAACACGCCCCTAATGGACGTTTCCCTGAGCATTCTGCTTGGAAGGATAGGGACACTTATTAGCCTAGTGACCAGGCTGGTTACAGTTCCAGCACGGCCTGTTAGCTGGTGGGACATTGGAGCTACCCTGCCCAGAGGTATTCTTTAGCAAGGAAATTGTGTACCCCTTGCGGAAACTAGTTTTAGCTTGATTCTTCTTCTAAGGTGGGCGGTACCGGACATTAACATTGGGTGGACGATATTGGGTTTTGGATACCACTGGTGCCTTAGACTGAGAAGCACCTGCCTCAAAGTTTCTTTTATGGGTCTTGGAAGCAGCATATATCTTATCATTATTCTCCTGAGTCAGGGTGTCACTGATAAACTCATTGAAGGTGACACACTTGCAGTTGCCCATAGACTTCATCAGTTTAGGGGAAAGTCCCCTCTTGAAACTAGCTATTCTTTTAGCGTCAGTATCCACGAACTCGGGAGCATACCTTGCTAGGTTGTTGAATGCTTGGAGGTATTCATTAAGACTCTTGTTGCCTTGGGTTAACTTCATAAACTCGGTATGCTTAATGGCCATGAGACTAGGAGGGATAAAATGTCCCCTAAAAGCTGTCTAGAACTGGTCCCAAACTATCTCAATGTTTGTCGAGAAGGTGTCCTGTGATGGGTCCACTAGATGCTTGTAGGGCCTTGGAGCTGGTGTCCTACATACGAAGCCTTCATACCTTCTGTCAATCGGAGCAATCCAAACCTTTGCTCTATCATGCTCAACCATTCATCAGCTTGTAATGGTTCTTCTGCCTCTCTAAAGACAGGAGGCTTTGTGTCCATGAAGTCCTTAAAGCTGTTGTACTGGTTCAGCTCAGGTCCCTAGCGGACATGTCGATCCTCGCGGTTAGCCATTTGACACATAGCCTCAGCTAGCATGCGCTGACTTTCAACAACTGTTTGCATTAGCTCAGCTAGGGGTGGGCAGTGGAGGAGGTGGTTGTTCCTCATCTCCCATGCTATGACCACAATGAAGGTTATAAGCCATCTGCAAAATGTATAGCCAATGAGCACTAACGATGTGGAAATTTTTGTAGATGAATTGTATAATTATGCCAAACTGAGTCCATTGGAGAGAATGCATTTATATAATCAACAGAAGCACAATCATTCATCACAATCACACAACTCATCAAGCGCATCAATTGACACATAAATGCGATGAACTTAACCAACAACAAGATCTATAGACCGCAAAGACGGAATTCATCAAAAGCTCACATACGTGGAGCATAACATGTTCGATAGGTTACATCCAAGCCATAGAGGTTCCAAACTTACATCAAGGGTAACATAGGGTTCAATATTACATCCCAACGATTAACTTATTACAAAGCTACTTGTTCATGCATGAGGATCAACAAAAGATTAGCTCTAGCGCATTAGCTAAGTAGTAAGCTAAACTACGCATCATCCTTGGAGTCAGTGTCAAAGATCTCTCCTCCATCTTCATCACTAGCAGGCTCTAACTCCTCATCTTCCTCCTCTTTTGGTGGAACGTCCTCAGGTCCATTGACCTCCATGTCATCATCACCTTCAGCCATGATGACACCAGAGCCCATCCCATCCTCATCATCAGGGGGTAGGAGAGGGTGAAGTTGATTATGTAACAGGCGAACCTCCTCATGGAGATGGTCATTGTACTCTTTGGCAACTGCCAACTGCTGCTCTAGTTCTACCTGTCGTGCTCTCAACACATTCTCCTCATGCTAGGCTTCATTCCGTTGGTTCAGCACATGAATCAACATACGTTCACAGTTGCGGTGAGCAACTGTCAACCTCTGAACCTCTAGGGTCTCTTGGTCCTATTCCTGTGTTACTTGCTCCAAACTGTGCTGAGCCGCATTCCTCTTAGCAGTCACCCGGGCTAGCTCTGCCCTCAGCCTTTCTGCCTCAGTAGGCTCTGGACGGGGCTCACGAGGAGCTAACCGGTGACGAGGCGCCCTGCCTCCAGTGGACTTGCGAGCAGTGAGTTTCATGCGCGCCATCTATAGCAAAAAGTTGCAACGTAAGGGGAGAATCATTTAAGGGATATGAAATTTAATTAGTCGAGACCATCAACTTTTAAAGGAGGGAGTAATGCGAGAAATGCCATGTATGCTTGAACATGATGCATGCACGATCCATATGTCCTCACAAACCTAGAAAAATTTAAAGGCTAGCGAAATATACGGTGGCATACATACATTCTCTCGTATACGGTAGCTAGTCGATCTACAACGATACGTTGTTAGTGTACCTACAGAAAATTTCATTTCAGCCCAATAATTTCCCAAAATGCATATAAAGCAAGCAGTAAAGTAAATACTTTCATACATACATCCCACTATGTATATACTCTAGTATCATAGCTACCCATCAGAGATACCCACATTTAAGTACTCTCATAGATACATGATCGAACATGTAAGTATGCGAGCAACCACAACTACTCTCCCCTAGACCAACAATTGGATGGTCATGCTCTCACAACTCTCCACTTACCAGAGCGTAGAAGTATTTGGATCTATACATTACCACCCAAGCGGATGGCATCCATACAAACAGAAACAAGCAGGAACCCCCAAGTTAGTACTTTAATAAGCCACCTAAGAGTCCTTATTTGGGCATAAGGGATATGACCATTGGCAATACTTAGAATTTAATTTAGGATTTTCACAATTACTTTTGTTTTAAATACACAAATGACATGTTTAGTGTCGAATCTTGCTCTGATGCCAACTATAACAGAACCGACCAAATCATAAGAACGTAAGTACAAAAACAATCACCGAAGTGATCAAATTCCTGTACTTAAGCTCCCATAATCCTGGTAGTCTGGAAATCACGAAGGATTTCAACCAACTCTCGACATACAAACCAAGACCATAGTGATTCAACACAACACATCATCCGTTACAACATTTCACAAGTAGCATTGGAATTACATCCATCAGAGTTCAAATAAAATATTACAAACTAAGTTCGAATGTGCGGAAGCAACATAGTTTGGTACATAACTTCATAGTTTCAAATACATTGCCAAATCTGAGTCATGTCCCACAAAAGCATCATCAGGTACGAGAACTACGAGAGACCGCGCCCAACGGTCTAGTCTTCATTCCCAGCTGGGAGAAGGCAGTACTTGCAGCAACCAAAGTAGAACTAGTCATCTGCAACAGGTGGGAGATAAACCCTGAGTACAAGAAGGTACTTAGCTAGACTTACCCATCAAAACCAGAAATAAAAGACACCAAGGGTCAAGCAAGGCTTAAGAGGTGGGCTAGCTGGACACAATTGCATAAAAGAGCTTATGAATATAGTAACCAATTTATCTTAGCATCAAGTTATCATCATTTACCTTTCCACTAGATTAGCACCTGTACTAGAGCACTCACTTATTACGAGCAAACAATATTAACCATAGTAGGTATAATAAGGCTATCATCATATCATCATTTCTGAACCATTATGTTATTTAGTGTATCTACTTTGCAGATAAGCCCATCAAGTTCTCACTAACCGGGAGAGACGGCGACTCAAATCGAATTACAACTTAGCTGAGGGGGTATTCCTAACTCTCACCCTAGCATACTTAGCAAGGGTAGCCGTGGGTCACCTTTGGAACAACTTAGGAACTAAATTCATAGGTTCGATCAGTGCCAGCACTCTCAGGGATTACCCTTCTGCCAGGATGATCAGGACTTTTAAATCACCTGCCCTTAGACTCACGCCTATGGCTCCCTTCCGAGGCACACTTTATACTTATCGACTCCCGGCCTGAGGTGAGCTACTCGGCTTCGCGGTTGGTCTTCAGACACGGCCAACTAAGAGAGAGACATGTGTTCAACATGAATAGGAAAGGCTCCAAGATTCAGTCCCTAATCAACATAGACGGAGTCACTACAAACCGGCAAGCCTCTGTCCGGTCTTCATTTCAAATTAAGACGGGTTCTTTTCCATGATAGCAAATATAGCCAACTGTGCCATATGTATCTTCCTATATCTCGCTGGTGACAGGAAATCACCTGACTTCTACCACGTTAAAGCAGGGCTAAGCACTACACGAGCCTGAGCTACATAGGATTCAGGGTAACAATATCTAGACAAGGATTGGATAACCAATGTAGCAAGTGTTTGCATCCAACACCTAAACTTAATGCAACAATATATATATGTAACAATAATACTGTAACTGCATTTCGAAAATTAGGAGGCTTAATATGCTCTGGGGATTGCCTTTCACAAAGTTGCATGGACGGTGCTCCGGGCACTCAACGGCGACCTCGTCTAGCACTTCTCCTGAAGGCTGCACCTCCTGAACCTCTGGTGTTGGCTGCTACTGCTCGCTCGGTTCCTAGAATTCTAGCCATGTCACTCCCTCCGGTACACCTATTGCATGCCGATGCACAAGATAAATATCATGGATGCATAAGGAATGACATGATGCTCATGATGAATGAATCACAGTAAGTGTTTAACGAAAACATCACTGGACACTCGTTTACCGATTAAGAATAGCTCTATTCAAATCACTTTAAAACATGTATCTATCTTAACTTGAAGAACAAGATCAACTTACCTAACTTGCATAACCTAAGATAAAGATGCTCATCTTCAGTTAAAGGCCTAACACCTAGGAACATTACCACAAACTTAGAAATAGTAAAGGCATACTTAAAACAATAGTTAAAGTTTCATATGCACACGGGTAGTTCCTTAATTCAATCATAACCAGAGTTCTATAAATTCAAATGACTTGTAAAAGGACATTCTGGAAAGCTTATGAAATTCTCTACAAATCATTTGTAAACATCAAAGCATGATTCTTACGTTAACCAAATCGAATTCCAGTAAACCTAGAATCTGTCCAGAATGACAGGGTTACTAAATTAAATATTTAGTGATGATGCAAAGGCATAATTTGACCAAACCAAGTTTACCAACTTGTTGTGCATACCAGAGGAACATTAGAAAGTTTACCCTTACTGGATCTATAGAAAAATTATGAAAATTCACACAAGATCCATCCATGCAAACAAGAGAATTTTATAACTCCTACATACAGTGTGCAAAATGTATGAAAATTTAACTACAAGCTATTCATGATATGAGTAGTACACCATAAAAATTTCATTCCATTTGGAGCTACATAGAAAAAGATATAATTACCCCTATTTCTTTCATGATTAAAAGAGATAATTAGCAACTCCATTTTTCATAACAGAACATAGCATAATTTATATTTTTAATAAAAACTAGACATTATCATGAACTCAACAAAATTGGAACCACATCATTTGAAGCTACCACTTGGAGATACATATTTTTTTAATCTATACACAATTCTGTGAAAAGAATAAAACAGAAATGAATTTGAAACCCTAATTCTACTTGATGGGCCGGCCCGAACATCCGGCGGCCCACACACATCTCGCTGGCTGGCCCCAACACGGCATAGCCCAGGCTAGCTCCCGCCTGGCATCAGCGGCTGACAAAGGGGACCCCTCGACAGTGACACGTCACAGGCATGGGAGGGAGGAAGACATGGCGTAGCTCGTCGCCGATGGCCTCTCCAGCGAGTCCAGCGGTACTACGATGTTCTCCTCGCCCGTGCGCATCTAGCGGTGTCCCTCAATCGAAGCTATTGCTGTGGCTACTGGCAATGGTGGATGGCCATGGCGGCGGCACGGCCATGGCATGGCCGGCTCCGGTAAACGACGGCGTTCGTAGCCCTAACGGGTGACCCTACGAGCATCAGTGGCATTCACTGGACCTAGCGCAAGGGAGAGAAGGGACAGCAAGGGGCGCGATGATAGTTGGCCACATGGAGCGCCAACTCCGGTGAGGTCCCTCCATGGCGACGGTGGAAGAACTGACGAATTCGTGCTTACCAAGACTCAAACGAACCGACTGAGAGATGGAGGTGGTAGAGGAGATCATGACGAAGCTGTTGACGAACTGGGCAACGCGTTTTTGTAGTGGCGAGCATGCACGATGATGGCGATGCTCGGTCAGAAATGGGGAAGCTGCTGCGGCTCAGCGCTGCGCGCGGTGGAGGAGAAAGAGAGGCAAATGGAGCAGGCGAGTGCATCGGGCAGGCACGCGGGGTGCTCAAGTTGCGGCCAGCAGCGCCAGGATGCTCGTGGCACATGGCAGCATGAGCAGAAGTCTGGCAACAGGTGGCAACACGCGGCGTCTATTGTTTGATGGCTATCAATCACTGTAGCACTCATTCAGACAACGGAAACCGACTGATAGGCCAATTTAGTAGTGATGGATCTTCTAAACCATGACGATTTAGTGGAAATAATGTATACAAAAGTTGTAGAGCTATGGTAGGGCTACAACTTTGATTTAGACATCAACAAATAATTCACCCTATATCTTGAGTTGTATCAAGCCAAAGGTGGCTCAATCAAACTAAAAATATAGTTAGGACTTAGAATCTTTTTTAGTGTTGAATCCACCATCAATAATGACTTGTGGGCCATGTTTGAGGATGTTCCACACATTTTCATGAGTTGATCATAAAACAACTTTTGTTCCTTGATAATTTAGCTACAACTTTGGTAAAGAGTGCACAACCATGCAAGGTCTCTAAGTTAGTCTTTTGAATCAGTCAAACAGTGGCACTCTAAGGGTCAATTCAAGTCAAACCTCTCCAAAAGGGCAATTTGGTCATTTTGGCCCACATGAACAATGTCCAAACAATTACCCTAAGTGTAGTTATGGTGTATTAGACCATAATTAACCACTTTACACAAGTGCTATACCCATGTCAAATGATCACATGTGATGAAACAACAAAACAAGCAATTCACCCAAATGTTGCAATGCAATGTTTCACATGTTTCATGATTTTGTTGTTATTTTATACTTGTCACATTACTACCATATTGCCATGTTTCAAGGTATGAGAAATTCATGTTGCATTCATAGGTTGCACTACTACCATGCATAAGCAATCAAGTATGAAACAAACATAATTTGCAAATGTTGCATATGTGTGTTTCAGTGACAATGGCATAATGACATAGATGATGCATATGTTTATGGAATGACATGCAATTTCATGGAAGCCAAACACCTAGGGTGTTATAGAGGCTACCCCTTATGAGCTTCCGGAGCTCCTCCTTGATGGCCTCCACCTTGTGCTTCTTCGTTTGGGCACAACCCCATGACCAACTCTTCTGCTTCACTGGCCTCCCACTGGTAAACGCTAGAAATAGTGCCCCTGTTGGAATCCTAATGTAGAACCACTCCCCATGCCATCCCCAGTTGGAGTCACATGGGGAATATGCGGGATACGAGCCTTTCACACGTGGCTTCCTCTACAGAGCGAAGCCTCTAACTGGTGTGATCTCGGCCAAACTCCAGTCCACCATAGCTCTCCCAAAGAAGAAGAGCCGGGAGAGATCCACGTGTGGCTCCATCCCGAGGAAAGCCTCATAGACAATCACAAAACCAGCAATGTGCAACACCCCCATCAGATTGAGGTGCTATAGTTCCATACCCCACTCGTTGAGGAGCCTACACAGGAACCAGTGCATGGGGTATCCTAACCCATGCTCATGGAAGGTAAGGAAAGAAACCACCTCATCGGGACGAGGTTGTGGGAACTCCTCCTTCCCAGGGACCCTCCAGTGCGCCACCTCCTATGGTGGTAGGAACCCCTTCACGATGAATGCCTCTAGCACTGACGCCCTCATGGTGGACGACCTCTAGTCTAACATGTCGGTGAGTTCCTCTCTTCTCCCTCGTCCTCTCCCCTTCTTTCCTAGAAACCTCTGTGGCTCTTAGGAACACTCACGGCAAAAAGGAAGAGAGAAGGCGGTGGTAGACAAAGAACAGGCAAAAGAGTAGAACAAAAACTCTATCCCCTCTCCTACTTAATGTCACAGAAATGACCAATTTATAAGAGCACAAGTACAAAAACAATCACCAAAACGATCAAATTCTCGCACTTGAGCCCATATAAACCCGATAGTCAACTAAAATCTCGAAGGATTTCAAACCAACTTGCATACAACCAAGATCACAGTAATTCAACATAACATATCATACGTTACAACATTTCACAGATGATTGCAAATAGGTTACAACACCTCAGAGTCATCGTTATTATAAAACAAGTCTTGTAAAGTACGCGGAAGCAAATAGTTTAACTTACACACCCGAGTTCAAATACAAATACTGGTTCGCTGATCACAACCCGCAAAAGCATTCAGATAACAGAAACAGAGATCATGCCCATGATCTAGTCTTCATCACCTGCCGGGTGGAGACAATACTTATAGAATCCCTGATATAGAAGGTCATCTACAACAAGAGGGAATAAACCCTAAGTACGAGAATGTACTCAGCTAGACTTACCTATCGTAAACCAAAACAAATGACACCAAGGATTATGCATAGCTTAATTTAGTGGATCTGGCTGACACTTTCTTTTTGCGGAAAAGCATAAGTAATAAGATCAACTCTTAACCTGAACTAGCAGTGACTTTTAACCATTAACCTGTCATCTGTATTAGCACCTGTACTAAGCAATCATTTGATTAAGGTGCAAAAAATAATAACCATAGCAGGTATAATTCGTGGCAACATTATCATCATCATCCATTTAACCATATCGTTAAATTAATTGAATCTATGTTGCCGCTGCTTAGTCAAGTTATCACTATCCGGGAGAGACGGTGATTTGAATCGATTCCTATCCAGCTAGAGGGGTATTCCTAAACACAAACCCTGCTTCCCCCATCAGGGTCGCAACGAGTCACCTTTGGTACAACTTAGGAGAAAAATAAAAGAAAAGACGCGGGTCTAGGCCGCCCTGCATTCTCAAAGAACCACTCTACCAGGAAGTGCAGGATTTTAAGCACCTGACTCCCCTTGGACTTATGCCAATAGCTCTCCGCACATCCTTACTACCTCCAAAATGCTTCCAACCCCCAGGGATCCCGGCCTGAGTTGAGCTACTCAGCTTCGCAGTCGGAACGACTTAGCCGGCCAGCTATGTGTTAGGCTGCGTTCAACATGACATGAGGACGTACAGTGTATCGGTCCTTAAATGACACAGACGGAGTCACTATATTCAAACCTACACAAGACTCCGCCCGGTCTTAATTCATTATTAACATGGTTCTTTTCCACGATAGCAAATATAGCCAACTATGATCCACCTCATCCTAAAGCTCGCAGGTGACAGGAAATCACCTGACTTCTACCGTGCTAAGTATGGCTAAGCATTTAAACCATTCCTGAACTTAAATAGGATTCCAGTGATATCTGGACAAGGATGGATATATAATGCAACAATTGATTCCAACCAATTCCTATACTTAATGCATCATCAATGAATAAAAGATACTCAATGTATTTGTAAAAACATGGGAGGCTTAATATGCTTCAGGGCTTGCCTTTCAGCAAAGAGGAAGGACGGTGGTCAGGGCACTCGGGCAACTCCTCCTCGGTGGCTGCTTCGTCGGCTTCCTGCACCTCGGGCTCCTCCTCCTAGTTACATCCCTCGAACTCTAGCTGCGTCACTCCCTCTGGCACATCTATTGCATGTATGCACACGATAAATATCATGGATGCACATGAACGAAGTGAGGGATGCTCGGGAAATGCACATGCTCATTGCAGTCCGTATATTCCAACTTAAGCTCTATTCAAATCACTTTCACTTACCAAGTTTATACAACCTAATGTATAAATGCTCATCTTTAGTTAATGACCTAGCACCTGCACCTAAGCATGTTCTCAAGTTAGGCTAGCCCTTAAACAATCAATAAGGACATTGCAATGAAGCATACACCCAAGCATCTGTATTTCAGCAAAATAGAGACTATATAGCGGTACGGTAAATTGACCATAACTGAAGATCTACAATTCCAAATGACATGCAACAAGACAATTTGGAAATCTTATGAAATTGTATACAATTTATTTTCAGACCTCAAAGCATGATTCCAACCTTTACCAGGTTGAATTCTTTAATGAACAGAAATCTATCTTCATAAGACAGAGAGTAGGCAAAGTTGTGATCCAACTTTAAATGACTGCAACTCCTAATCTACTAGGCCAAATGCCACCAAATTTTGACAGGAGCTAGATATATAAGTTATCTACAACTTTTGTATTCACCACATTCACAGCAAACCAAACTATCATGGGGAACTTTGTAAAGTCCCCAGAACTATCTAGAAGGACATAATGCAAGCAAAATAATTATTAACTTATGTTGCAAACACATAATTGGATAAAACTAACTTTGCTCACTCATTACACATATCACTAAGAACACCTAGAAAGTAAGGTGTTCCTCACCAAATCATTTCCTTTAATACCTTTCTTAATTTATTTAATTAATTAGGGGAAATGGTAAACATATATGAAAACTACACCATTAAATCTAGAAAAACTACAGTGGGTACTACATGCTCTAAGTAGACCACTATAAAAATTTCACACCATTTGAGCAAGTATAACAGCTTACACAAAAATGATAAGACATAATGGCTTAAAATGACATAATTAGGAAACCTTAGTGAAAAGTGTCAAGCAATAGATTTCATATTTTGCCTAGCATCCTTAAGGTACAAGGATACTCCCCACAAAATTTCATGGTCATAGGATTCCTAGATAATTTACAAAAATTCACACAAGTATCAATCAATGATAAAAGGAAAATCTATAACTCAAAAACCATACATGCAATGACTCTCAAATTTTTACTAGAGCTTCTACTAAGTAGGAATAGCTTACCCACAAATGTTCATAATTTTTGGAGCAAAGAAACTCAAGATATAATCTTAAACAAGTTTGCATGCATTTAAAAACACATTTCAAGTTCCTATTTAATTCATCCAAAATTTCCACT